>NC_058520.1:243133056-243437653 GCF_904849725.1 Hordeum vulgare subsp. vulgare | reverse complement strand
CCTGAAAAGCTGGAACCCAAAGCGGAAAAGTGCGTCTTCATAGGTTACCCAAAAGAGACAGTTGGGTACACCTTCTATCTCAAATCCGAGGGCAAAGTGTTTGTTGCTAAAAATGGAGCTTTTCTCGAGAAGGAGTTTCTCTCGAGAGAATTGAGTGGGAGGAAGATAGAACTTGACGAGGTTGTCGGACCTCTCATCCCTCTGGATGGTGGCGCAGGGAAAGGGGAAACCTCTTTCATTGCAACGCCGGTTGAGGAGGACGTTAATGATGATGATCATGAAACTCTAGTTCAAGTTTCTGTTGAACCACGCAGGTCGACGAGACCACGTGCTGCTCTAGAGTGGTACGGTAATCCCGTCTTATCAATCATGTTGTTAGACAACAATGAACCTGCGAATTATGAAGAAGCAATGGTGGGCCCAGATTCTAACAAATGGCCGGAAGCCATGAAGTCCGAGATAGGATCCATGTATGAGAACAAAGTGTGGACTTTGGAGGTACTGCCTGAGGGCCGCAAGGCCATTCAGAACAAATGGATCTTTAAGAGGAAGACGGACGCTGACGGTAATGTGGCCGTTTATAAAGCTCGACTTGTGGCAAAGGGTTTTCACAAGTTCAAGGAGTTGACTACGATGAGACTTTCTCACCCGTAGCGATGCTTAAGTCCGTCAGAATCATGTTAGCAGTAGCTGCATTTTTCGATTATGAAATCTGGCAGATGGATGTCAAAACGGCGTTCCTTAACGGTTTCCTTAAGGAAGAGTTGTATATGATACAACCCGAAGGTTTTGTCGATCCTAAGAATGCAAACAAGGTGTGCAAGCTCCAGCGATCCATTTGTGGACTGGTGCAAGCATCTCGGAGTTGGAACAAACGCTTTGATGAGGTGATCAAAGCATTTGGGTTTATACACGTGGTTGGAGAATCTTGTATTTACAAGAAAGTGAGTGGGAGCTCTGTGGCGTTTCTAATATTATATGTGGATGACATATTACTGATTGGAAACAACGTAGAGTTTTTAGAGAGCATAAGGATTACTTGAATAAAAGTTTCTCTATGAAGGACCTAGGAGAAGCTGCTTACATTCTAGGCATTAAGATCTATAGGGATAGATCAAAACGCCTCATAGGACTTTCACAAAGCACATACCTTGATAAAGTTTTGAAGAGGTTCAAAATCGAACAGTCCAAGAAAGGGTTCTTGCCAGTTCTACAAGGTACGAGATTGAGTAAGACTCAGTGCCCAGCAACTGATGAAGATAGAGAGCATATGCGCTCCGTCCCCTATGCTTCAGCCATAGGTTCTATCATGTATGCGATGCTGTGCACTAGACCGGATGTTAGCCTGGCCATAAGTATGGCAGGTAGGTTCCAGAGTAATCCAGGAGTGGATCACTGGACAGCGGTCAAGAATATCCTGAAGTACCTGAAAAGGACTAAGGAGATGTTTCTCGTGTATGGAGGTGACGAAGAGCTCGCCGTAAAAGGTTACGTCGATGCAAGCTTTGACACAGATCCGGACGACTCTAAGTCGCAAACCGGATACGTATTTATTCTTAATGGGGGTGCAACAAGCTGGTGTAGTTCCAAGCAAAGCGTCGTAGCAGATTCGACATGTGAAGCGGAGTACATGGCTACCTCGGAGGCGGCTAAGGAGGGCGTCTGGATGAAGCAGTTCATGACGGATCTTGGAGTGGTGCCAAGCGCACTGAATCCAATAACCTTGTTCGGTGACAACACTGGTGCCATTGCCTTAGCAAAGGAACCGCGGTTTCACAAGAAGACCAGACACATCAAACGACGCTTCAACCTCATCCGCGACTACGTCGAGGGAGAGGACGTGAATATATGCAAAGTGCACACGGATCTGAATGTAGCAGACCCGCTGACTAAACCTCTTCCACGGCCAAAACATGATCAACACCAGAACTGTATGGGTGTTAGATTTATTACAATGTAATTCACATGGTGATGTGAGGGCTAGATTATTGACTCTAGTGCAAGTGGGAGACTGTTGGAATTATGCCCTAGAGGAAATAATAAATATAGTTATTATTATAATTCCTGTATCAAGATAATCGTTTATTATCCATGCTATAGTTATTGACTCTAGTTCACCGGGGGGGCAACCCACCCCGGGGAAGCCCATAGGCCTTGAGGGTGGCACACCAGCCCTTAGTGGGCTGGTGGGACAGCCCAAAAGGGCTCTATGCGCCAAGAAGAGAAAATCAAGAGAAAAGAAAAAAAGGGAGGAGGTGGGAAGGAAGGGGGACTCCCTCCCACCAAACCAAGTCCAACTCGGTTTGGGGGGGAGTCCTCCCCCCTTGGACTCGGCCGACCCCCTTGGGGCTCCTTGAGCCCCAAGGCAAAGTCCCCTCCCTCCCACCTATATATACAGAGGTTTTAGGGCTGATTTGAGACGACTTTTCCACGGCAGCCCGACCACATACCTCCACGGTTTTTCCACTAGATCGCGTTTCTGCGGAGCTCGGGCGGAGCCCTGTTGAGACAAGGTCATCACCAACCTCCGGAGCACCGTCACGCTGCCGGAGAACTCTTCTACCTCTCCGTCTCTCTTGCTGGATCAAGAAGGCCGAGATCATCATCGAGCTGTACGTGTGCTGAACGCGGAGGTGCCGTCCGTTCGGTACTAGATCGTGGGACTGATCGCGGGATTGTTCGCGGGGCGGATCGAGGGACGTGAGGACGTTCCACTACATCAACCGCGTTCACTAACGCTTCTGCTGTACGATCTACAAGGGTACGTAGATCACTCATCCCCTCTCGTAGATGGACATCACCATGATAGGTCTTCGTGCGCGTAGGAAAATTTTTGTTTCCCATGCGACGTTCCCCAACAGTTTCGCCAACAAGGATAAGACAGAAGCTGCAGGATCCTCATGTGTGTGGTGTGAAGCTCCTGTATGGGCCACCATCGGGCTCGACGCTGGCGGAGCACACAACATGCAGTTGCCCCCACGATAGCAGCAAATTACCCGCCTGACCAACATGCAAAATGAGGTGTCTCAAGCCTCGACGGACCTGCGACTGAAGCAAGATCAGCGGCAAGTCTTGAAGGACATGCGCAAGGAGGACAAGTGCACCACAATCGAGAGGCAACGTGAAACACGCCAACTATCTGATGGTCGCACGGATCCAGCCGTCGACGTGCCCGCACCTGGTAGCCTACCTTACGAGGTGGGATGCCCAAGGTTCACCCTTCAGTTGCGGCAAGTCCGTTGGCCCTCCAGTAGGGCCTTCAAGCTGGAATTATCGGACAAGTATGATGGAAAAATCAGTCCATCGCACTTCCTACGCATGTACACCGTTGTGGTGTAGGCTACTGGGGGACGAGACGATAAGGTGCTCGCCAATTACTTCCCATTGGTATTCCAGCCCAACGTGAGTAGCTAGGTGAGGAATTTGCTGGAAGGATCCATCTCTTCGTGGGCGGACATGTGAAACCAGTTCATTTGATCTTATCACGGGGCCCACAAGCTCCCGGGGCAGCCTAGCGATTTGCATGTTCTCACCCAAGGAGACGAAGAGACTCTCTGCAACTACATCCGGAGGTTCAGACGCGTGCAACACAATATACCGGGCATCTACCCTAATGTAGTGATCGCTGCATTTCGTAAGAACATATGCAATCTCCGTATGCACGAGGAGACGAGCATCAACAACGTGCGAGACGTCACCGAGCTCTACGCTCAGGTCGACAAGTGCGCATGGGATAAAGAAGGAAGAAGGCTCCCGGGGAGGACGGTGGCATGGAGGTTGACTCTGATAACGAATATAACGTGCCCGCCTCCTCAAAGAAGGGATTCAAGCATAACAAGAAGCGCAAGGGAAAGGAAGTGATGGCTGTCGGGTGCTCCGGCAAGCCTAACACAAACAAGAAGGCCAAATCCGAGGAGTCTGGCAAGGACGTTGCCGCATGCTGCGGGTACAATGAGGTCGTGGCAGGCGAGAAGATCGGCAAGCCGTACTACAAGATCCTCCTCACCGAGGGCCAAGATATCAGTGAGTGCCACCAAGTTGAATAACTTGTCGAGAAGCAGAAGCAAGAGTACGAAAGGCGTGACAAGGAGAAGGGCCAAGATGGTGCTAGTGGATCCAACAAGAAGGGTTGCAACAACCGAGGTGGATGCCGCGGGAAGGCCAAGAAGCAAAAAAGTGAAGCATGCTAGAGGTCGAGATGACCAATCTAACAGTGATGATGACGATGATGGATAGGAATCCAACACGCAAGAGTTCCAGATATCTATAGATGCTATGTGAGTTGACGAAGGCGGATCTTAGCACTCCTCCCAAAGGCAGCTCAAGCAATGGGTCTACGGGGTCAATGCAACGGAGCGAGTAGCAGAAGCAAGGAAGCCTCATAAGTGGACCAACACTCTCATCATCTTCGATGCTGAGGACCACCTTGATCGCATCACCATGGTCGGGTGTGTGCCGTTGTTGGTCTCACCAACTATTTGCAACCTAGGTTCACGAAGATGTTCATCGATATTGGGGCCGCCCTTGTCAAGGCCTCTGTTTGTACCACCTTGCCACATTATGTTTTTATAAAATTTATATCAAATTAAAAAACAAATTGCATGCTTGTGATGTTTGATTTGGTTGTAACTTACTTGTGTGGTTGATTGTGTTTTTAATCCTATAAATTATTCTCCTTTCAAGAACTCATATCCTTGACCCCAAACCTTTGCCCAATGACCATGCCACGTGTGTAGAACCAGAAACTATTTTTATAAAATATTATATCAACCAAAAAGGAATTTTTTTTGTGCTTTCAAAAAACCCCGAGTTGGGATTTGTACTACACCTCAATTTAGGAGGGATGTTTTACCCCAAAGATTTTATTTGGATCCTATTATCAAAAGGTCTTCCCAAAACCATAAAACAATTATTTTAAAAGTTACTTCCCTATTTTATTTAAATACTTCTTTTTGAGACCAGAAATGGTATTTCACAGGAAAAATATATTTTCCTACTTCAAAAATATTTGAGAAAATTTAGGGGAACTAACAAGACATATATTGTCCTTGTATAAGAGTTTCAACACATGGTCATGTTCAAAATATTGGACAAAACCCCTCCAAACCCTTTGTGCCTATTTCATGTTTTTGAAATTTTCCATAGGAGATATTCTCAATAAATTCCACGGAAATTCTAGCAATTCACACATGATATATGTGGTGATCTTCCCAAGTTTCATCCCAATCCAAGTTTATTTGGTCTACCAAAATATTCCAAAACCCTCTCTATCCAGAACCAAATTTGATCAACTTTACATTGTCAAGTTTATCCAATTTATCTCAAACTTTGCAGGAGTGATATAGACCCAAAATAAAGATGCTACACCAAGTTGTGCATTTGTGGGGATAGATTTACCAAACTAAGTCTACAACAATATGATTCTATGAATTTCTCGGATTTTTCACGTCTACGTTGTCAACTTTTCTCAATTGAGCTCCAAAATTGTGATCCCTCTTATTTTTTACATATACATTGATCCAGTTAAATTTCAATACAAGTGTAAAATTTTACCTTGCACAAAACAACATCAAACACCTTCTTGTAGTTTGGCAAAAGCTGCACTTTTACCCCTTCCACTATTCTCCTTCACTCCAAATTTTTACCGAAGCTTATGTGAGACCCGCAACACCCCCAGGAGCCACCCTAGCGTCTAGTTGCATGGTTGTAGGGGTGAAACCCCCATTTCCCCCTCTTGATAGAACTGTTCCCCCTCTCACTCTCTTCTATCTCTTCCCTGCCAGTATTTAAAGCATCCAACGCCCCTGATCCTTTCTTTAACCGCCCCTGCTACAAAAGGGCACTAGTGGCCGCACGAGAGCGTGTGAGTGGTATCATCATGCCAATCATACGCGCGCTCTCGAGTGCTCTACAGGATAGCCGAACCGCTAACTTCACTTGTGGCCAAGCCCCCTGCTCCCCTAGCCCCTCCCGCTTGCTAGTGGTCTCCCACTGGTGTTCGCAAGACATCAGGGCAACGGTCCCCTCCTCTCTACATATCCTGCGGCTCCCACATGCGTGAGCGCACTGCCACGTGAGACCACAAACCGGTGATCTCACATGTGTGGCGCCAGAGGGCCTTCCCCCTTGTCCTCTACCTCATGGTGCCCCCCTGCAATCCCACTGACCTTGCCCATACCCCCTGTTCGAGCCGCCGTAGTATGAGAGCTCGGCCCCAAGCTCTCCCGCGCACCCAGCACCCTCCCTCTGTGGCCCGCCTATATGAGGCCCCTAGAGCCCCTCTCTCCCCTTTGGTCTCTCTATCTCTCATCTCTAATCAACCACCAGAGCCCCTCCTAGCGAGCCCCAATGCCTGAGTGCTCGGGATTGAGCCGAGCATCACCGTCTCGGGTCACCGGCGCTATCATGGTAGGGATCTCCTCCGCCCCTATTCTTGCTCGATCCGTGACCACACGGAGGTTCTCATCATTTCCCCCCTCTCCCCCGTGTGTTTTGTAGTCGGGTTCGTCGAAGGCGGCCACCTCCCGAGGCCCTTCGCCGCGGCTTCCTTGTTGTCGACGCCTCCTTGTGCTCCGCCGGCCCCCACGACCACAATCTGAACGATGACTCCCTCTTGGTTCCGCTCCTTCCATCAGTTTCCCTCACCGTGCCTTCCTCCACCGCCGGTAAGCGTCGCCCCCTCTCTGCCAGAGGTTAACGATGGCCCCAACAATGGGACCCCTCCCATCAGCCTCCACCTCGCCCTGTGCCTCCCTCCTCTCTCGCCGATCCATGGGCCTCGCCAGTCAGGTTTAAACCTAACGCGCGCGTGTGCGCTGGCTCACATGGCCGACCAGGCTAACAGGGCCTGGCTCAACTGGCTGGCTCTGGCCCGCCGGCATAAAGCTTTTTCCTTTTTCTTTTTGTGACTTTGCTTCCAAAAATTCCAGTGGCTAAAATATTTTTCCAAATCACATGATTCAAATTTCTAAAAGTTTGTAATATTACAACCTATTTGAATATGCCACTTGTCCAATTTTCAACAACATTTCAGACATTGTTTTATTTAAAACCATGTTTGGAGCCTTTTAACCTTCTGTTACAGTGTTTTTCACAGTTTTTTGCACTTCAAATAAGGAACCTAGTAATTATCACAGTACTAATACTCACCCTAGTATTTTGCAAAATTAGGTTGACATTTTTCTGAGCGTGTTATTTTTTTCTATTTTGATGTAGTTTTGTTATTTCTGTTATATTTGTGACGATAGATTGTGTTGTTGACGAAGGGCATGGACCACAAGACTTTGAGGACCTCGGACACTTTGTTGAGCCAGCAAGCATCCCTTTGACCATGTCTCAGAAACTATTTTATGCATGCCATATAGCACTCCATTCTGATGCATTGAATCATATTCAATCGGGGACCACCTTGGTGGGTTGTCTCTGAAAACTCCTTATTGATACTTGCACTTGGGCATGACCCTACCTTCCTATGTGGGTTGAGCGGGTGGGAAGTAGTTAGGAAGCAAAGTAGTTGCTAAGCAAATGGGATGGGCATATGCATGGTGTTGGAAAGGAAAGTGATTTCAAAGTGTTTCCGAAAACACCATGAAGTGCCACTAATGCCCGAGGGAGATGGTGTGAGCTAGGTAACCACTTGAGAAAGAAGTGGTGTACCGAAGCAAGTGAGTGTGTGGTTTTCGAAAATGGATTGGTCTAAGTTGCGAGCGTTACTCCTGCCTTACATGTACAACCACGATACCCCTTATGGGAGAAGGCTTTGCTGATTAATATGGTTGGTGCTAGTAGAGAGCCCGCATTACTAGTGGCGGGAGTGACGTGGTCACTCTCGGGACGGGATCGTGCCAAGAGAGGACAACCATGGTCTCTTTTTCACACACATTGGGCACACCGTTGCCTGCCCTCGTGGATGATACGTGTGATATACATCACGAGGGATTGTCACCAATGATTGGACTCTTTGCTAGTATCGTTATTGTTTGGATACTTACCTCAGGTATGAGAAATACCACGAGTCGTGGAATGACCCGAAAGTTTCCCGAGTCTTGTGGGTAAAGTGTGCAACCTCTAGAGTGTAAAACTATTCGAATAGCCATGTCCACAAGCAAGGAGAGTTGGATGACCGCTCTTGGTCTATGCCCATGATTACCAAACAGTGTGCGTGTATGAGGACGGTGGTTATGTGAGAAAGATGATAATTGAGGTAAGTCAGATGACTTGGCATGATGTGTGGACATGGGATGTTCCACCCTTAGGTGATATTGATATTTGTAACCCGTTGTTATGGATATTGTTTACATCATGATGTACGACCTCAGAAGAAATTGATCATGTCATTGCACTTGAGAATCTTATTTCCACAATTAACCTATTAGTGTTATATCATGCATTATTATTGCCTTGTTCCACAACATGAGTTGCTTGCAAGTACATTCAAAGTACTCATTGGCTTGCCACTGGTTATTTAATTGGCCAGGCACGAAAGAGCGGGAATATGGAGAGTATTTCATCCCCCCGGCTGTGTTACTCGAAGATCTTCCTACGACGGGCCTCTACGTGAAGCTGCTTGTTCCTGTTGCCGTCGTTGGTTGGTCCTGATGCTACCCGGTGGAGACTCCCCCTTGGTGCCCTGGCGTGTCTCCATTGTCATTGCTGGCCCACGCCGACGCATCCGCCACCTGCGGGCTACACCTGAGGGACCGCTCCCGCGTGGCCGCTCCGGGTTGTCGGGGACCGACCTGGTCTTGACGATGTGTGCTGGCGTGTGCATTGAAGCCCTACCGTTCTCTTTGCACCCGTGGTGGTTGCCATCATGTTGCGCCTCGAGGCCGTCTGTCGGGACCTGGAGGAGGAGGAGGGCAGCATGAGGTGCGCCTCTCTCGGCCCCGCCCCGCGCAGGAAGAGCTCCATCGCTTGCAGGCTTGGGGACCAGCACGAGGTGTGAGCCTTTGGAGACCAGCGCCTGCGTCCTTGAAGAAGAGTTGGGTTGGATGTCCTTCTGGGCAATGGCGGTCAGCTCCATGATGTGGTCTGCCCAGGCGTCGAAGCTCCCTTGCATCGATCGTTGGAGGAGCATCTCGCTCACCATCAGCAAGGTGTCGTGTGCGCCGAGGTCCGCCAAGTTGATGCGGCACGTCGGGGATGTCGGTGGCGCCGCCCAGCCACCGGGTGCCTGGGTGGCGCGGGTGGTCGCGACGGCGGAGGTGATGTTGACGCTTTGGTATGAGCCGCTTGGTACCACAACGCCGGTACACGTTGTGTCTGCTGTGGTATGACGGTTGGAGGCCAGCTCGACGAGGCTCGAAGAAGCTTGCTGGGCGCTAGTCATCGGAGCAGCGGAATTAGAGAAGATGAAGCTCGGAGAAGACCTCGACACGCCCCCTACCTGGCACGCCAAATGTCGGATTTCGGGCTCCGCAAAACCATAAAGGATCGAAATCAGGGGCATGTGCGAAGATCTCTCGCTAGCTTGCCTCACCTAGCTTGCTACTCGATAGAAAAGGCAAGGAACTCACTCGATGGTGAGCAAGACACAGAACACGGCAGTTTACCCAGGTTCGGGCCGCTGAGAATCGTAATACCCTACTCCTGCTTTGGTGGATTGCCACTCTTGGAGGTGGGTGGATGAACTAGTACAATGCTGAGGAGCCTCCGGAGGCTGGATAGCTTTGCGTGATGCTAGTGGGCGAATGAACGAATCGCCCCCTCTACGAAGTAACCTATCGTCTATATATAGTGGTGGCCCCGGTCCTCTTCCCTTATCATTTCGGCGGGAAGGGATCCCACAACGGCCAATTTTTAAGGGGGCAGTGGAACATGCTTCCCCTGCCGAAAAGTGGTCTTCGCTTGCAAAGTGGCTGCCAGCGCTGCAGGGGCTGGTTCAGGGATGACGTTCGTCCAGCCGGCAGGCGGCCTTGGTCTTGTTGCACCAGAATGGAAACCTTTTGGAGATGCCTTGGGAACTCCTGGTATGTCCTTGCCCCCTTTGCACTAAAGGGGAAACTGCACCGCCTCGCTGTCCGTTGGTCGCCTACCATTCCTCTGCGTCATCCTTGACTCCTGGGGCTGGGCCTTGCCTTGGAATATCCGTTGCTCCGGAGGGGTCCTGAGGAGGCCCCGTGCGGGTCTTTATGCTGCTCCTCCTCGCAAGGCTTGGCCCCTCGCGAGGGCCTTGTCATGAGTGGTGTCGGGCCCGTTGGTTTTCGATCGATGAAGTGGGCCAGCCCCGGGCCGCACGGAGGCAGGTCTGGGTACCCTCATTCCCATAACGCCGACAGTGAGGAAGTTGGAGGGAGGTTTTGATGGTCTACAGAGGGAATAAATCCCAAGGACGAAGAACATTGTCAACGACCTATAAAATGAGCAACTTATAAGTTGCACCTTAGAAGTTCTCCGACTCACTCAGCCTTGAGTTACACCATCGAGACATCAAGCCAAGAATAGGAAGATTGACTTCAGAGACTATTTCCTAGCAGATCCACCCATGGCTGCCAATATGGCTACGGAAGGTGAAAAAGCGCTCAATGGTGAGGCCAAGCTCCGGCGAGACAGGTCGTCCTTGTTGTCGACGTTAGCGCTCCCGCAATGGACGAGACGCCTTTAGTCCTTGTCGTCAAGCCGCGGCTCCTCCATGGGTGCAGCAGAATGTCCAATACCTGCAGACACGAGGCCTCCCCGAATAGCAAGAAGACGCCGAAAGAGTAGAGTAGTAGTCGAGCATGTACCAGTTCATGGACAATGATCTGTACAGGCGGAGACCCAATGAGGTGGAATTAAGGTGCATCGCTCTGGAGGAAGAACAATGGTTGTTGGCAGAGATACACGAGGGGATTGGCTACCACGTAGGATCACTAGCCCTTGTCGGGAAGGCGTTCCGGCAAGGCTTCTACTAGCCCACAACCCTATAGGGTGAGAAATCCTCGGTGAACCCACAATATAAGAGGGAGAAACATCCATGATCCCTAACATAGGGGGAGATAGTTCAAGGAACTCTTAACAAATTCTTAAGGGGGAGAAAAGTCAAATTCAAGGAACCCTTATCAAAGAGGAAAGAATCAAGGATCCCTTTATCTCAATGATCCCTTACCCTCTGACCTTTTTGGAAATTAATGCAAACGGGGGAGAAATATAATATCAAAAGCTTCCAATAAGTTTCAGTCAAAGGGGGAGATATATATACATAAGGCAAGGTCTACCTAAGGGAGATCTGCCAAAGGGGGGCATATATCAAACCTTACATACTCTGGAGGAGTAACACCATTAAGGGGGAGAGAGAGATAATTGTTTTATTGCTATCTTTGGATTGAACATGTCGCACCCTACCTATTCCTAATATCTACATGCTATAATTCACGGCGAGATGTAAACTTGCATATTCATTCTAAGGGTAGAAAGTTCTAAATTTTCTTGGAGACATATCTATCATCAAAATAGATTTCTCATATGTTCTCCATATCTTGGTAATTCTAAAGATCTTTGCATATTTATAGAAGAGTACTCTTGTGTTATCTAACATTTTTTTCCCAAGTGCACTCCTACTACTAAGATGCTCAAGAACCTCAAGGTAAGTATATGCATCATATCCTTGTTCAGGACGATCTCTTGTCTCTTGCAGGTATTATTTGCAAGAGTGAGTATTAAAGATGCAAGTTCTTCATTCTCATATGTTTGATGCATATAGCCAAGATTTATATGACTTGTCTTGTCCTTCTAGCATGTGTGTGCCCATGCAGTCCAAAGAAACTATCCTTTAAAAAGGGATTGCACACATTTAGGGGGAGATTATACTAGTCATGTATCTTTCAGAGTTGTCATATTCTAATGCCTATATTTAATTGAAACTTTGATTCTATGTTGTCATCAATTAGGAAAAGGGGAGATTGAAAGCACATATGCTCCCTTGGTGGTTTTAATAATTAATGACAACATACATTCCCTGTTAGACTAACACTTTTACCTAGTATATTTCAGGTATAGTCCACAGAGAGCATTGGCCAAAGGATTGTGAGGAGAAGCCCCTTGATGCAAGGAAAGGAATAGGATTGTCTCAAGCTTCAAGAAAGATGACTCTACATTTTACATTTGTGAGAAATCACTGTTGAGTTCATAGGAAAGCCAATTCTATTAAAAGAGGGTGAGGTACTATGATGAATTTGTGATACGTCCCAAACGTATCTATAATTTATGCCTGTTCCATGAACTTTTGGGTGACATTGTTAAAAGTTTTATTACACTTTTATATAGTTTTACATATATTTGGACTAACCTACTAACTTAGTGCACCCAGTATGAGTTTCTGTCTGCAGATGTCTTTTTGCAGGGGCTTTTACCCAATTTTCCGGAGCCCCGGAAATCCCGAGAAAAATATATAAAAATCAGCGTAACGGAAGCTTCCAGATCACTGAAGATGGGCCAGGGGCTGCCCAGGCGACCTCCCGGCACGGCCTGGCCCTTGGCCGTGCCCACAAGCCGTATGGGTGGCCCCACCTCTTCTGACGCCCTCCTTTGGTCTATATTTACTCCTCCGAGAGGAAACCCTTCCATCTGTTCCAGAATCGCGAGTTTCTCCATCGTTCCACCGACACAACGCTTTCGATACCAGGAGTGTCAAGAGACCTCTTCCCGGCACCCTGTCGGAGGGAGGATTGACCTCCGTGAGCTTCTCCACCGCCTCCTTGAACCATGAGTCCATGACCAGTAGCTATGTGATTTCTTCTCTCCAATCTTGTGCTTCCAAGATTAGCCCTTGTGAGTTGCCCTACATGATCACGACATCAATGTAATTTTCCTGGTATTGCTATCCTCGGTCTGTTGGGATCCGATGTATTATGAGATTATTTTCAGATTGTTATGAGTTATATATTCGGTTATTCTTTTATATTATGTTCTTTAGTGATTCATGCATGTTCTCCGTTGCTTTTTATTGCTTTGGCCGAGTAGTAGATTCTAACTCCAAGAGGGAGCGTTATGCATGATTGTGGGTTCATGCCCCCTGATGTCTAGCTTGAGTGACAGAAACATGAGACTAGGGGATGTGTTGTTGCCACCAGGGAAAAACAACGGTGCTTGTGACTACGGTTGCGAGGGTTATTTACCTTACACATAATTCGTTAATGCAGTTGTCCATTGCTTTGAGTTTACACTTGGGGTGGGGCTTGCAACTTAATACCAGCGAGATGTTCTGGGTAGATATATCAACGTGGATGATTAGTAAGTAGATGCTGATGAATAAATGGTCTACTTGTCTTGGTGTACTGCCCATTACTATTGAGCCTCTAACTTTCAAGTAGCATAATTAGCATTAATGTGCGTTTATAATTCTGCCAATTATCCAGCTGTAATTTGTTTACCCAAGCATATTTGTTTATCATCTTCTGGGAGAGAGACATCACTCGTGAACATCTTGTGCCTCTGGTCCATATCACCACCATTGCTTACACCTCCACCATTTGCTGCTTTCGTTTACTTTTCCGTTGCAATCAATACCACTATTCCCTCTTGTGTTTTGATCCTTTGCAAACTACAAGGCCGGAGAGATTTACAACCCCTCTGTACTCGTTGGGAGCAAAGTTATTTGTGTGTCTGCAGGTCCACGTCTTCTACTTGCGCCAGGGCAGGGGACACCTACTTCTTGATCCTCGGAGTCCACCTGGGTCGATAAACCTTACAGTCTGTGTGTAAGGGAAAACTAGTTGCTGACTACATCTCCACCTTCCACTTGAGGTAACCAATGAGGGGCGAGAAGTATATTCATCAACTCGTCATCAAGCAATTTTTCTGGCGCCATTACCAGGGACTCCAGACTTCAAGATAGGGGAGTTGCATGCTATCTTTTACGTTTTCTTTTTAGTCTTGTTAGTTTGCTTTCTAGTTTTTGCTTTAGAGTCTTATACCAAAAAACCACAAAAATAAAAATAAAATTAGATGACCTTGGCTTAATGGAAAACAACAAAAAATATGAGAGATCTTTATAAACTTTATCTTGAGCTAGGACATGAAGTGTTGGAGGAGAAAATTAAAAAACCTATGGAACTTTATTATTTGCTTAACAATTATGATGGTGGAAATGTTATTACTATGCTTTCTTTGAATACCTATATTGGTAATGACATGGAAAGCTCTAAGCTTGGGGATGACGGGATTGATGAACATGATATTTTTACTCCCCTAACTTTTCAGGACTAAATTTTCTTTGATGATACTATGATTCCTAAATATGATGATTACCATGATGATAATGATTGCTTTACTCCCACTATTACCAATGAGAATGATTATGCTTATGTGGACAATAAGAGTACCTTTTTGCATGTGGATCATGGTAACAATGCTTTATTTGATACTTATATTGTTGATTTCATCCATGATGCCACTAAATTTTATAATGAGAGGGGGATACATGGTTCTAAATATCTAAAAATAAGAAGTTCCCCTCTTTATGTTGAAGGTTTTGAACATGCACATGTTTTGCCTTGCTATGCTTATTGCTTTGTGCTTCAATGAATTATTCTATTACGATATTCCTATGCATAGGAAACATGTTAGGCCTAAATGTGTTTGGTATTTTCTTCTTGATGCTCTCTTTGGTTCTACAATTCTTATTCCTACGAGAGCATCATTAAAATCTTAAGACTATCTTTATGGCTATAAAGAAAGAGCTCTAGGGAGACAACCCTTTTTATCCTTACTTTGAGTTTTTTACTTTCAGTTTGTTGTGTTCTCGATGCTTGTTAGTACTATAGCAACAACATTGTATCTTTATTTTCAAGCTTTGTGCCATGTTTTAGCCTCTGATTGCAAGAAAGTTCAAAAGTTGTGACATGTTGTCGAGAAACAGATTATGTCTGCTTGACGGAAAAATTCTCCAAAAATCACCATATCATCTTTTTGCTCTGAATTGTTGTGACAACATGCTCTATATAATTATCTTTCTCGCTTCTGTTCTGAGTTTTTTTATTTGAGTTGCAGAAGTGCCCCGAAAAAATTATTTACTACTTGTTGTTTTGTTTTTCACAAATTCTGCCACGTTTTGCATTTTCATCATTTTGCAAATATCAAGCTTCCTTTTATTTGCAAAAACCTTTTGGCAATCATGAGAAACAGTAGGTTTTCATGAAAATCTTTATTTCTAGTAGGTAATGAATTATTTTATCATGGGTACTAACCACTCTAATCAGCTTATGATGAGTTTCGTATGAAGGGACTTTTCATGTATGCGATGGAAGATGATGAAAGAAGATCCGACTGTCAAGCGCTCAAGCTTGGGGATGCCCCCATGCACCCCCAAGAAATATTTAAGGAGACTCAGGTGTCTAAGCTTGGGGATGCCCCCGTGCATCCCCTTCTCTATCAAAAATCATCAGTTCGTCCATCTCCATGCTATATTTTTATCACTTCATATGTTATGTGCTATGCTTGGAACGTCCCGCTATTTACTTTTTATTTTGTTTTATTTTTGCTTGTTGTTCATAACAAGTCGGAACCTAGCCTTCCTTTTTTGGGAGACAAACACGCTGCACTCCACCCTAGAACACAACATAGGTTTTCATGCTTATCTTTTCTGTGTGTTTTTATCTTTGCATAGCTCTTGTCTTGCTTAGCTCTTAGTTTTCATGCAATATCTTTTTAAGAGCTTTTATTTAGGTTCTTTTGGAACTCTCTTGATTTATCAGGCTTATCTTGTTTAGAGAGTTGGCTCATAGCACTGAGTTTTGTGTCTTGCATGAGTAGCTAATTGAGGTTGCTATTTAAGTATAGTAGTAACTTGCAATAGTTTTGAGGTATTTTTTTGAGTAATGTTTGGACTATTGGTGCCAAGAGCTTGAGCCTATTTGTGATACGTGTCGTATTTTGGGAAATCCGTGTGTTTTCAAAAATTAAAATTAGTTGAGAACTCTAGCTACTAGATTGATCGCTAACCTCTGGAGGGGTTGGAATATATAGAGTACCCTCACGTTACCATGGGTCGAGGATGCGCAAGGATAACCAAACCCCCAAACACTCCTCCTCGGGGTACTTGTCTCTTTGTGAACTTCCTAACTAGATAGAGAGTTACCAATAATAAGTGTATGAGTTCTTCGGATTAATGTGAGTATTCGATTGGTGGCACTTCCACCATTCATATTTTGCTAGCCTCTTCCATACCGTGCATTTCCCTATCTCATCTTGAGAGTTGGTGAAAACTCCGTCAGTGCATCCAAACCCTTGGCATGATACGCTCTGTCATCATAAGCCTCATTATATCTTTCCTCAAAACAGCCACCATACCTACCTATTACAGCATTTTCATAGCCTTTCCAAGATTCATTGCCATGCAACATCCACCATCTCATGACTTGATCTTCATGCCATACATGCTTTTGCTTGATCGAGGATCCGCATGCTAGTTGGGCCTTGCCCTTATTATTGCTACATGACGCACTAGTTTCATTGCATATCCTACTACACTAAGAGAGGCATACATTTGCATACATCATGCTAGTTTTCAATTGTCTTTATGTGATTACTTCTTATAAAGTGTGATGATCTTATTTTTATTCTTGTAGAACATAGACTATTGCCCTTAAGTGAGGAAAAGATCCCAAAGAGGACAAATGAAAATATCCCAAAGAGGACAAATGAGAGATAAATAGAAAGAGCCAAAGAGGCCACAAAAAATAAAAAAGAGAAAAGAAAAATAAATAAAAAGAGAGAAGGGGGGAACAGTACAATTCCTTTTGAAAGATCCACACTCGTACTCCATTGCTATATTTGTACTACATAGATATTATCATGCATGCATAACTATGTGGGGGACCCTTACACAATAGAACTTGGCTTGCATATTCCAATGACGAGCCTCCTCAAATGAGCTCTAGGTCTTCATGAGCAAGCAAGTTGGATGCACCCCCACTAGTTCCATTGGAGAGCTTACCTTAGCTCATATGTGCATCCGTTGCATGGCAATCCCTACTCCTCACATCATATCTATCATTTTGCTTTCGCTCGCCTATGGTTGTCCTCATTGATGTGAGACTTTCACACCCTTTTTTCTTCCGTCCCCATCATTATTCTATTTTCCATCGTAAGTGCCAACATCTCTTGCTTGCTCTCATCCATTGCATGAGTGCAAAAAGTTGAAAGGGAGAGGATCATTTTGACTTGTGCCTGACTAGTGGTCTGGCGATGAGTCAAAATAAGATTCCGAAGGAGACCAAGTGTGAAGTTTAGTAAATTGAGTTCTCAATTAAAAATATATTTTATTCTCTAAACCCATCTCCCACTTCTTGCTCGCAAACACCATTTGGAGACATTCGAGTCACGGACAGCGAGAGCTCTTGCACTTTTATGTTCTTACTTTCCTAATCTCAATACTAAATATGGACTCTTGCTTGTTATTGTCTAGACTTGAATTGCATATCTTACTTACTTTACTTTGAAGTTCTTATATGTGTGTTAGCATGTCACAACAGAAATTATTGTGTTATCATTTACCTACTTGAGGACGAGCAGGAATTAAGCTTGGGGATTTTAATACGTCCGAAACGTATCTATAAATTATACTGGTTCCATGATCTTTTGGGTGACATTGTTATATGTTTAGCTACAATTTTATATCTTTTTATACATATTTGGACTAACCTACTAACTAAGTGCACCCACTGCCAGTTTCTGTTTGTTGATGTCCTTTTTGCAGGGGCTTTTACCCAATTGTCCGGAGCCCCAAAAATCCGGAGAACAATATATAAAAATTAGCGTATCGGAAGCTTCCAAATCACCGTAGATGGGCCAGAGGGAGGCCAAGGGATGCCCACGTGACCTCCCAGCGTGGCATGGCCCCTAGCCGCGCCCACAGGCTGCCTGGGTGGGCCCCACCTCTTTTGACGCCCTCCTTTGGCCTATATTTACTCCTGTGGGAGGAAACCCTTCCATCAGATCCAGAATCGCGAATTTCTCCATCGTTCCGCCGCCGCAGCGCTTTCGAGATCGGGAACGTCACGAGACCTCTTTCCGGCACTCTGTCAAAGGGAGGATTGACCTCCGGGAGCTTCTCTACCACCATGTACGCTTCCCGTACATGTCATAAGTAGTCCTACTTGAACCATGAGTCCATGACCGGTAGCTATGTGATGTCTTCTCTCCAATCTTGTGCTTCCATGATTAGCCCGTGTGAGCTGCCCTACATGATCAAGGCTTCTACGTAATTTTCCTTCTATTCCTATGCTCGGTTTGTTGGGATACAATGGATTATGAGATTATGTTCAGATTTTTACGAGTTATATATTTTATAATCCTTTTATATTATGTTCTTTAGGGATTCATGCATGTTCTCCATTGCTCTTTATTGCTTTGGCCAAGTAGTAGGTCGTAACTCCAAGAGGGAGCGTTATGCATGATTGTGTGTTCATTCCCCCTCATGTCAAGCTTGAGTGATAGAAACATGAGACTAGGGGATGTGTTGTTGCCACCAGGGAGAAAACAACGGTGCTTGTGACCATTGTTGCAAGGATTGTTTACCTTACGCATAATTTCTTAATGTAGTTGTCCGTTTCTTTGAGTTTACACTTTGGTTGGGGCTCGTAACTTAATACCAACGAGATGTTCTGGATAGATATCTCAAGGTGGATGATTAGTAAGTAGATGCTGATGAATAAATGGTCTACTTGTCTTGGCGTACTGCCCATTACTATTGAGCCTCTAACTTTCAAGTAGCATAATTAGCATTGCGGTGCGTTTATAATTATGTCAATTGCCCAACTATAATTTGTTTACCCAAGCATAGTTGTTTATCATCTTTTGGGAGAGAGATATCACTAGTGAACATCATGTGACTCCAGTCCATATCACCACCATTGCTTACACCTCCACCATTTACTGCTTTCATTTACTTTTCCATTGCAATCACTATCACTATTCCCGCTTATGTTTTGATCCTTTGCAAACTACAAGGCCAGAGAGATTGACAACCTCTCTGTACTCGTTGGGAGCAAAGTTATTTGTGTGTGTGCAGGTCCACATCTTATGCTTGTGCTAGGTCAGGGGACACTACTTGTTGATCCTTGGAGTCCTCCTGGATCGATAAACCTTACAGTCTTCGTGTAAGGGAAAACTTGTTGCTGACTACATCTCCACCTTCCACTTGGGGTAACCAACGAGGGACGAGAAGTATATTCATCAACTCGTCATCAATTGGTTCCTCAAGTGCCTAGAGATAGCCATTAAGAATATTCAATCATTTCTCTCACAAATATTTTTGTCCAAAGCCAAACCAGCAAAATTGGTGCCATCAACTTTTTCCACTTGGCCCTACCGATGTTTAACCAGACAGATCCTTTGCCAAACCATAATCTCTCGGTACCACCAACTTTCATATTGGTGCCATCGAGAACACTGAACAACTTTCTGATGTGCAAATTCCAAGAATCGGAATTTCCAAGATTGGAATTGGTCTCACCGAGATTTGGAAACTGCTCTAGGTCATTGTTTCAGTACCACCAAGATCCATATATCGGTCTCACGCAGAAATCAAAAGTTGTCACATTTAGTGCAACTAGGAACCATCGAGATTCATATCGGTGTCACAGAGTTGGGCAATAATGTTGTAACGGTTGGATTTTGGGAAGGCATATATATACCCCTCCACCTTCTCTTATTGGCAGAGGAAGCACTGAGAACACACTTACACTTGCCACATCAATTTTTATGAGAGAGAGCCACCTACTGATGTGTTGAGATCAAGAGATTCCAATCCAACCATTTGAAACTTGATCTCTAGCCTCTGAAGTTGCTTTGCACTAAATTAATCTCTTCTACACATGCCAAATATGTGAGATAGTGATTGACTATTGAGGAGACTATCTTTTGAAGCACAAGAGCAAGGAGTTCATTGTTCTATCACATCTATTACCTTTTGAAGGGTGGTGCATCCTAGATTGGTTAGGTGTCGCTTGGGAGCCTCCTACTTCGTTTTGTGGAGTTGAGCCAAGAAGTTTGTATGGGAAAGGAGATCGCCTACTTCGTGAAGATCTGTCGTGAGTTAGGCTAGTCCTGTGTTGACGTAAGCCATGGTGGAATAGACAAGGATGCGTCATCGTGGACCCCTTGTGGGTGGAGCCCTCCATGGACTCTCTCACCCATTACTCTCCTTGGGTTCAAGTCTCCACTAACGTGGGCGTACGACAGCACCACCTATCGGAACTACACCAAAAATCGTTGTGTCAATCTTTGCGTTTGATCTTCCTAAACTCTACTCCTTACTTACATGTGCAATGTATTTACTTTCCACTTCCATATTTTTTGACTAGCATGTGTAGGGTGCACTAGACTGGTTTGAATTGCTAAAACCTGCTAACCGTTAAAATTGGAAAAAATCTATGATATTAATTTACACAAGTAGTCTTTTAACCCGCCCTCTAGACACCCACTTCTATAGATACAACACCCATGCTATCAGGGGCATCGAGTTCTTGTTCGTTGCCATCGAAAAGTTTGCGAAGTGCACCGAGACTGAGCCCGTAAGAAAGGTGAAAGTGACGATAGCAGTCAAGTTCTTCATAGGGATTATTTTCCATTTCGGGGACCCAAACAGGATCATCAGTGATAACGACACGGAGTTCACCAACAACACTGTCAAGTTAAAGGCACCAAGGTCTGCTTGGCCTTAGTTGCTCACCCTAGAAGTAATAGGCAAGTTGAGATACCAAATGCTGAAGTGTTGTGGGGCCTCAAGACGAGGACTTCCAACAATCTGTGCAAGGACGGAAGGCGCGGGGATGATGAATTGTCAGCGGTTCGTTGGTTGGTCAGAATGACACCAAATCGAGCCACCAGCGAGACACCCTTCGCCCTGTTCTAGAGGGCGGAGGCAATTATCTCCATAGAACTCACATACGGGTCACCGAGAGTGCGAGTCTTTGATGAGGACCAGCAAGAGCGGCTATGGCATGATGATGACATGCTCCTCGAGGAAAATTGTCTCTAGGCCGCACTACATGCCGCTAGGTATGAGCAGGCCCTACGCCGCTACCATAGCCGCTAAGTATGCGCTAGGATTTTTGAGGAAGGTGACCTTGTCCTATGATGGATTCACTCCGCGAAAGGATCGAACAAGTTGACGCCAAAGTGGGAAGGCCCTTACCGGGTAGTATGAGTCACCAGGCCTGGCGCAGTCCGCCTGGAGACCAAGGATGGCACTCCGGTGCAAAACTCATGGAATATCGAGCATCTTCATAAGTTCTACCCATGAGGCATGGTTGTTGGGCCCCTCGCAACCACTTTTGTAGAAGTCTCACACCAATGCGTGCAATCCTTCGTACAATGCCATGTGATGACCCTGTGCGTAGTTAATAAATCTAGATACCCCGCAACTATTTTGTTCCTAAATACATATTACATTTGTCCATTATGCGGATTACTGTGGTAGATCCTAGCGAGTACAAAGTCGTTGACAAACTGCTAAATCCCCTAGTGCATCCTATTTTTCATTTTTCTTTTTGTCAAAAGAAAGTAGGGTTATCCTAGAAGACCGCTCCCCACATACAAGTTATCCCAGGGGAAGGAGGAGTGGGCAGAGGCATTCGAGGCGACCACCTCATAGCAAGGAAGTCAACAGAGGAAGGAAAAGATAAGTAAATTCCTTCCCCTGCTACATAATTGATGTCTGTATGAGAAGACTTCTGCGCGGTTGAGCCCTTGTTATAATCATTGCATGCCAGGGCATTGTAAGCATGCCCAACGCCCCGCGTGATGGTGGCGAGGATAACAAGCCAGCCTTGTCGGGCATAGCGCCGCCGAAGGGGTGCTCATGATCTATCGTTAGAAGAACGCCAAGGCAAGATGGTGCTCACCGACAAGAGCTCCCATTATGTGTCAAACTCGGAAGGGCGCCAGGCAAAACTTTTGCATTTGTAAAGAAATTAACGCATAGAAAAGCAAAAAAGGTAGAGAAAGAAAAGCCAAGTTCTTGACATAAGAATGGTACCCAATGTTTTTCTTTCATTTTCTTTCAGGATTACATTGGCTGCTATTCAAAAAGAAAAGGAGCAGTTGGTGTCTGGGAGGAGATCTACCACTATGATGTGGCGATCGATTCGGAAACAGCCACACTGCTGGAGCCTCACTTTCTGGATCCCTCCATGACGTTGGCCGCGCTACTCGGAGTCGCCGCCCTTGACCTTGACATCGAAGACGCTGCTGTTGTCATTAATGTAGCTGGAGGAGTCGATGTTGCTGCCACTCGATCTTTCTGCGTAGCACTCCAGGCGGACGCCGGTCACTTAGAACAACTTCACGGAGAGGGTGGCGGAGCCGTTGAATCGGAACTAGAGAAGGTGCCCGGGGATGAGCATCTCGGAGCGAGAGAACGAATTCCACCCTCGCATGAAGAACATGGCACTTCCGTGGTAGAGGTTGACCGCCGCCCACACGGGCCCATTGTAGCAATCGTCCACCCAGGGCCACAAGCTGCGGGGTCTGCTGCCCTCCCTGACCCTCGAGAAAGGGTCAGGAAGTCGAAGCCAGCTATGATGCCGCCGTGGGACCACCACTACAAACTCCTGCACCTCCTCCCTCGCATGGATCCTCGCATGGGGCAGCGGGAGAGGAGCACCACCGCGACCACCATGATTCCACGAGGCCGCCCTAACATGGCCCTTGGACGCCATCCTTCCCCGAGAGCTGGAGACGGCCCCCGCCATCGTCACCACAATGCGCATTGGGCTCGAGGGACTGCCCCTCCCAGCACCCCTGGAGCCTCTAGTGCGTCCGCGACCCCTCGCCATCGTGGAGGGAGCACGTTCAAGGAGCAGCGGAGGAAGAAGATGGATGCACTGAGCAGTGGAGGGGAGCAAAAGACCGTGGGTGAGCTGCACCCTCCCTACAGTCCTCCCCTTAGTTGTAGGGCCAAGCGCAAGGATAAGTGTAATGCCCCAAGTGTAACATTGCCATATTTGGAACCTTCCATGTTTGGATCCATGATGTCATGCTATGGAGTTATCATTTCATGTGGCTTATTTCATGTCTCCCCTTTGCATTCATGCCATCCATAGCATTCATACCATTCTTGTGTTGTTGTGGTGTTGAACCTTATGTTGTGATGTCGTTTGTTTCTTTGTGATGTGGTGGTGTGTTGTGTGGATGTGATGAGCATTTCAAAACCATGCTTGTTTTCAAACTAATTTCAAAAGAGCCTTTCTCCTTTATTTTGAAACCCATGTTGCAATTGTTTTCAAACCTGAATTAAAAATGTAGATCATTTAGGATAATTCTTGTGGGTTTAAGGATGTGACAAGGGGTTTTCAAAAACCTTATTATTTGTGGTTCAAACCTCCAAAACAGATTTAATTAAATCTGTTTGGTATTTATTTTTCTTACTCCAAAAATTCTTCTTTATGTTTTATAATTGGGCATAATTCCCTTATGTCCAGGATCATTTATTTTTATTTTTGGGGACCTATAATGCCCTAGGTGAATTCTTTTGGCTTGCATTTGTTTAAAATAGAAAAACCATGTGTAGTTTTTCTCTTTGTTATCTAGTGCCGGCGGTGGACTTCTCTCTCTCTCGAAGGCCCATCTCCTCTCTTCTCTCGCTACCTAGCCCACAAAGCGACCGTCTCCTACCTCGCTGTCGTCACTGTTGTACGACGCCATCCCCTCCGCCGATCTCCCTTTCTCCATGATCCTGTGGCTCAAGCTCGCCTCCCGAGGCCTTATAAAGCTACATGAACTTCCCCCTCGATACCCTAACCCTTCTCCTCCCTCCTCTCTCTCCCTGGCGCCGTCAAGAGGCGGCTCGAGCTCCCCTCCGCCATGGTCGGCCCATGGTGAGGTCTTCGCCGTCAAGATCGTCGCCCTCCTTCCTCCTCGACAGCACTAGGAGGACGCGGTACCCCAGGAGGTTCCATTTCCTCAGCTAGTAGTCGGCTTCCTCCACGACATCCACGATGTCCACGACGGCCTTTTCCTCCTCTGCTCCGACAGGATCTTCTGCAACATCTTCTTCCTCTTCGTCACCTTCGTTCTCTCCGACGAGCCCTTCCTCTCCTTGACGCGTAGGGTGAGCAAGCCCCCAATCTCCTCCTTCCCTTCCTCCTCGCGTAGATCCTCGGCTGCCGCAGCTGTCGCCGCCGTCGCTGGAATAGGTTCTTTGTCGAGCCGCCGTAGCAGTAGTTCCCCCGACGAGTTAAGGGCGGGAATGGAACTCTGGTGGTTCCCTCTTTCTCCCCACAAGCTCGCTCCGTCCAAATTTGAATCGTAGCATCGCCGGCAATCTTCCCCTGTTCCGGCCGTCGTGTTTTCTAGAAGTAGCAGAGGGGGTTACCTAAGAGGGTTACCTCCCCCTCTCTAGTAAGCTTCGATCGAGTAGCAGAGTGGTAGTAGTGTGTTTTGCGGCGTGAGTGGTCATGGGTTCGATACCCCAAGGAGCCCCTTTTTAATTCGGTTTTTCGTAGAACAATAGCTCGACAGGGAAGCATTTCATGTTTCCCTTCCCCTCTCTATCGAACGTCGAGTGCTAGCATAGTGGTAGTAGTGTGTGTGTGTTAACAGGGAGGCTTGGGTTCGATCCCAGGGCTCTCCCCATTTTTATTTTACCTTTTCCTTTGTTTTTATTTTCATATTTTTTCCATTATTCTTTTCATGTGCAGTAGTTGGTATTGGGCTGAATTGTTAACCTTGTGATTGTTTCTTTTGTGCCTAGGCTTAGTGCATGTGTGAGTGCAGGTGTTGGCACTAGGTATGTGTAGGTGTGTGTAGTTGTTCTAGCATGTGTGGGTGCATAGTGAGTGCTTGCATGTTTGTAGGTGTGTGGTTGGTGCTTAGGCACATGAGCATGAGGGCTAACCCCTCATGATCACTATTAGGATTGTGTGATGTGGATGCAAGTGTAGGTGATGAGATAGTGATCATCACATGTGATGATGCACTATTTGGCCTTATGGATTTCTAGGTTGTTTTTCATCTTAACTTTGTGCCTAGATGATGCATGCAAGTACCCAAGTATTATATATGCTTTTAGGGTAGAATTATCCCAGGAATCCATTGGTTGAATCAGATTTCATTTTGGAGTAATTCCTGGAAATGCATATTTTCGTCTTGATGCCATGTTTAGGTCCTTATATTATGTGGTGTGTTGAGCCTATCAGGATGATTCCTTAATGTGGCAATAGTGGGTGAACCCCTCTAAAGCATGGTAGTTTTGTTTTTCTCATAGGAGTTTGTATGTGCTAGTTGTGCCTCGTCAAAGATGACACTTGGCTGAAGATTACAAATTTGTGATTACCCTGTGATTTTCACTAAGTCTGGGAATGTGCTGATATTTTTCTTCCCCTATTGATTTGGTTGCAAAAGCTCATGTGTTGGGAATCAGACCAGGCAATCAACTAGAGAGTTTGAGATTTTGTGTTTTTCTAGCTCTCTGTGAAATTTCATGCACTTTCACTGCCTGTAGATATCATTTTAGAGGTTGTCAAAATGCTTCAGAGCATAAGCAGCTGGTGAAAATCTGTTATCTTTGTCCAAGTTAGTGCGTGTAGATCTTCTTGTGGGTGAATCCTTTGTATTATCTTCTTGCTGAGGCTTGTAGAGCTTTTGAATGGCTTTTGCCACATATCTTGTTTGGCATATTTGGGTAGTTGTAGGTACTTTGAATGTTGTAGGCAAAATGCTATGATGTTGTTTAGGACAGTTTGCATGTTTTAGTTGTTTTGAAGCTTGTGTGAGTATTGTTGGTGGTGTGGTGAGTTTCTTTGCACCACCCCACCTATATTTGTTGGTTTGATCTTGTGGCAACCCGGGAATACCAGAAGAGTGCCATTGGAGTGTGCTTGTGGTGGATTTGAACCGTAGGACTCCATATCTTGTTTCGTAGTTTCCGGTTGATCCGTAGCTCCGTTCTCTACGTTCTTTATATGCTTTTGCATCGTTTTCTCGTGATGCAACTGTTCATGACATCCTCATGCATGTCAACATAGCTTAGTGTGAAGTTCTGTCGAGAAGTGTACCTTCTCTTCTCATGCATATGCAAGTGACTAGAATAGTGATGCATGCTTCATTCTCATCTCATGCATCATGTTGTTTGTTGCATCATGTTGTGTTGGTGTTCATTGGCTGTTATTTTTATCTTGGGTAGCACCGGGATCGCAGAGCGAGTACGTGTATTTTGGAGAGTACGTGCAGGACGAACAAGAGCAGTTCCAAGCTGAAGACATCACAGGCAAGATGACCGTGACTTGATATCGTATCTAGCTATGTTATGCTGAGAATCACGTTTCCTTCGATATATGCTCGTTGCCTACCACTTGATAAAATGCCTTCTGATAATGCCATGAAACCGAAACACCTTCGCCTCCTAGCTAATGTTGTTTGGCTAAGTAGGATTGCTCAGCTTCTAATGATAGCTTTGCTAGTTGCAGGTGCCAGCTGTCTCATGTGATAACATGAGTACTTGATATAATTATGATTAAACTATTATTTAATTAATGCACCTATATACTTGGTAAATGACGGAAGGCCTAGCCTTTTTGCCGGGTGATTTCTTCCGTTATTGCCGCCTTAGTTTCGGCTATCGGTGTTTGATTCCATTACTGATCGCTCCTAACACGTTCGGGGTTGTTAGGGGGACCCCCTTGATAAATCGTGTAGTCTTAAGACTTGTCCGGCAGGACCCAACATTGGTTTTAATTTGCTAATCACCTAATAATAATTTGCATAGGGAATAGCTACCCCGAGGATTTAATCAACAACCCGGGCCAGTGTTCCTCATGAGTGTTGGTCCCACCTGAGGGATGTCCGGGGCCCCCCTGGTCACCCAGTGGTTTAGCCATCCCGACGTCTAGCTCATCTGTCGTGTCCCGAGACGAAGATACGCGGCTCTTATCAGGGTCGTCGACACGACGGGAGGTCCTGCTAGTCTTGTCTTACCTTAGCGATATATCTTGTGTATAGGAATCCCGGTGAAACTTTGGGTCTCCTCAAAGTTGAGGTTTTCTTCTAAGGAATCTGACGAGATCACGAGATTCGTGATAGAGGATTACTTTGCGGCCCATGACCGTTTGTGATGGACTAGTTGGAGCACCCCTGCAGGGTTTAATCTTTCGGAAAGCCGTGCCCGCGGTTATGTGGCAACATGGCTAATTTTTTAGCATCCGGTTATAGATAACTTGAACTAATTCTAATAAAACTTCCAACTGTGTGAGTAACCATGACTGTCCCCTTTGAAGACCTCTCTTCGATCGGGAACACGGTGGGGTTATGTTTGATGTAAGTAGGTGTTCTGGATCACTTAGTGATCACCTAGTCTTCGACCGCTTGCGTAGACGACCACATCTATAACTTTGATCTTCGTAAGTTAGTCACCATAAATGCTTAGGATGCTGCAACCTAAACAATAAACCTTCCTCACCTAATAACTTGACTAGTTTCGGTACCAAGGTCATCGATTGCTGAGTCCCTGTGGCTCACAGTTTACTACAACACCCCAACAGGTACAGGTACGCCCGACGCAGGTGATCCAGATGGCACGCAGCTGACGTGGTAGTACGATGAGGAGAACGACCGCATGTACATGAACTATTTAGAAGACTGAGGTCGTGGTCGTGATCGTGGGCGAGCATGCGGGGTATCATAGTCTTTTCCTTGTTTCATGTAGCCCGTAGCGGGACTATCTTGTCTGAATAATTGTGTGGATGTAACTCTGATATTATCTATGTGAGATGGCAAATGAATGCCCTATTTGTCAATCTTAATTGATGTATGTGCTATGATTATCTCGCTTGCGAAACGCTTAGATGCGCCTCTTTCCCTTTTGGGGCATCGCCTCTAAATAGGAAAGGGCCACATCTTAGTCGTTACAATAAGGGGGAGTGCTGGCTCGTCATGATCCAAGACAAGTGTGCATCCATGCACGCGCGACCCATCGGCCGCCCTCTTCGACCAACAATGAATCACGCATCTTCAAAGGGGCAGTCAAGACAAAATGGGGAACGACGCCATTTAATGGTGGAAGGCAAATTGGAGCCAGATCATTTACCTACTACTTACCCCGAGGAAGTCCACGGGGCTGCCTGCCATGTACCGATGTGACCGCTCACTGCAAAGCATGCTGCTTGGGTGGCCGCCCCTCTCCACCAATGTCATCCCTCACGGGACAGGGCATCGTGGGAAAATTCCACATAAGCCATCATAACAGCACGGAAGGACGACCACGCATGCTCGTGCAAAGTTTTGGTCCTATCCCAACAACACTACGCGCCCGTGTATGGCCCAGGCTCAGGGACTACTATTGGTGTACTAAGAACTGGGGGCTTTAGTACTCCTTACTTAGGCACGATAACCGCGGCTCCCAGGCCGGCAACTCCTTGCCAGGCTCACACTGAGCCCCAAATCAAGCCAAGACCAAGACCAAAGCAGGTCGGAAAGACTCTCACCTATGTATCAAGTCACCCACAAGCGGCGCCCGTCAAGATTCCAGCCCGCCAAGCCACTGCTCCACCTCACGAGGGGGCTAATTGCCTACATCAGCTGAGGTGTCAAGCGGGCAGACGGAAAGGTGTGGATCGCAAGGGCACATGGGCACAGCGACGGGCGTGTTTTAGCCTTAATGACACCCGTCCCACGTTGTGGTAGAAGAATAGGAGGTAGATGGGCGGACGACATAGAAGGAGAGGGAATCCTTGCGAGGGAATGTCACCAGCGTGCCACCCCATGGCGCATTCAATGCACATGTCCTAGTATGTCAGAGTTAGGAATTTCCCACTACCTATAGTGACAAGCAGTCCATGTCGCTATAGTACACACTGTACACCAAGTAAAAAGACCATTATAGCCATTGTCGTAACCCCTCGAGCTATAAAAGGAGGTCCATGGGTACCTTTAGAAGGGTCGACACTCTCTCCAACTGCACCTCTCGAGCATCCTTGCCGGGACGTGGTGCTCCTGTACTTGAACCCACGTAATCAACCAAGCACACACATGATGCAGGGTTTTATGCTCCCGAGCAGCCTCAACCTATATAAACCCTCGCACACAATGTGATAGACTGATGCTCTTTCTGCACCCGGATCTCCATATAGAACCGTAACTCGCCTCACGTGTCCCATAGATCATCGTTTCTCACCCAACAGACTGAGTTGGAATTTTCAGAGCCACCGAGGCACAAACTCTCATCAATAGAGACTTGAACACTCAATTCGGCTTCACCGAAACGAGCAACTCGGTCTCGCCTAGAGAGGTCTCAGTAGCCCTAAGTGATTAATCAGTAAGACTGATTTATCCTAACCAGGTTACAATGAGACACACAAGGTGGAACATTAAACCTGTTTTTTTGTTCTCCTAATATAATCGAGGTTTCTTGTGGAAAGATGATTTGCAAAATGTGGAAAGAGGATAAACGAGACCTAATATGGAAGAATCGAATAGGGAGGGCAAGAGGGGTGAGATCTTTACCCTAGTTGGCAAAGACCACCTACGATGGCGACGGCAGGTGGGATTCCCGTCGGCAGCAAGGAACTACAGTGGGGAGGGCACACGGAGGCGAAGTTGTGACGTCCGTAGACATGAGGGGTTTGTGTAGGGCGACGTTTGAAGATTGATTTCAAAAATCGGATCCACTCGAAATATATATCCCTGATGTCGGTAGCACCGAATTGGAAAGTTTCGTGCCACCGAGTTTCTTAACTCCCAGATGACAGTGAAACTCGGTGAAACTGAGATTTAGGGATCGGTAGTACCGAGGTGCAAAATCATATCAACCATAATGCGTCAGTGGGACCGAGATTTTGGAATTGGTCACACCGAGTGGCACATGGGAGGTTTTGGAATTCAGCTCTTTTCGAGACGGAACTTCGAGTGCTCCTCACAAAGAGGGTCCCTAAAATGCTTGCTCAAATTTTGTGATGTAGCATGTATAGAATTTGGGACGATAAATCATAGATATCTAGAGAGGCATACTTAGGCATTCTTGTATATCCAATTGGCCATCCAAAAAGAAGATTCAAATAACAACAATTGGATATCCTCGAATAAGGAAAAATATGCATACAAACATGCTCACACAATAAGATGTCACATAAAACATGGCAAACATGCACAACCACTCTAGTATCTACCAGGCACTTTGGTGATGATGAAGTCATCTATATATGAGTATATTGACTTAGGAGCCAAGCAAGAATACTACTTGATCATAGGTCATACTCATCGTTTAAGCACAAGTGGGGTTACCACTTTTACAGAAAGCTTTCAATGTGTTCATTTAACAGCCGGAACCGACGCTCCAGAAGATTCCCCTTTTATTTCGTAGTCTTTGTGTGATTATTTTTGTTTGTGGCATTCATCATCACATCTTGCGCATCATTCGCATTGCATCGGCACTCTATTGCCGCCATTTTTCAAACTTGCATCCGTTATTAGTTGTTGGTTCTTTGCATTTTTGTTGTTGATTGTTTCGGGACCAACCACACATTCATGCCCACGCGACATTGTTAAAATATTGTTTTAAAAAGTGTGTATAAAACCTACTTGGATTTGGTTGAAAAATTGGCGTGCAGTCTTATTATAGTGTAGGTAGATAGCCTCCCAAATTTCGTCGCAACCGGAGTTCATTTAATACCTGAATCGCTAAATGTATAGCGGCACTAGTTGGTTTATTAGCGGATGTTTTCGGTTTTAAGAACTCTATTGTCGGGTCGCACATCTCCGTGTCATCCCCACCTAACCTCTCTAACACCGCCCACCAGTCCACAATCAATTAACCATAAACCTCCATCTAACTCGGAAGGTTAGATCGCGATCTGATTATTAAATTTTCCCCAAACCCTTTCTATTACCTACACTATAAATAGGAGTGCTAACCCTAGTTAATTAGGCCTACCTAAAATCTAGGAGGTTCGTCCCTCCTCCAGCGCCAGCCACATCTTCCTCGAGATCCATCCCGCATCCACCTCGCGAGCCACATTGCTCGATCTCCTCCTCGTGTCCGTTCAAGCCCTGGTCCATGAGCTCATGCAACAACCCAGCGTTGGCCGGCAATGCATGAGCACAAGCTCGTCCCCGAGCTCCTCCTCCCTGACTCCATCCCCTAGCTGTTGGAGCTCCCCAGCATGAGGACCGGAATGGCGACCACCATGGATCCCCATGCAAGCACCGAACCGTCGCCGGCGAGCACCGCTGCCTAGCGTGGCCAATCCAGCAGGGGCGCGTCGTGCCCTGCCTTCTCTCTACCTTTCTTCTTACTAACCCTCTGTTTCATTTTTTTTCTAAAGCCTCTCTATCTTGTTTGCTTTAGAGCAAGTACAATAGTATAGTCAGCTGCTGGCTATAAGCCATTGTCATGTCATCTATAGCCCATCTTATAGTCAAAAAGTACAATAGTTCATTGCAAAAGTGTACTAATTCTTCATTATATGATCCATCTTTCATACTGACAAAATGCCTAGGAGCACGTGCTAGAGTTGGCTCTTAGCTAAGAGCCCGCTTAGCTTCTCTCTCATCTTCTCTTTCCTCTAACTAAACAAAAATAAATTAGTTTATTCCTTATAGCCAGCTGACTCAGCTCTATTGTACTTGCTCTTAGGCAACAACAGCCACCAGGGACAAAAAAATCCGACAGCCTGCCGTGTGCACTGCCTCATGCCGGACCTCGCCGGTAAGACCGAGCTCCCCCGCGTGCACCTTTCTTCCTCCTTCTCCCATCCTCTCCATTTCCTTTATCTCCCTACTCATAGCTGATTCTTACAGTCGATGCCATTACCCTTGTGCTGCAGGCGTTTATGGCTGCTAATCGCCTTGGCTCCGGTTAGAACAAGACGTTCTTGGCCCCCCTCGTCAGATAGGGTCGTCTCATACCCCGCTTCCAGGTCGTGCCGTCGTTCCCGTCTTTCTTTGTTGCACTAGGACCGCGTGAGTGCGCGTTGACCACTCCCAGTCACAACCATGGAGCACGCCGCCTCTGTTGCTGTTTCTAATTTCATTCAGATAAGCTCATCGGTATGCTTCACACAGAGTTGAGCTCATAATGTGTCATGAATTCTTCGTAGCATAGCAGGTCTCTGCTTTTGTGTGAAACCATGAGATTCTGAGATCGATTCCCCGATGATTCATACATTTTCATACATTTTGCCTCTCCGGCGGAACAACTTTCAGATATGTTTATTTTCTTTCTAGTCTTAGTGTGCTAACAAACGGTTGATTAGTCTGGTCGTAACGCAGCTACTCTCCATCTATGGGATCTGTGGATCAAATCCCAGCACCCCTTATTGTTATTATTTTGGTTTGTTTCCCTCACGCATTCATACAACCCTGTGGACCTGATCCACAGTTGGGCCGCAGCACTGCTGCAATCTGGCCCAATCATTTTTCTTTTACTCACTCTAAATTTGTCAAAAAATCCAATGCATTTCGTGATTTCAGAAAAATAACTTATTTGGCATTCTCCCAACTAAATAACCGCGCATTGGATTAAAATGATATATACATGAAATGTTTTTAGAATTTTGTGTAGATTAATAATATCCAACTTTCACACATGTTAAAAATGGTTAACTTGTTGTTTTCATTTAATTTTCATAATACCATGTGAAAATAATTTATTTCATAACTAATTACCCGTAGCTCCGATTATGATGATCCACATATGTAACTTGACCAGAATAATGTGTAGAAAAATATGATGGCATTTCTTTTCTTGTTTAACAACTTTAAAGTTGTGTTATAGGCAGAACAATACCGAAATCTTTGCAGATGGAGATTTTCGGAAATTGTTATTCATTGTTCCGGTGTCATTTACACTTGCCTAGAATTTCATGTAGCTCCATAATATCTTTTTGCATCCATGTTTTTAAATGCTTGTGGTTGTCATTTGCATACATTTTGCATTCATGTTATAATATCTTATATTGCCCATATCTTTTAGACCGTAACTCTGTTTTAGATGATCTATATATGTAAATGAACCAGAATGACGAGTAGAATCACATGCTACACTTTATTTTGTTGTGTAATAATTGTAAAACATGTTTACTTTAGATCTGGAAGAAATTCGAAATAAACTTATGGGGTCGTTTTGAAAATACTATATGTTGTTTTCGACCTCATCTAAAATGCCTAGATGATGTAGTTGTTCATGCTTCAACTCTTTCCATGTCTAACAACATTTAACCTTGTCGTGTACCCATACAGGAGTGAACTAAGTAATTTAAATACGGAATTTCGACAATATGCAACTTAGTCCATATTGAACTTCACTTAATGTGGACGAGTAGATTGGTGTGCTTTGCCATACCATGCATAATTAATTAAACATGCATCATATTTGTTTGCGCATCATGTCTTAGTGTGCTAACAAATGGCTGATTAGTCTGGTCGTAACGCAGCGACTCTCCATCTATGGGATCTGTGGATCAAATCCCAGCACCCCTTATTATTATTATTTTGGTTTGTTTCCCTCACGCATTCATACAACCCTGTGGACCTGATCCACACTTGGGCCGCAGCACTGCTGGCCCAATCATTTTTCTTTTACTCACTCCAAATTTGTGAAAAAATCCAATGCATTTCGTGATTTCAGAAAAATTAACTTATTTTGCATTTTCCCAACTAAATAACCGTGCATTGGATTAAAATGATATATACATGAAATGTTTTTAGAATTTTGTGTAGATTAATAATATCCAACTTTCACACATGTTAAAAATGGTTAACTTGTTGTTTTCATTTAATTTCCATAATACCATGTGAAAATAATTTATTTCATAACTAATTACCCGTAGCTCCGATTATGATGATCCACATATGTAACTTGACGAGAATGATGTGTAGAAAAATATGATGGCATTTATTTTCTTGTTTAACAACTCTAAAGTTGTGTTATAGGTAGAACAGTACCGAAATCTTAATTTGTAGATGGGGATTTTCTGGAATTGTTATTCATTGTTCCGGTCTCATTTACACTTGCCTAGAATTTTATGTAGCTCCATAATATATTTTTGCATCAATGTTTTTAAAATGCTTGTGGTTGTCATTTGCACACATTTTGCATTCATGTTATAATATCTTATATTGCCCATATCTTTTAGACCGTAACTCTGTTTTAGGTGATCTATATATGTAAATCAACCAAAATGACGAGTAGAATCACATGCTACACTTCATTTTGTTGTGTAATAAATGTAAAACATGTTTAGTTTAGATCTGGAGGAAATTCGAAATAAACTTATGAGGTCGTTTCGGAAATACTATATGTTGTTTTCGACCTCATCTAAAATGCCTAGATGATGTAGTTGTTCATGCTTCAACTCTTGCCATGTCTAACAACATTTAACCTTGTCGTGTACCCATACGGGAGTGAACTAAGTAATTCAAATGCGGAATTTCGTTAATATGCAACTTAGTGCATATTGAGGTTCACTTAATGTGGACGAGTAGATTGTTGTGCTTTGCCATACCATGCATAATTAATTGAACATGCATCATATTTGTTTGCGCATCATGTCTTGCATATGTTGTGGTGTTTATTGAGTGTTGATTGTTATTTCCGGATTGTTTCATCTAAATAGAGTTCCGAACCGCTTCAGAGCGTGAGGATTCATTCGACTACGTCAGTTTGTCTACTTCATGGATTTGTTCTTCTTCCAAGCGGAATCACAGGCAAGTTGATCATTTCCCTAGATACCACTACTATATTTCCCATGCTAGTTGTTTCGTTTCTTAAGCTATGTCTTGCTACCTACCACCTGTTATGTTCAGTCTCCTAACATTGCCGTAAAAAGCCTCTAACCCCCTCCGCAACCCATCATTGGATCAACCTTCTTATAGCGTGGCTAGTAGCAGGTGCAGTTGATTTTTCCATGTGACAACATTGTTTCCTTGTTATATCACCATATTATTGCTACTTAATTTAACGCAACTTTATACTTGGCAAAAGATGGAAGGCTTGGCCTTCTAGCAAAGCGTTTTGTTCCATATTTGCCGCCCTAGTTACTTGTGTACCGGTGCTATGTTCCATAATTGAGTACTCCTAACATGCTTGGGGTTGTTATCGGGACCACCTTGACTTTCGTTTTGGGATATAACTCTTCTGGAAAGCCCAATATTTGTACTAAATTTGCCTAATAACTAATAAACTTGCGTAGGGACCCGTCGACCCCCGTGAATAATTAATCAACCCCCGGGCTGGTGCTCGTCATGAGTATTGGTCCAACCCAGAGCAGCTTACTAATGCTACCCGGGGCAACTCGGTGTTTGACGTGGTAACCATCGCTCGTCCGATGTGCCGTGAGAACGAGATATGTGGGTCCAATCTGGGTTGTCGGCATGTCGGACGGCTTTTCTGGATTTTTTATCTTTCTTGAACGTCTTGTGCGAGGAAATCCGAGGATACTTTGGGCTATATCGAGGTTGAGGTTTTCCACCAGGAAGCCGAGGAGATCACGGGTATTCCATGGTCGAGTTTTCCGATGCTGCTTGTGGTAGTTTGTGATGGATTAGTTGGAGCACTCCTGCAGGGTTAAATCTATCTGATAGTCGTGCCTGCGGTTATGTGGAAATTTGGAAACTTTGTTTAACATGTGAGAGAGGGTTGATTGTTATTTCCGGATTGTTTCATCTCGACAGAGTTCCGAACTTTTTCGGAGGATGAGAATTCGTCCGACTACATCGGTTCATCTACTTCATGGATTTGTTCTTGTTCTAAGTGGGATCACATGCAAGATGATCGTTTCCCTAGATACCACTACTATCATTGCCATGCTAGTTGTCTCGATTCATACTCTATGTCTTGCTGCCTACCACCTGTCATGTTCAACCTCCCAATATTGCCATAAAAAGCCACTAACCCCGCCCACAACCGAGCAAACCCTTGTTTGTCTATGTCACCACTTGCTCAGCCTTCTTTTAGCATTGCTAGTTGCAGGTGCAGTTGATTTTTCCATGTGACAACATCGATTCCTTGTTATATCACCATATTATTGTTACTTAATTTAATGCACCTGTATAATTGGTAAAAGGTGGGAGGCTTGACCTTCTAACTCGGTGTTTTGTTCCATCGTTGCCACCCTAGTTACTTGTGTACCGATGTTATGTTCCATAATTGAGCTCTCCTAACATGCTTGGGGTTGTTACGAGGACTCCCTTCACTTCCGTTTTGGGGTAAAACTCTTCTAGCAAGGCACAACATTGGTACTACATTTGCCTAATAACTAATAAACTTGCATAGGGACCCGTCGACCCCTGTGGATAATTAATCAACCCCCGGGCCACTGCTCCTCATGAGTGTTGGTCCAACCCAGAGCAGTTTATTAACGCTACCCGGGGCAACTCGGTGTTTGGCATGGTAACCATCGCTCATACGGTGTGCCCTAAGAAGAAGATATGCGACTCCTATCGGGATTTTCAACACGTTGGGAGGTCTTGCTAGATTTGTTTTACCTTTCTCAAATGTCTTGTGCGAGGAAATCCGAGGATACTTTGGGCTATCTCGAGGTTGAGGTTTTCCACCAGGATGCCGAGGAGATCACGGGTTTTCCGTGGTCCATATTTCCGATACAGCTTGTGGTAGTTAGTGATGGACTAGTTGGAGCACCCCTGGAGGGTTAAATCTTTCTCGGAGCTGTGCCCGCAGTTATGTGGTAACTTGGAAACTTTGTTTAACGCCCGATCATAGCATACCTGAGGTAGACTTAATTGAAACTTGCCAACTTTGTCTGTAACTGTGACTGCCTCTTCTCGCGAGTTCTACATCCAAGAGAGGACACGATGGGGTTATGTTTGACGTAAGTAGATGTTCAAGATCACTTCGAGATCATTATTAGTTCACGTTCGTTTATGCGTAAATCACCCCCTCTTATTCATGTACTCATAATTTAGCCACTCAAATAAATGCTTAGTGCTTTCTACAGCCTCACAACTTAACCGTACCTCACCCATTAAGCTTTGCTAGTCTTGATAACTTTGGAGAAGAGATTGATGAATCTGTGTGGCTCACAGATTACTATAACAATAGCTTGCACGTACAGGTAAATAGATACCTTGACGTGAGCGTGATGATTTTTCTATTTGGAGTTTCTTATTCTTCTTCATCATCAATCTAGGATGGGTTCCAGGCTGGCAGCCTGGGATAGCAAGGATGGACGTCGTTCTTTTATCGTTTGTTTTCGTCCATAGTCGGACCATCCTCTTTTACGTGGTGATTGAATATATTGTTGTATTGTGTTGTTCATGCTTTAGATTGTGGCCAGTGTAAGACAATGACATATACTCATCTCTTGTGTACATGTGCTTGTAACGATATCCTTTCTTGCGAAACGATGAGATGTGTGTCTATCTTTGTCGATACCCTCATGTCAAAATAAGGACAGGATCGCATCTTCGACATTATAGTTCACACCTTAAGAGATGCTTTAACTAAAGTTTTAGCATAATGCTCCCCCTTGATGTGACATCCTCCCTAAGAGGGATAAACTAACATTGGGTTTTGTCGTAGAAGACTTTAGGTTGGTGTAGTAGTAGTGGATGCTCATTCTTAATGAATATCATCTTGAGTTGGGAGAAATCCTTCTCTTTTCTTACTCTTCTCACCTACATGGGTTATTCCCACACAAGGAACAAATACAAGGATATCTGTGGATATGGAGTGAAGTACATATGAAATGATGTCCATTGAAACATTAATAACCTTGTCCCTTTCTTACCTTTGAGGGAATGCGTGACTCCTTCAACTAATGCATATGGTTGGAGTTGGTTGCAACTGGTTCTTGCCAAAATTAATAAGAGTGAATTTCATTCCCGGTGTCACCCCTCATGAATTTCTATAGTTCTTATTCTTATGGACCCACAACAACTTGATGGGGATCCTTGGATTTGAGGTAGTGCTTGGTGAAGTAGAGCTAGTGGTGGCCTTGGGAATCCATTTGACCAACGCTTGGGATCATTCTTCAAATTAGTCAACCTCCTCTTGAAGCTCGTCCTTGCCCGTTAGCTTGTGGTCTTGTGGTGGAAGGTCATCTTGATCATTTGTTCCCTTTGGAAGATTAGGATCATTCTACTCCTTTTGGGGAACAAACTTCGGGTTGGGGTATTGACCTTCTTCCCATTCAATTCCATTGGCATTGAAGGAGCCAATGTCTTGTTTCCTATGATGTCCTCCTTGCTTGCGTATAATCTTCTCAAATTGCTTAATTCCGACAAGACTCTTGATAAAACCTCTCTCTATAATTCCTTTCCATAAATCGTTTTCTTGCTCAAGTGTAACTTGGCTAAGAGAATCTTTAGTGGAATCAAGTGAATTCATAGAAACAATATCATTAGATTTTGCATTAGTGTTGTTTTTACTAGATGAAGAAACTTTCTTGCCTTTGTTACTAGTTTTCTTAGATTTAACTTGTGGAACAAAAGTAGACAAGAGTAATCATATAGCTAGATAAGAAGAACTCGTCTTTCGAAGATCATCATGGATTTCTTTTAGAAACTTAGGCTCATGCTCTAAATTTAGCTTCTAAAAGCATAGATTTTAATGAGTTCTTGCCATATTTATATTATCTTCTAGAGTAGATTCATTAATTAACCTAAGAGTGTTTAATTCTTTAGTTAGACACTCAATCTCCTTCTTATCATCATTAGACGACTTACCTTGACTATCATGATTATCATCAAGCTCATTTTAATTGCTATCCTAGTTTTATCAAAGAACAAGTCATTATCTCCATGTAAGTCATCCTCGTCATTATTAAAATCAACATACTCGGGGTATGATACATTGGGGACTTTAGCCATGAAGCAGTTTCCAATCCCTTCATTTGGTAAATCAAATATGTCATAAGAGTTGGAGGATATGAGTGCAAGACCGTCAAACCTTCATCTTGACTATAGTTGGAGTTGGAGTGGTAGTTTCTCTTGGATTGGTTGTTAGACTCGGAGCCAGATACCAATTCACCAACATGAGCTTGATGTCTTCCTCTTGAGTGGAGGTTGGTGTAGTTGTCCATCTTATTCAATTCCTTGCTTCTCTTAGAGAGACTTCGTTCATAACGATCTTCTCTAGTCCTTCTCTCTCTTCAAGATGACTCATCGCTTGAGCTTCTTCTTGAAGGTGGCTCTTCTCTTATTTTGTGGGGGGCGGGGGCAGGCACTCATTTGAGTAGTGTCCGGGCCTTCCACAATTGTAATAGTTTTGGTCATGACTAGATGAATGCTTCTCTTCATGTGTTGAGTTAGAGCTTTTGTCTTTGCTTGTACTCTTGTAGAACTTGTTAAATTTCTTGACCACAAGGCTTATCTCTTCATTGGTGACAAGGTTGTCATTTGAGGTGGCGGGAGTATCAGTTGAATATTTGTCAGCATTGCTTCACTTGTTATGAAGCTCTTCTTTGTCCTTTAGTGACATTTCATGAGCAAACATCCTTTCAATGACTTCTGTTGGCTTCAGAGCTTTGTAGTTTGGAATCATTTGGATCGATGTGGACACGGTGTCGTACTTTCCACCCAAGGCTGTAAATATCTTCTTGATCATGAATTTTTTTGTCTTCTCTTTGCTTCCTAAGCCACCAATATCATTTGTCATGTGAGCAAGCCTAGATTACATCTCAGCGAATCCTTCAAGCATACTTTGTAGCACATCCAACTTAAATTTCATGACGGATTCACTACTCTCGATGTTTTGGGAATGGGGGTACCCAGACCTACCTACGTGCAGCCCAAGGCTGGCCCAATTCATCAACCTAAGACAAACGGGCCCGGCGTCACTCAAGACAAGGCCCTCGCGAGGGGCCAATCCTCACAAGGAGGAGCGGCATCAAGACCCGCAGGGGGCGTCCTAAGGACCCCTCCGGAGCGGCGGATATTTTGAGGCGAGGCCCAGCCTCAGGAATCAAGGCTAACGTAGAGTAAGGACAAACGAGCAGCAGACAGCAAGCGGTGCAGTTTCCCCTTTGGTGCAAAGAGAGCAAAGGCGAACGCTGTTACCAAAGGCATCTTCCAAAGGTTTCCCTCCTCGTGCAACAAGACCATGGCCGCCCGCAGGTAGGACGGATGTCATCCCTGCGCCCACCCCTGCAGCGCTGGCAGCTACTTTGCAGGGGAAGATCACTTTTGATAGGGAAAGCATGTTCCCTTGTCCCCCTTCGAAATTGGCCGTTGTGGGATCCGTTTCCGCCAAAACGATGAGGGAAGAGGACCCGGGCCTCCACTATAAATAGATAGGGTAGGATACTTCATGGGTGAGAGTTCATTCTCACCCTTGAGCAACACACAAAGCCACCCCACCTCCGGAGCGTCGGGAGCAATGTACTAGTTCATCCACCAACCTCCACCAGAGGCAATCCACCAAAATGAGGAGTAGGGTTTTAAGCTTTCTAGCGGCCCGAACCTGGGTAAACTATTGTGTTCTGTGTTCCCCTCACCATCGATTGAGTCCTTCGTTGTTCCCATCGAGTAGCGAGCTAAGTGAGGCTGAGCGGGGACAGATCTTCATACATGCCGATGTGTTCAAATCCTTAGGGTTTTGCGGAGCCTGAAATACGACATTTGGCGCGCCAGGTAGGGGGCATGGGGAGGTATTCTCCGAGCTTCCTCCTTCCCAGGCCCGCTGCTCGGATGGCCGGCGACCAACCAGCTTGCTCAAGCCTTGTCGGGCTGGTCTCCGACCGCCACATCACCGCGGCTGGAAGCGCGCACGCCTGCATCGTGGTACCACGCGGCTCGTACCATGTTGTCAACATCATTTCCAGCCTGGCGGCCACTCATGCCACCCAGTCGCACGGCAGTTGGGAAGCGACCTAGGCACCTGCAGCGCACCGCATCAACTTGGGGGACCTCGGCGCGCACGACACGTTGCAGATGGCAAGGGAGATGCTCCGCCACGGGGCTTCGACGCCTGGGCGGACCACATCATGGAGCTGGTCGCCATCGCCCAGAAGACCATCCAACCCGGAGCTTCTTCAAGGCCACAAGCGTCGGGCGCCGGGGGCTCGCACCGTGTGCTGGTCCCCGGGCCTACAAGCATCGGGGCCCTACCTCCGTCGGGCGGGGCCGGGAGAGGCGCGCTTCGCGCTGCCCTCCTCCTTCTCCAGACCCCAGCGACCGACCGCGAGGCGCACCACACCGACAACCACCAGCGGCGCGAGGAGAACGGCGGGACGACTGATGCGCACACTAGTGCACTTCACCAAGACCAGGTCGCCCCTCGACAATCTAGGGAGGCTAGACAGGAGCGCTCCCTCCGGCCCGGCCAGCAAAGGGCGGAGGCGATGGCGCGGGAGGACTACGACAACGGAGGCACGCCGGGGCACCAAGGAGGGAATCTACACCGAGCGGTGCCGGGGCCGACCAACGAAGCAACAGGAACAAGTGACTTCGCGCGGAGGCCTTTCGCAGGAAGAACTCCGAGCAATACTGCCGGGGGAGATCCCCATCCGCCACCAAGGGGGACTACAACCGCCGCGCTGCTGAGCGGCTTCGGAGGACGGGCGAGCGCCTACATGGAGTCGTACGTGCCGAAGTATGCGGCATGACCTGACCCTCCCGATGAGGAGGAGCTTCAGGCGTCCCCTCCCCCCGGGCGCATATCCTCCTCAGGAGTAAGAAACGCTTCACGGCCCCTCCTTGAGCTGGGCCAAAGAAGCGCGGGTAGGAAGGCGCCCTCGGGCCGCGGGATGTGGCGCCACCCGCCTTCCCCGTGGAAGAACTACGTAGGGACGAATCCCACGCCTCGGGTGGACGAGTCGAGTGCGGCAACGAGATGCAAGTGGGGCGAATCACCCGCAGCAACCACGATGCAAGCGTGGGTGCTGAGGGCCAGGCCTCACGAGGCGCTCTTCAGGTGCAAGGGAGCGATTGGAGGTAATTTTTTTGGATTTACTACCTTAGGAAGTGTGTGCTGACCGCAGGGACTTCGAGTACTTAGCGCATGCTTCCGCCCGTCGTATTTTTCGCACAATCTTTCATAGTTTCTGCTGCATCTTTGGACGACCTAACACACTGCCTTGCTTGCATCTTTGGCGATGCACCTCCCTCGCTCGGGGACTCCGTCCGGTGCGCGTCGCCCTGACGCGGGAGCTGGGAAGCCCCGCGGCTCCGCAGGACTACAATTGGCAGGATAAAATCATAGTCGCTTGAGCGTCACAAGGGGGCTCCTGAGGATCGTGCCTCAGGGGCCTGACTAGTCACAAAGTCACCTGCCGCCCTTGACAGCGTCCTTGGTTATCCGGTCGTTATCAGGGGTGGGAGGGCCTGACCCCGTAGCTACATCCGTTAACTCGGTCCCACGAGACGGCGGTTCCGAAATGTGCGGGACTGGATCCTAGCGATGCAGAGCCGCTTGAACGTCATAAGGGGGCTCCTGAGCATCACGCCTCAGGGGCCTTACCAGTCACAAAGACACCTTAGGCCCTTGACAGCGTCCTCGGTTATCCGGTCTTTATCACGGGTGGGAGAGCCCGACCCCGTAGCTACATCCGTTAACTCGGTCCCACGCGATGGCGCTTGGGAAATGTGCAGGTCTGGGTCCTAGCGACATAGAGCAGCTCGAACGTTAAGGGGGGCTCCTGAGCATCGTGCCTCAGGAGCCATACCGGTCAAAATCCACTTGACCACCCTGGTGCCATCCAGGTTTGGTCGGTATTGGGGGATGTCAGGGCCTTGCCTCGTGAGGCGCGTCATGATGGCAGGGAAAGGTGCAGGACTTGGACCTGTAAACGTAGAGCCATAAAAGCCCTTAACTGGCCTCCAAGGAAGGAGCATGCGGACCTGCATCAACCCGATGCACCTCAGCATTACCCGTCAATCCTTCCCGAACCTACTTCATCCCGTGACACTCTCACATAATAACGAGCCGAGGCTGTATACGCCCAGGGCCAACCAAGGATGCGGAAGGGGTCCATCCCAGGCTTAGTGTAAGCCCTATGTTCCGTGCTGGGGAGAAGCTTAGTCCACCAATGACTCGGGGGTAGGGACACTCTCGAGGCCAAAGCGTCCTCGCGACCTCCCATATACACCCCCACCGTGACAGTCACGTAATAACGAGATGAGGTTGTATACACCAAGGGCCCCCCGAGGACGCGGAAGGTGTTCATCCCACGCCTAGTGGCAACCTTACGCTCTGTGCTGGGGAGAAGACGAATGCAATCGGCACGGTCCCCAAATGACCATGCCGGCAGCTGGCAAGGAAACCCATATAGTCCTCCAATGACTATGCTAGCCTGAGTGCCGGACGCGGCGTTTGCTTGCTTTTCTTGGATTTCGAACTGTTTTCGCTGAACTTAAACTTGCCGGTTCCAAAAGCTATTTTCTAATTTTCAGTGCTTGACGTTCGAAAAATAAAAGAGGGGAAACTTTCTTTGGCGTCTTCATGTTTCACCTGTCTTAAAAACCTCCCATCCGGAGGACGTGTTTGCAGATAACTGCTCCGCACCGCACCTAGGAGTCAAGGATCATGAAAGCAAGGACTTGCCACCCCAGGGGCAAACGTTTTTCAGTAGTCAACCCCCGCTCAGGGGTCCGGACAGAAACTCGATACCACCACAAAGAGTCTTGGGAGGCCTGAGGGCCCCCTAGGGCGATGACCAAAGGAACGAAGTACGAAATCGCTCGGGAACCAGAAAGGGGGCTTCTGTGCATGCCTGAGGAGCCTTATCGGCTGTAATGCCACCCGCTACTGTTGGCGCCGTCCGGGAGCGCCGGACGGTGTCAGGAGTAGCGGGTCCCCGCCCTGTGAAGTGCGAGCCTAACGGTGGTGGGGAGATGTGCGAGGCTGGGGCATGACGACGCAGAGCGGCTTGAGTGTCAAGGGGGGCTCTTGAGCAGCACGCCTGAGGAGCCTTACAGGTCACAAAGCCACTCGGCCCCCAGGGCGCCGGGGCTTTGCCCCGTGAGGGGCAACCTTCGTAACGCGTTGTGCCTCACGGCGGTAGGGCAATGTGTGGGACCGGGACCTGCAGACAGAGAGTGCCGAAAGGGTCTTCACCTCGTCCCACATACGAAATAGGAGCTCCACGGGAGGGACTACGCAAGGGACCAACACAAACCCAGGAGCTAAGTGCCCCGCAGGCCCAGACAGGGACCCTCTCGTTTTACGACAAACTAACGGTGAATTAAAAGCATGCGCACTAACAAAGTGATGTAGGGCCTCAGGATTCGATTGTAGCGAAGAATGAGGCCAACCACCAAGCACGCGGCGACACGAGAGGTGCCTCGGGAGGGCAGGACCTCTAGAGGGTCCCGCGCCCCCCGTCGACTCGAGCAACGGCTGGTGCAGCGACGGGCCCTGAGCTTCGCAGCCCGCAATGACCACCGACATACAAGCCATCAACTCAGGAGCAAAGGGAAAAAGGAGAACAACGAAGGTAATAACAGCAAAAGCTTAACGCCCGGCTGGGCAGAGTTCTTGATCTAATATTATAGGAGGAGGTAAATGGAAGCTGGGGACACTTAAGGGGAGGGGCTGCCGACATCACCCATGGCGCCTTCTGGCTCGGTGTCGGGACCCCCTCCTCGCTCGAGACGGGCACCTGGACGTACCACTCCACCAGGGCGTCCACATGCGGGCGGACTTCACCCCGGAGAAGATACGCGCTGAAGGTCGAGCTCTGGAGCGAGGCGGCGCAGGTTGGAGTAGACAAGCGTCAGGGCAAGGCCCAGAAGCTCGTGCGCGCTGAACGCACGGTCCTCCTCCATGCGGTAGACACCAGCCTCCATCGCCTCCATGACCTTCTGGAAGAAGACGAGGTGGCCCCCATCGCTCCTCACGTTAGGCAGTGCCAGGGCCTCCCCCGCAAATCAGCGTGTCGTGGCGGCCGCTCGACACGCGGTGTCTGTGAATTACAAGGCGCGCTGGGATGCCATCAGTCGGGCGTACGACGCCTCGTCCTGAGCGGCCTGCACGGCATCGGCCACCTCGCGGACCTGTTGCTGCATCGACGCCAACTCCGCCTTGGCCTCCGCCTGGCCCTAGCGGGCGGTGTGGAGGGCTGCCTCAGCGCTCTCAAGACAGTCCCGCAACCACTCCACCTCGTCTTGAAGATCGCCAAGCTTTGGCTTCTTGGAGGAGGGCACGCTGGAGAAGAAGAAAGATCAACCACACGGCAGCAGATGAAGCAACAAGTAAAGGAGACGCAACAAGGGACTCACTCGTCAACCATACCCCACTGGTGGTGGACGCGTGGAGGCCCCAAGGGCCCTCCGCTGCTGCCTCCGGAGGTGGACGAAGGCGCAGGATGCGCCGCACGCTTCCCCCAGCCGGAACCATCCCCGAGCGGCACCATGAAGATGAAGAGCGAAGGGAAGAGGAGGTTTTCTTGCGGCAGACAGAGGAAGCAGAGAAGAAGCTCGATGTTGCGATGCACCCACCCCCCCTAACGGCGGCTGGGCGAGTTTATAGGCGAGCCCCAGCCACCAACCGTCGCGGGGGCGTGCGACACCTCACGAGGCTTGCGAGTTGGGACGACGGAAGCAATGCCGCCCAGGTCGCCTCAGCTGTCCACCGAGCGGTCACGTCCGCGAGGGCCGTTGGGTGTGGTCAGGCTACACCCATGCCATTCAATGAGCAATGATGTCCTGCGCGAGTCTTGGGGATTGTGCCATCATGGCCTGGTGCAACCCGGGCGCCTCGAGGAGCGAGAGCGCCACCGCGCGGCTGCGGTATACGTGGGTCGCCTCGCCCACGGTCAAATGGGGCGCGCGGCGCTTCGGGCCGCCCTCAAGGCTTCGCCGAGAAGCCAACCCAGGCACACCTTGGGCCTGGGGTTACTGTCGGCGTTCTGGGAATGGGGGTACCCAGACCTTCCTGCCTACGTCCCAGGGCTAGCCCACTTCATCGACTAAGACTAACGGGCCCTACGTCATTGAAGACAAGGCCCTCGCGAGAGGCCAACCCTTGCGAGGAGGAGCGGCATCAAGACCCGCAGGGGGCCTCCTCGGGACCCCTCCGGAGCGGCGGATATTTCGAGGCGAGACCCAGCCTAAGGAGTCAAGGCTTACATAGAGGAAGGACAGGTGAGAAGAAGAAAGCAGGCGGTGCAGTTTCTCCTTTGGTGCAAAGAGAGCAAAGGTGAACGATGTTTCCGAAGGCATCTTCCCAAGGTTTCCCTTCTGGTGCAATAAGACCATGGCCGTCCGTGGGCAGGACGGACGTCATCCCTGCGCCCACCCCTGCAGCGCTGGCAGCTACTTTGCAGGCGAAGGCCGCTTTTGACAGGGGAAGCATGTTCCCTTGTCCCCCTTCGAAATTGGTCATTGTGAGATCCTTCTCGCTGAAACGATGAGGGAAGAGGACCCGGGCCTCCAATATAAGTAGATAGGGTAGGATACTTCATGGGGGTGAGTTCATTCTCACCCTTGAGCAAAACACAAAGCCACCCCACCTCCGGAGGCTCGAGAGCACTGTACTAGTTCATCTACTAAGCTCCACGAGAGGCAATCCACCAAAAGCAGGAGTAGTGTTTTATGCTTCGCAGCGGCCCAAACCTGGGTAAACTGTTGTGTTCCGTGTTCCCCTCACAATCGAGTGAGTCCTTCGTCGTTCCCGTCGAGTAGCGAGCTAGGTGAGGCTGAGCGGGGAGAGATCTTTGTACATGCCACTATGTTCGAATCCTTAGGGTTTTGCGGAGCCCGAAATCCGACAAGTACCTTCGTGCATATCAACCTAAGTGTCTCAAATTTCCTTGGCATTCATAAGACGGCTAATATTGTTGAACTCTTTGGGGGCATAGGCAGTTGAATAGAATGTCGCATGCTTGAGCGTTGTATTCCAATATCTTCAATTATTCCAGTGTCGCTTCACGATCTGTCTCCCTTCCATCACTAAAGAAGTCAGCTTGCAAACCAACACGAACAACACTACAAACGGCGGGGTTATGACCAAGAATATGCATTATCATTTTATGCTTCCAACTAACACTGTTTGTAGCATCAAAATATGGACATCCATGATGGTCATTTCCCTCGCTAGAAGCCATACTCTCCTTGGTTTTGAAACGAATGCAATGGAGACCAAAGCTCTAAAACCACTTGTTGGATCCGAAGTATGTCTGTAGGGGGGTGATTAGACTACTAGACCAAATAAAAACTTAGAATTTTCCAAATTTTAGTTGTGGGAAAGTTTTAGCAATTGTTATAAATCAAGCACACCCTACACAAGCAAGTCTAAGTGTATAGAAACGGAAAGTAAAGACATGCACATGTAAATAGAGGGTAGGGATAGAAAGATCAAATGCAAGGATTGACACGGCGTTTTTTGGCGTGGTTCCGATAAGTGGTGGTATCGTGCGTCCTGTTGATGGAGACTTCAACCCATGGAGGGTAATGATCCTGGGAGTCCACGAAGTGGCTCAACCCACGAAGGGTCCACGAAGAAGAAGCTTTTTTCTATTCCATCATGGCTTATGTCCATCAAAAGAAAACGACTAGAACTTACTTCCTGCATACATACTTCTCTAGAAGGAAGGACTATCCTCACTCGGGGTAGATCTTCAGGAAGTAGGCGATCTACTCGCCCTTACAAACTTCTTGGTTCAACTCCACACAAAGTAGGAGTCTACCAAGCAACACCTAAACAATCTAGGAGGCACCACCCTTCAAAAGGTAATAGATGCGGTAGTACGATGAACTTCTTGCTATTTTGCTTCAAAAGATAGTCTCATCAACACTTAATCATTCTCTCATGGATTTGGCTTGGGTAGAGGAGATTTATTGGGTCGAAAGAAACTTGGGAAGACTAGAAATCAAGATTCAAATGGTAGGATGGAGTATCTTGATCTCAACACATGAGTAGGTGGCTCTCCCATAAATATGGATATGGCAAGTGTATGTGTGTTTTGAGTGCTTCCTGAATGAGAGGTGGCGGATGGGTATATATAGGCATCTCCAAAAATCCAACCTTATAATATTATTTCCCAACTCAGTGTAACAGAAGTGAAACTCAGTGGCACCCACTAGTGCAAAATGGGCACCGAGTAGTGCAAAAATTGGCAACTTTTGTACTCTCGGTGAGACCGATACAGAAATCCTGGTGGTGCCGATATGGGTGACCTAGGGAAGTTTCCAAATCTCGGTGAGACCAATTTCAAAATGAAAAAAATTATTCTTGAAAATGGCTAACCAAAAAGTTGGCCACTGCTTTCGGTGGAACCAAAAGGAATGTTGGTGGCACCGAGATGCTTGGATTTTGGCATAGGTTCTGTCTTAGATGAAAATTGGTATGGCCGAGTGGATAAAGTTGGTGGCACCAATTTTGATATATAGGATTGGGACCAAGAATTTTGTGGGATAATTTCATGAGTATGTTTTGTGGCTATCTCTAAGCGCTTGAGCAACCAGATCATCATAGTCACCTCATCTCCTTTTGATAGTATTGGTTTTCCTATGGACTCAAATAAACATAAAATGTAGAGTCTTCAAGCTTGTTGCCAATAGATGTTCTTTGCATTCAGCAGTTCTCCTCACAATCCTTAGCCAATTCTTCTTTGAAGTTTTCTGAAATATACTTAGATAAAATCATTAGTTAAATGATACATATGTTGTTATTAATTACCAAAACCACCTTTGGGAGAAGTTGTGCTTTCAGCTGCGCGTGGGATCCTCCTCGTCCTCCTGCGGCGGCATGTGTGCGGGGCTTGCCGCAGCCTTTCGGGGGGCATCATCCCCCCAACATGCATAAAGCTTGCCTGTGGGTCTGCCTCAGTCTCCACCTTCATCTCGGTAGTGCCACAAGTGTTGGGCACCTCCGGAGGCATCTCCTACTTCTCTAGGGACTTCTCCCCAGGATAGCCCTCCTCAGGCAGAGGAGGCATGCCTTCATGGTGGGACGGAGGCACCACATGCTCCTCCCTTTCCATGGTGCGTTCAACCTTGGCCTCCGACCATCGAGCGGTTTTTTCCAACCCCACAGCGCCTGGTAGGGGCACGCTCGAGCCAGGCAATGCAGATGAGGGTGACGCGGATGTCGTGGCCCTCTACTTATTGCGCATGGGCACCTGAAACTTGTGGTATGTTTTTGGTTTTTCGTGAAGAGGAATGGGAAATTGCAGCACAATACAGGTCAGTAGTTCCATCGGTTATGAAACCAAGGTTTATCGAACCAACGGAAATATCAATCCTTAACCATCTTCAGCGACTGCACACAAACGAGCAAAGAACTTGCACCCAACGCGAGCAAGAGGGCTGTCAATCCCCTTGATCGCATTATTTGCAAGAAAGTGAGGACTGTAAATAATTGTCGAGAATTGTAACTTGCAAAATCCAATAGAAGACAAATAATAATAGTGAGGAAATTATAAGTTTTCTCAATGTATAGGTGAGTAGACCTGGGGGCCATAATGTTCTCTAGTGGCATCTCTCATGAAAACAACGTATGTTGGCTAAACAAATTGTTGTTGGGCACTTGACAGAACAACGGATAGTTATGTGATTTTCATGCCAATGATCATGTGTATATAGGCATCACGTCCATAAGCAAGTAGGTTGACTCCTTCCTGCACCTAACTACTATTACTCCACACCAATAGCACTTCTATACTTGCCTTTCTATGTATTAAGTTCATGACAAATAGAGTAATGCTTGGAGAACGATGACATGATGTCAACAAAGTAAACTCAACCAATATGCATAAACCCAATCGTTTTATCCTTAGTGGCAGCAACACAAAGACGCAACTTGTTGCCTTCTGTCACTGGGATATAGAAACTCGCCAGGTTGAACCAACTACAAGACACCCCGCTCACTAAAACAATACCAATCTACTTGGTCAAAGCAATTCAATAGAACAGAGAGAATTACAAAGCTATGATGATGATGCAAATAAGAATCATAATGATTTCAGAGAAGACTCAAATACTTTTCATGAATAATCTGAACATAAACCCACAATTCATATGATCCCAACTAACACACCATACAAAGAATTATATGAGATAGATGAAAGCGAAGATGTGATGATCATTGCATTGAAGATGAAGAGAGAGATAGTGAGATAGCCGTCTAGATACCAACTACGGACCCGTACGTGTGTGGTGAACTACTCACATGTCATCACGAGGGCAGGATGGTTGATGAAAAGTCCCACCCTGATCACTCCCCCTCCAGCAGAGTGCTAGAATGGAGGTCCAGATGGGATCGCCGTGGAACAGAGACTTGCGGCGGCGGAAATAGTGTTTCTCTCTCATATTTAGGGTTTTTTTTGTGTAATATATGTGAATTTCTAGACTAGAGATTGGAGGAAATGGGCCACCAAGGAGGGACAAGCTATTAGGGCACGCTGACGCGCCCTGGATGGGCCATGTTGGCTTGTGCCTCCCTCGTGTGGCTTCTGGCCTCCTCCCAAAGCTTCCAGGTATTTTTTTGGTCCAGGAAAATTCATAAAAAAGTTCCGGGGAAATTGAACTTTGTTTGGTACAGTGAACCTAAAAAGTAAAAAACACGTACAAATTAGCAATTGGCGCTCGAGAGTGGGTTAATAGGTTAGTGCTAAAAATAATATAACTTGGTAAATTATGACCCAAAAAGTATCCTAGGATGGTAATATATCACCATGGAACCATAAAAATCTATAGATACGTTGGAGACGAATCAAGCATCCCCAAGCTTAGTTCCTCCTCGTCCTCGAGTAGCCAAATGATAAAAATAGAATTTTTGATGGGACATGCCATCCAATATGTAATCTTTTGCATGTATGCTCATTGAGAAAAGATGAATTAACAAACATCAACATAGTAAAAATTATAAGCATAAGCAACAAAGTCGTTAATCTTTCAGAGTATTCAATCCTAAAAGAATGTTTACTCCATTCATCTTTTATATTAGGAAGGTATGTCCATCTTCACCACATTAATAAAAATGTCAAGCACCACGGTGTCCAAGTCAGGAAATTGGATCATACTTTTTCAAAGTGAATCAACTTTTTATTCGTCATGCAATACATGAGCACGAACCATGGACATAGTATAAGGGTGGAATAGAATATGGTGGTAGATATCAAAGGGGTAAAAAGTGGAAAAGATAGTCTCATATCAACTAAGCAGACCGATGGGCGATGGAGATGCCCATCGGTAGATGTCAGTGCAAGGAGTTGGGATTGCCATACAAATGATGCACTAGAGATTTAAGTGTATGGAAGCTCAAATGAAGCTAAGTGGGGTGTGCATCAAACTTGCTTGCTCATGAAGACCTCGGTCATTTTAGGAAGCCCATCATCGGAATATGCAACCCAAGTTTATAATAATGAAAAGTATGATTCTCACTAGCATATGAAAATGACATATCATTAGACTCTCTATATGAGGAACATGGTCCCACTTCGAGGCACAAGTGTGGTACACGATAGTAGCAAAGTCCCTTCTCTCTTTTTCTCGCATTGATTTTTTCATATTTATTTATTTTTTATTATGGTAGGCTCATTTGGCCTCCCCCACTTTTATTTCCTCACTAGGACAATGCTCTAATAATGATAATCTTCACACTTTTACTTACTTGCACCTCAATGAAAGCTCGATATGAATAACTAAGAAGCAATATGACTCAATATGGATGCGTGTGGTAGTGTACTAGGATGCACAATGACCTAGCATGACACATATCAGAAATATGATGAATGTTGGCCTTGCCACCAATGTTATGCCAGCTCTACATGATCATGCAAAGCAATATGATGATGAATGAACTAGTCATAAGATGTAACAGTGGAATTTGCATTGCAATATATCTCGGAATGGCTATGGAAACACCATGATAGGTAGGTATGAAGGCTATTTTAAGGAAGATATAGGAAGGCTTATGTGTGACAGAGTGTATCATGCCACGGGATTTGGATGCACTAGCGAACTTTGCACCGATCCTCGAGGTGAGAATGGGCAATGCATGGTACCAGAGAGGGTAGCAAAATATGAGGAGGTGAGATTGCGTATGTCCATGGTTTCACATTAGTCATGAAAACCTCATATACTCATTGAACTGTTTTATCAGTTTCATCACAAATCAAAGCACTACTCGCATGCCCCGAGGGAGAGAGGGTTGGGAGGAGTTAACCATCGCTTGACTCCGACTCGAAACAACACTAGCATTTTGACAAGGAATAGAAATGCTGACAGATCCCGACCATGCCTTTTTAATATTTATAGAAACCAAAAATTAACACCTCTTATTACCAATACTTCTATGAATCAATAATGATGTACTCACACATTTTTCATATTACCACGTCAATATCATTAACCCACAATTTATCTTTATGTTCTACATTATGGTTTAGTTATCATACGTTGAATACCTATTATTTCTTGACTAGATTTATGACCCACTCAAATAGTCCTTATTTTTTAATACCTCACACACAAATATAAGTTAAGAAAGAGAGTGCAAAATTTTCTAGAAAATCTACATGCCACCATGCTTAAAAAGATATAAGTGAAGTAATAAAGCAACTACTAAGCCCAAAATATATAAGTGAAGCACATAGAGTATTCTAACAAATCATGATGAATGTGTGTCTCTCTCAAGTTGGTGTGCCAGAAAATGATGATTGTGGCAGAAAAAAGAATAAAAAGCAAACTAAAGCAAATGACGCTCCAAGCAAAACTCATATCATGTGACGAATAAAAATGTAGCTCCAAGTGGCATACCGGTGGATTGAGACGAAACAGGGGATGCTTTTTGGGGCATACCCTAGCTTAGATGATTGATTATTCCAATAATATTACCTTGGGGTGCCTTGGGCATCCCCAAGCTTAGGCTCTTGCCGCTCCTTATTCCTTTGTCCATCATGATAACTAACAAAACTTGAAAACTTCCATCACACAAAACTCAACAAAACTTCATGAGATCCGTTAGTATAAGCAACATACCAAATACTTAGTTACTATTATCCATTGATTCATATTTCATTATTGCATAATAGATATGTATTCTAACTTCTCTATGGATTATACCCCCCCCGATACAATCCATAGCATCATCAAAACAAGCAAACTATGCAAGCAAAAAGAGAAAATGTCTAAAATAGAAAAGTGTGTAGTGATTTGTAATGAACCTATACTTATGTAATTCCATAAGTTCTGAAAAATTAGGGCAACCTGAGGAAATTTTATAGTAAAAATGTCACCTTAAAAAGTTGTTCCCGTAAATCAGGGACATTCTACTCTCGACGTTGAAGTTCCTGTTTTGCACAATATCAATTATACTTATCACACAAGTCACCCCAAAGGATTTACTTGGAACAAACACTAATTTAAACATAAAAACACAATCTTTATAGAGGAAATAATCATTTCATCACTCTAAAATTGAAAGTAAACACAAAAATTAAGATAATTATTGGGTTGCCTCCCACCAAGCACTATCGTTTCATGTCGCTCGCTATTTAAATGCATATGATCAAGTGTTGTCATCTTTGACACTCAACCTATAAGAATCCCTCATGATGGATTCATAAGGTGGCTTGATTACCTTTTTAGGAAGTGTTGCTTCCCTTTGTTTAATGGAAATTGGAACCTTATATTTCCCTCTTTCATATCAATAATTGCACCTATAGTTTGTGGGAAAGGTCCTCCAATTATTATTGGACAAGTAGGCTTGCAATCAATATCAAGCACTATGAAATCTACATGCACAGAATTTTTATTTGAAATAATCAGAACATCATTAATTCTACCTAAGTGTTTCTTAATGGTAGAGTCCGTCTAATAAAAGTTTAGGGAACATTCTTGAATTTTAGTGATACCAAGCACATCACAAAGGGATTTATGTACTAGTTGAAACACTAGCACCAAGTTCACACAAAGCATTGCATTCATATTTATTTACCTTTATTTTGATAATAGGTTCCCACTCATCATGCAATTTTCTAGGATTAGATACTTCAAGTTCAAGTGTCACATCATAAGATTTTATCATTGCTTCCACTATATGATTAGTGAAAGCTTTGTTTTGTTCATAAGCATTGGATGAGCTAATAATGGTTTGTAACAAGGTAATACATTCTACTAAAGAGCAACTTTCATAATTAAAGTCCTTGTAATCCAATAGTGGGCTAATCACTAGTTAAAGTTTTGACCTATCCAAACCCACTTTTTTCAGTTTTAGCATTAGAATCATCACCCTCCAAGCAAAACATGACGCTCTCTAACTAAAGTTGACTCATCTTAATCATTCTATATTCAGAGAAGTAAATACTCATTCAATAGGATAAGTTCCAATCATTTTAAGATATTCATCATGATTATTAATAGGGAGAGATTCTGGTTTAGCGGCCATCCTATTTACTGGAGTGGTTTGCTTTAGCAAATTGTGTTTGAAGATTAGAAACTTCCGTATTGACTTCGTCAAGTCGACTACTAATAGCATAGAGCAAAGTTGAATGTTCCCTAATTTCAGAGGAAAATAATTCATTATGCTCATATGGTGAAGTCATGAGATTTTTCATAGAGCTTTCTATTAAAAACATTCTTTGGTAAGAAGACATATTGTGGAATCTATCTTGGGACATGGTGATCGAGCAAGCAAAGTGACAAGCAAGACAAGTAACCTAACAAGCAAAGAAGAAAACTAGTGACAAGCAAAGGTAATTTTTTTTTGTATTTATTATTATTTTTGAGCAAGAAAAATGTAACGGAAAATAAAAATAAGAACAAGTGAATGATAATTTGTGTGAAGATAACAGATAGTTGGTGATAATATTCGACGACAACGACGCGAGAAATCCTTCGTGATACTTGTGCTCCATGTTGGGTTTTCCATGAAGACGAAGAGTAATTGAAGCACAATACGGGTAAGTATTTCCCTCAGTTAATAAAACAAGATTTACATAACCAATAGGAATATCAATCCTCAACCGTCTTGAGTGGATACGAACAAAAGAGCAAACAACTTGCACCAACACGGGCAAGAGGGTTGTCAATCCCCTTGATCTCGTTATTTGCAAGCGAGTGAGGTGTGTAGATAACTGTATATAATTGTAACTTGCAAAATAAAATACAAATACAAATAATAATAGTGATAAAATTATAGATCTTTTGTATATATAAGTGAGTAGACCCGATGGCCATAGTGTTCTCTAGTGGCATCTCCCGTGAAATCAAAATATGGTGGGTAAACAAATTATTATTGGCCAATTGACAGAACAACAAATATTTATGCAATTTTCCTCGCAATGATCTTGTGTATATAGGAATCACGTCCATAAGAAAATATGTCGGCTCATGCCTGCACCTACTACAATTACTCCGCTTCAAGAGCGCTTCTATGCTTGCCTCTCTACATATTAAGTTCATGACAAACAGAGTAATGCTTGGAGAATGATGACATGATATAGACAAAGTAAACTCAAACAATATGAATAAACCCCATTGTTTTGTCCTTAGTGATAGCAAAACAAACATGCAACTTGTACAATTCTGTCACTTGGATACAGAAACTCGCCATGTTGAACCTACTACAACGCACCCATCTCCGTGAAGAAATACAAAACTAGTTGGCGAAAGAAATTCAATAGATCAGAAATAATTACGAAGCTATGATGATCATGCAAATAAGAATCATACTAATATTGGCGAACACTCAAATACTTCTCATGGATAATCTGAACATAAACCCACAATTCATCTAATCCCAACAAACACACCATACAAAAGAATTACATCGGATAGATCAAAGCGAAGATGCGACGATCAGTGTATTCAAGATCAATAGACATGGAGAGATAGACATCTAGATAATAACTATGGGCCGGTAGGTATGTGGTGAACTACTCACTCATCATCACAAGTGCAACAAGGATGATGAAGAGGCCCTCCGTGATGAATCCCCTCCAACAGAGTGTCGGAACGGAGGTCCAGATGGGATCACCGGGGAATAGAGTCTTGTGGCGGCAGAAAAAGTGTTTCTCTCTGATATTTAGGGTTTTTGGAATATACGTGAATTTATGAGCCAAAGACTCGAGGAAGTGGGGCCACCGGGTAGGGACAAGCCATCAAGGCGTGCCAACCCACCTTGTTGTGCCCTGTTTGCTTGTGCCTCCCTCCCGTGGCTTCCAGCCTCCTCCCAAAGCTTCCACGTCTTCTTTTGGTCCAAAACATCATAAAAATGTTTCAGGTAAATTGGACTTTATTTGTGTCAGTAAACCTCAAAAGTAAACAACACAGAGAAAATAACAATTGGCATTGGGCACTAGGTTAATAGGTTAGTGCTCAAAAAATAATATAATTTGGTAAATTATGACCCAAAAAGTATCCTAGGATGATAATATATCATCATGGAACAACAAAAATTATAGATACATTGGAGATGTATCAGCGCCCTCCATGATCCATGAATCAGCCTTGCGCCTCAAGTGGGTCACACACACACAGAAAGAAAGATAAGAAGATAAAGGACTTACACATAAGTGGCGAACCTGTGCCTCCTCTCTAGGAGAGAGTTGGAGCGGCTCCTACTGCCGCTCACATGGTGCCCACCAGAGCTCCTCCCGTAGGGTGCTCCATGGGGCATGTTCGATTTCTCCCCAACTCTGCTGGGCTGGCCCATCTCCTGAGGGGGCTCAATATCCCCCTCAGTCGCCTCCTTATGGTGGTCCACCAGCAGCACCTCGTCGTTGTCGTCCTCAAGTACCACGTGCCTGGAGGATGCGACCACAAACTGGTGGCTCTCCTCCTCGTCGTCATTGTTGCCATTGGCTCTCAACAGCAGCTACCGGCTGCTCGGCATGCACCCCCTTCTGCTGACAGTGCTAACGCTCGAGGAGGTTCCGACATCCTCGAAGTCCCCTGAGGCGGGCACCATGAGCATGGGGTTGTCATGAGGCACCTTATGGCCTTCACGGACGAAGCCCCATTCATTGAACACGGGCATCTCCGCCTAGATCTCCACCCCGTTGCTGCAGCGGTGTAGAGGGAGTGTCCGGTCTAGTATGTCCTTTGGAAATGGCTCAACAAAGAGGATTTGCATGATCCCATCCAACATCTGCTCCGATATGTAGTTGTTGTAGAGGAGCACTACTGGAATCAGAGATTTTGCCATCTGCTGCTTCTTTGCCGTCTGCTGACTGATGGCAAAGACCCTCTTTGCCATCAGCTACCAGAAACCAGACGGCAAAGAGCTGGCTGATGGCAAAGACCCTCTATGCCATCAGCCAGCTCTTTTGAAAGTGCATGCTATGCCCCTAATCGACTTTTGGTGTTAATGACAACACATACATAGGAAACTAATCCCATTTGTTGAGTGTATCTCAGGATGGCAAGTACTTTAGTAGATTGAGAATTATGTGCCAAAGGTGGTCTGAGAAGATCGGGATTTATATGTCAAGAAGGCTCGGGATTGATAAAAGATGATGTAGGCTATCCTTTTGAGTTTACTATTCTTGAGTATAGGGATCCCGCACTATTAAGAGGGGATCACAGGTTTTGCGACGAACTTGCTCATACCACATCTTCACTATTCTACTCAATACCACATATTCTCTACTCTACTCCTATCTCAAAACAGGTCTATTGCCTCGGACTTCCGGCTCCCTCCGGACGTCCGAGGACAGGTCAAGGGTCGGACGACCGACAGGCTCCGGAAATCCGGAGCTCTGCACCATAAGAAATTGAGCTCTATAACTCGGATTTCCGGCTCCCTCCGGACATCCGAGGGCCGGACGACCGACCAGCTTCGGAAATCCGGAGCCCTGCACCAGAAGAACGTGAGCTCTATAACTCGGATTTCCGGCTCCCTCCGGACGTCCGAGGGCCGGACGTCCGAGGGCCGGACGTCCGTCCCCGTTCGGAAATCCGGAATCTCCCACTAGAAGAAGTTGAGTCGAATAACTCGGATTTCCGGCCTTCTCCGGATGTCCGGTCGATGTTCGACTCACAGTGTTTCCAATCATATCTACAGCTCTCGGACGACCGACCCCTGTCGGATGTCTGACCCCTTGCGGACACCCGGACTTCCGTAAACTGCCGGACGTCCGGACCCTGTGTGACTTAAAGTGTGCCCAACGGTTGTTTTACACTCCCCACTATATATACCCCTCTCCCACTTCGTGAGAGGGTGTTCAACACAGCTAGAATACATCCAAGAACACCTTTCTTCTCACTCACTCTTATCTACACCAAATCTTAGATCCCAAGAGCATTTGTGAGTCCCTTTGAGTGTTGTTCCAATCAAAAGATAGATCGTCTCCCTCTCCCCCTTCCCACCTAAGTGATTTGTGATTTGAGCAAGTTTTGAGCAATCCCTGTGATCTTGTTACTCTTGGAGGTTGGAGACTCCTTGGCGGTAGGAGTCTTCGGAGAGGAATCAAACCATTGTGATTTCCCCCGGAAAGTTTGTGAAGGTTTGGAAGCCACCTCAAGGCTTACCACTAGTGGGTGAGAAACGCCTTCGTGGAGTTATCTCAAAGGGAGAATAGGATGAGCCTTCGTGGCGTTGGTGTGCCTTCGTGGTAACATCCGCCCCTCTAACGGTGATGTAGCTTCCCTCCAAGGAAGTGAACATCGGGATACATCCTTGTCTCTCTTGGAGTTTCGGTTATTCCTAACCCTAACTCTCTACTTGTGTTAATCCTTATTACGTACTTGTATTTGATTATTGTTTACCGCTTGCCTTACTTCACTCTAAATAGCTTACTCCTTGTCGTAGCAATTATTAGGCCTACACTCATATTCTGCACTTTTGCCTAAAATTGCGAAGTAATTATTAAAATTTGGAACTGTACCTATTCAACCCCCCCCCCCTCTAGGTCCATCTCGATCCTTTTCATCTTTGCCGTTAGCTGGCTCACGACAAACACCACTCAGGTAGACGGCAAAGAGCTGGGCTCACGGAAAACATCACTTAGGCAGACGGCAAAGCGCTCGGCTGGCCCACCCCACACCCCCTCTCTCCCCCCTAACGACCTCTCTCTTTGTCGTCCGCTTTTCTCCTCGGTGCCGTCGGGAGGCGGACGGCAAAGAGGATGCGCCCTAACGGCCATTAGCCCCACCCCCACGCGCCTCTCTCTCACCCCTAACGGCCACCCCACACCCCTCTCTCTCACCCCCTGACACCACCACCGCCACCGCGCCCTCCTCTGGCCTCCCTGCGCCGCCGCCCCTCCTCCTCCGGCCTCCCTGCGCCCCCTCCTCCTCCTGCCTCCCTGCGCTGCCGCCCCCTCCTCCTCCGGCCTACCTGCGCCCCCTCCTCCTCCAGCCTTCCTGCGCCCCCTCCTCCTCCGGCCTCCCTGTGCCCCCTCCTCCTCCCGCCTCCCGCGTCCCTGCTCCCCCCTCCTCCTCCCACCTCCGGCCTCCCTGCGCCGCCGCCCCCTCCTCCTCCGGTCTCCCTGCGCCCCCTCCTCCCTGCGCACCCTCCTCCACCATGCCCCCTCCTCCTCCCCGGGACCTCCTCCTCCACCACCACCGTCGGAGCTCTCCCCTTCTCCACCACCACCCCCTCCGCCACCACCGCCCTCTCCTCCACCGCCGCGCCCTCCTCCTCCCCGGCGGCCCCCCTCCGGTGAGTCCTTTTTTTCCTTTTTTACTAATTAACAGATTTAGTGGCATATATAGTTTAGTTGGTAGGTTAGTTAATTAGTAGTTTTAGTGGTAGTTTAGTTAGTTGGTTGATTTAGTTAGTTAATTAGTAGATTTAGTAGGTAGTTTAGTGGTAGATTTTGTTTTGTTAATTAGTGGTAGCTAGATTCTTTTTTAGTTACTTAGTGGTAGATTCTGTTTTTGTTATTTTTTTGCTGTTTAGTGCTATCTAGGTTTAGCGATAGGTTTAGTTAGCTTGGTTAGTTAGGTTAGTTAGTTAGTTAGCTTAATAGAAAGAATAGGAAGAAGAATAACAAGAGGAAGAGGAGAAGAGGAGGAGGAGGAGAAGAAGAAGAAGAAGAAGAAGAGGAGGAGGACAAGACAAAAATAACAACGAGAAGAAGAAAAGAAGAAGAAAAGAAGAAGAGAAGGAGAAGAGAAGAAGAATACCTTCTCCTACTTCTTCTTCTCCTCCTCCTTCTCCTTCTTCTTGATTTCTTCTTCTTCTCCTCCTCCTTCTCTTTCTTCTCCTCTATCTTATTCTCCTTACCTTATTTTCCCCAACAATGAGATAATTAGCCCATTTAGCTACAAAATGGCATAAAAACCTTGGTTAGCTCATGAATATTATATTCTTAACTTGTTTTCCTCTAAAATGACATAATTAGAATATTTGTGTTGATCGGGTGGATTTACATGTGATAGATGTCTCGTCGCTGTGAGGTCTGCTGTGCGAAGACCTCCCCGTGCGTTGTACGAGCTCCGCCCCTGCATTCGTGGGTCAGTACAAATTTCATCTCCTCCCCGCCCCTTCATTAACTTTGGCTCGGTTTCCGGATGAAACTTTCTAGATTTAGGTAATTAAATTAATTTATCAGTATGCGTGACTAGTATGCGTCTCCCGTTCGAAAGGGCGACATCTATAAATATGCATGTCTTTGCATATTTATAACCGCCATCCTTTCGAATTGTCCAACATTATCCATGGCAAGCCCGAGTATGTGTAGATTGCGTTCGTTTTCCCGTATGTTGTGCTCTGGATCCGATGCGGAATTTCGTCAGTGCCTCCCTATTGTTCTCCGGATGCACATCCTCTCTGTTTATTGCGGAGACGTGTATCAGGAGAACAACGGAGAGGTGCTGCCGAAATTTTGCGTTGGATCCGGAGCAGAGCATGGGAAAACCAACCCAATCTACACATACTCGGGTGGGATTAGGACCTATCTTTACCTATTAGCGTGTAGGTTGCCTGGACGTAATAAAAATGGCGAACCTAATTAACCGATGAATATAAATGCTAAATTATATATAAATATGTTTCTTCTGTCTTTAGTAGCTAGGCAAGATGAGTGATCGTGCGCGGACGTATACCGGACACCCTAGTCAGAAAGAGATGACAAAAGAATGGTTTGCAAAAACAAAGGAATTTGTGAAAGCCGCATTCGCAAATGGCCAGGAAAGAAACTACTGCCCCAGTCCTGGATGCGACAACTATAAAAAGACGACAGAGGCTGTAATGATTAAACACCTGGAGAGGAGGGGTTTTAAGCCTAATTATACGGTGTGGACATTTCATGGTGAGTCTATACAACGCACAAGAGCTGAGGTGGTCCGCCGTCGCACGGACGAGCATGGTACCGGGATCAAAGACATGGTGCAAGACTTTGATGATGCTCGAGATTCGGAAGATGACATGGAGGAATCTGCAAAGGCCTTTTATGAAATATTGGAGTCTTCAAAACATCCTCTCCATGAGCACACTGAGCTCTGTCAGCTGGATGCAATTGCACAAGTAATGGATCTGAAGGCTCAGTTCAACTTGGGAAGATAATTCTACGACGCGATGATGACACTATTTGGATGCTTCCTACCCAAAGGCCATGTCATGCCTGCAAACTTGTACCAGTCGGACAAAATACTTCGTGTACTTAAGATGCCCTATGAGAAGATAGATGCATGTGAGAAAGGATGTGTCTTATTTAGGAAGGAGTATGCACACTTGGACTATTGTCCCAATTGCGAGTCTTGCAGGTATTTTGTGGTAGACAACGGTATGGGTGAGAAGAGGCAAACCAAAATCGCAGTTAGTGTTCTTCGGTATATGCCAATCGTACCAAGACTTCAACGTCTTTTCATGGTCGAAGAGTCAGCTAGACAGATGACATGGCACAAATTGGGCAAAAGAACCGAACTAGATGCGGATGGGAATAAGATGGGGGTACACACATCGGATGGGGAAGCGTGGAAACATTTCGATGGATTGCATCAGGATAAAGCGGCAGATCCAAGGAATCCTCGAGTCTGCGCCGCCACGGATGGTTCTAATCCCTTCGGCATGACAGCAACCCAGTACAGTTGTTGGCCTGTATTTGTCATTCCACTTAATCTCCCCCCCCCGGGCAGATTATGCAAAGAAAGAACATATTTCTAACGTTGATAATTCCAGGGCCCAATTATCCGAGGAAGAATATGAATGTGTACCTGCAACCGCTTAAGGATGAATTGGAAGAAGCTTGCGATAATGGGGTCAAGACATACGATGCCACTAGAAAAGAAAACTTCAAAATGCATGTGTGGTACATGTACTCTATGCATGACTTGCCAGTGTATGCGCTATTCTCTGGATGGTGTGTGCATGGAAGGTTCCCGTGCCCCCAATGCAAGGTAGCACTTCAGTTTCATGGGTTGCAGGAAGGTCGGAAGTATTCTTGCTTTGACTTGCATAGACAGTTCCTGGATCCTGACCATCAGTTCAGAAAATACAAGAAGAACTTTACCAAAGTAAAGTTGTCAAAAACTTGGCACCACCTGCGTTGACAGGCCAACAGATCCTGGATCAGTTAAACGCCCTTGAGCCTGATCCAGAGCGTCTAGGGTATTTCAAGGGGTGTAATTCAAAACACGCCTGGACTCACAAGCCATGCTTCTGGGATTTGCCTTACTTCAAAGACCTCCTTCTTCCACACAATATTGACATGATGCACACTAAAAATAATATCGGAGAGGCTATTTTTGGTACATTGTTCGACATAGATGGGAAGACAAAGGATAATACTAAGGCTAGAGTCGATCAAGAGACACTATGTCATAGACCGTTACAAAACATGCGAGAAGGCAAAGGAAAGTAGAAGTGGTCGAAGCCAAAGGCCTGGTTCAATCTTGGAAGGCCAGCTATGAGGGAAATTATATTGTGGGTCAAAATGCACTTGATGTTCCCCGATGGATATGTAGCGAATCTAAAGAGGGGAGGGAGTCTTGAAAAAATAAAAATCTTTGGTCTCAAGAGTCATGATTGGCACATATGGCTAGAGCAGGTAATGCCGATGATGTTACGTGGCTTTATTCCTGAGAATGAATGGCTAGTACTGGCGGAGCTGAGCTATTTCTTACGTGTTCTTTGTGCGAAAGAATTGTCGCCTGGCGTGGTAGAAGACATGGAGGACTTTGCACCGGATTTGTTGTGCAAGTTAGAGAAGATCTTTCCACCGGGCTTCTTTAATCCAATGCAGCATTTGATTTTACATCTACCGACCGAGGCAAGATTGGGTGGGCCCGTGCAAGATCGTTGGTGCTATGCAACTGAGAGTATATGGGATGTACGTTGATGAACAAATGGCATTGATGACCTATTTATATGTATATCATATATGTGTTGTGACCTATTTATCATATATGTGCTATGAATTATATGTATATGTGCTGTGAAATAGAAAAAATAAACAAAACTATGACAATATAGGCTCTTTGCCGCCTGCCTGCTGATGGCAAAGGCCTTTGCCATCAGCTGACAAACGGCAAAGGTGCCACGTGGCGCCCAGCTGTGCAACCTCGGCAGTAGCAGCTGGCCATATAGTATCTTTACCGTCTGCTTCCAGGGGGCAGACGGCAAAGAAGAGGGCACAGAGGAGGGGGGAGGAGGAGGTGGAGGCTGACGGCAAAGAAGAGGGGGAGGCAGACGACACAGAAGAGGGGGGATGCGGACGGCAAAGAAGAGGGGGAGGCAGACGACACAGAGGAGGGGGGAGGAGGGGGAGGCAGACGACTAAGAAGAGGGGGGAGGTAGACGACACAGAAGAGGGGAGGCAGACGGCAAAGCCTCCGTTAGCCCCTAACGGAGGCAACGCCTATCGGCTGCCGTCTCGACCACTTTGCCGACAGCTCATATGAAAAGCTGACGGCAAAGCTCTTTGCCGTCCGCTTCGTTGAGACAGACGGCAAAGAAGCTACAATGTCGTCGTAGGCTGACGCAGAAATTTTGCCGGCAGTGAGATTCTTTGCCGTGTGTGATATTCTCTTTGCCGTCCGTGATATGCTCTTTGCCATCTATGCTGGCAGACGGCAAATAAGCTAATTCCTGTAGTGGAGGGTCCTATCGGTGCGGCCTGCACACTCCCACATGGGGTGAGAGCACTAATGCAAGGGTACGATGCGAGTGCACATGAACTCCCGATCCGCCATGGTGCTCGTGAGCCCAGCCTCCCACATTGCCCCAGCCTGGTAGTGATGGGCCCAAGCCTCTTCTCCGTCAGCTTGGAGTGCTCTCAGACAGAGGTCTTCACAGCTATCCCGGCGGAGGCACGAACAGAGGGACGCACTAGCCTACGTCCATGTAGATACAACTTGCCCGGAAGTTCTTCAACTTCTTGAGCCTCTTCATATCAACTAAGCGGTCCTCCATCGTGTCCACCATGCTGAAGGAGACACATCTCATACTTGGCCCTTTCTTGCACCTCGTGATTAAAATGGTCCGGAAGAAGTCCACCGAGGGCATCACCCCAGGAAACCTTCATATAAGAAGGTGACGATGTAGAGGAGGAAGATGGAGTTCGGTTGGAGATGAGGAAGAAGTTAAAGAAGGGGGAGAAAACATCCAAAGATGGAGTGTAAGAAGAATCAGAAGATGGTAGTCATCACCTCCCTGGCCGGCTTCGAGCCGTGCCAGATGTTGGTGGCGCCGTGCTCATTGTGAGCACTACTTTCAGGACAAGGATCTTGTCCAACCCCTCCTACAAAGTACTTCCATTTTATTCCCATAAAGTAGTTTATTTCTTGTAGTAGGTATATTGAACATTGTTTCGTGTACAGTTGTTTTGGTGGTAGGTAGAACTTGAGAGAATATTAATTCTACCTTTAGCTCCTCGTTGGGTTCGACACTGTTACTTATCAAAAAAGTCTACAAATGACCCTCAACACTTATGGGTTATGAAATCAATGACTTGCATAGGTGCCAAAGCTCATGGTTTAAAATTGAGATGAAATTTTGATTTTGCGTGATGTGCTTTTCCTATCAACGTCATGACAAATATTTTAGTACCTTCCATGCTAAACACATTATTGGTGGTTCCCAAGCATAAATGTAAAGTTTACTCTCATCACCATATATACACAAGCCATGGCTGACCGAATCCTCGGTGCCCTCTAGTAATGAACTTTCCAATGGAGTTTGTTTAATTTAGTTTTGATTATGCAAGACTAGGAATCCTTTTAACCAACCTCTCTCATCCAATGACATCTGAATAAATGCCCATCTTGAGAATAACCCGCTTAGCATGGACGATACTGATTGCCCTGTTGCTCCATGAACGTTACGAGCACACAAAACAGATGTTTATTTGAATGTTTACAGGTGGTACGTGCAAATTTACTTGGAACGGAAAGGTAATACCTCATATAGGTAGCTATGGTGGACTCATTTGGAACAACTTGGGTTTAAGGATTTGGATGCAAAAGCAGTATCCCCGCTTAGTACAAGTTTAGGCTAGCAATAGATTGGGAAGAGACCACCTAGGGAGCGAACGCTGTCATAATCATGCATGGAGAATAATTAACATTGAATGCTAGAATGAGTCGGATATGAACACTCTGGATTTAATATCATGAAGGATGCATTGGTTTGGAATCAAGTACATGTTTGCACATGGGCCAAGTCAAGCCGCTCAAATTTACTCAGAGGAGGGTACCATACTCACATACTACATCACAATCATTTTAATGCATGTTGACACACAAGATAAATCCTTATCCACTCCTATCTATTTAAGCATGACATGAGCAACTATAATCTCTAATTTTCATCATAAACATGTTTACAAATAATATGATGAATCAAGCTCAAACAATATAAACATATTTTAAAAATGGAAAACAAAAAGAGTTCATACCAGCTTCCTTTACGACGTTCACTTCATCAAATCATCATCATCATTGGTCTCTCACTTACATTCCCAAATAATGTTAAAATAATAATAGTGCAAGTCTGTCGTGGACTAGTTGGAATCTGTGAAACAAATTATTCAAAGCAGGAGAAAGGTAATATCGGCTCTTAGTTAGATTAACAGTAATGCATATGAGAGCCACTCAACATTTTCATTGTGGTCTTATCCTTACAACAACTCAAAGAAAATAGAAGAGATTCACAAAAACATAATATTTTTTGGAGTTTTTAGTTTTTCTGAAGAAAGCTGAAAGAGCAAAAGAAAAAAAGAATGGTAGAAACTGTTTACATGGGAAAGCTCCTAACAAGCAAAAGAAATATTTTTGGGTTTTGTTTTCAATACTAAAAACTAGAACAGGAAGAAAGAAAAATTAAAAATAAGCAAGAAATATTTTTGCATTTTCTGAAAGTTTTTCAAAGACACAAAAGAAAAGAGGAAATAAAACTAGACGTGGATGTACAATGAAAGAGAATGAACACTGAAGTTGAAATGAAGAGTGTGCACATGAATGTAATGTTGGTGAGAAATATGTAACCCCCAAGCTTAGGCTTTTGTCCTAGATTGGACATCACCATCCGTACTAGCCATTGGGTCCAACATGAAAGTTGTTAGGGTAGGCACTTGAGCATCCCAATCCTGGACCTCGTTCTCCGTCGCGGTCAACTGATTCTGGTATGGGGTGATGTGTGATGGCATGATAACATCCATGCCTGGCATGAAAGTCAAACAAAGAAGGTGCATGCAACAAACTAACCTCATGATTCTTGTTGTTGTATGCGAAGTTGTAACAAATGTGGTCAGGTGGCACATGTTCATCAATAAAGTGGTGATCTATCAAGTTTGGTGATCGAGATAATCCTTAGCCAGTAAGTAATCATTATGGCATATATTATCATGAAAACATTTGGCCAAGCGAGTAGCATAAATACCACCGTGAATTTTGGTCCAGTGGACAAAGTGTCATGGTTTTTCTCACGGCAGATGTCCTCATGAAATGACTTAGGCGTAGAACCATCGCATCTATGTGGCGGCTTGAGAGGGGTTGGTCGGAATCGAGAGACGCGAGTTTACCCAGGTTTGGCCCCTCCGATGGAGGTAAAAGCCTACGTCCTCCTGATGTTTCATTGAGGTACATGATGATCTCCATTACAAGGGTGCGAAATCGCTACCTCTAGTCTCGAGGGTTTATAATCTGTCTATCTAATGATTTGTCTTGTGTAGACCTAACTTGACTTAACTCCTCCCTCTTGGGGTGCCCTACCCCTCCTTACATAGGTTGAAGGGGTAGGCTTACATAGAGTCCTATTTGGACTTTAACTAGTTTTTCTCAGAGGGAATTCCTCATCTTGGGCCTTCTCCGTGAACCGCCCTCCGGTCCTCTCTATGAGCCGCCTTATGCCAACTTGCATACTGGGACTTGGGCGCCGTCGTCTAGGTTGGTCCGCCGAGCGGGATGACCAACGAAACCGCTAGCTGATGGGCTGAGTTACACGACCAGGCCGGGTCATACCTCATGGTCGGGTCAAACCTCCTCGCTGGGTCAAACCGTAGGGTATATCCCCGACACCAGGGTACCACAACCCATCTACTGCCGGCCCATTCAACCTCACAAAGAAGGCCCAGGCAGGCAATCAACCCACTGTTGGAATCTAAGAACCACGAGCGTGGCTCCAACCCCGCAAGACTCGCTCTCGCTTAGAGAGGGTCCCACATGACGCTTGTCCACAAGTTGAGATAGGCCCCACGAGTTCCCCCCCTGGAGGTCGCTCCCCGCGAAGCCTTGCCCATGAACAAGCCATGAAGTGTTGATCAGATGGTCATGTGCCCGCTACGTGGGTGATGTGGCAAGGTCACAGGAGCTACAAGGATGGCGCCAGCTGGCGTGCGCTGAGAATCTTTCCCCTTTGTGATAAAACAGCGGTGAGAAGTTGTCGCTCCCAAAGATGAGTCCTAAGACTTACCCGTTTGGTGCAAGGAGATGAACGTCACAGCGGTTGCCAGGATGGACATCACCGGCGAGCCCACAAGCGCGTCATGGATGGTACCTTTGCAGGATGAAGACAACTTTTGTCCCGAACGAACGGACACTTGTCTCCCTTCAAATTGTCGCCCCGTGGTTGCCCTTTTCCCGCCAATGTTTTGGGGAAAGATCCTCGAAGCAAGATAAGAGGGACAAATCACCACCGTAGAAAGGGGACGGCCATTCTAGAGCCCTCATTCCGTGGAGAGAGTTTATCTTCTTCGTCTAGAACTTTGTTGCCCATGTGCAAAAAGAGATCAATCCACCAAGCAGGAATACGATTTTAGACCTTGAGGTGGCGTGAACCTGGGTAAATCCATGCACCCCTTCCATGCTCTATGTGCGTAGCTTCATCTTGCCAAAGAAGTAGATTACCCTCATCCCCCTATCGGTGTCCTAAGAAACGGGGTCCTTAGTCCCCCTGACTTAGGCATGGGCAGCCACGGCCCCCAGGATGGCAACTCCTTGTCAAGCTCAATCCGAGCCCCGAGCCAACCCAAGACAATGGCCGTGGCACGGCCGCAAGACCCCCATCAGCCTCTGCAAGTGTCCGTTGACAGCGCCCGGCAAGCTCCCAGCCCACCGAGCCGCTGCTCCACCTCACGAGGTGGATGATTGTCTACATCATCTGAGGTGTCAAGCGGCAGGCGGGAAGGTAGAGCTGCAGGGGCACATGGCCGTAGAAGCGGGCACACCCAAGCCACGATGACACCCGTCCCGTGGTGTGGCTGCAGAATAGAGGGGCACCTGCGAAAACGGCCTAGAGAGAGATGCAATCCTTGTCGGGAGACATCGCCCGCATGCCACCTCATGGTATATTTAATGCACGTGTCCCAGTCCTTCAGAGTTAGGTAGTTCCCACTGCCTATTCTATCTAGGAGTCCCATCACTGCAGTACGCACTATATGCCTAGTAAAAAGACTGTTTTCGCCACTTTGGTGACCCCTGTATCCTATAAAAGGAGCTTCATGGCCACCAGAACAAAGGTTGACACTCTATTTAATCACACGTGTAGCTGAGCCCCTCGAACATCCATGTCGGGCAGCTGCATTCCTTCACTCAATCAACCTAATCAATCACCAGCACCAACAGGACATATGGTTTTGCACTCCCGAGCGGTCGGAACTTGTATAAACCCCTTTGCATGCAATTTGGCCAACTGATGCTATTCATGCACCAAAGCCCCCCTACAGAACCATAAAGGGGCCTCCCAGCTCCCATAGATTGTCATCGGTCCATTCCCCTTACATCTTTGGCGCGATGGGTAGGGGGCTCTTTTGTTCGCCTATCTTCACCGGCACTTCCGCGTGCCTCATCGATGACCATGGTGCGCAAGGGAACCATGGGTGTCTCGACGGTCACCCCTTCGGCGTCCAAGATACCCACATCAGCCGGAACAGGTGACATGGGCAATGGTTCTCATCATCCGCATCATGCTAATGAACACAGGCACAACACCGTGTGGAGCTCTGCAAGCCACGGCCCGAACCCCCTGTCGTGTTAGCGTAGAGTGCTTCGGCGGTGGCTGGGGGCGTGACCGTGGGGCTTCGCACCCCTCACTAGACAACCACGACCTACTCCTATTGGATAATGACCCAGGGCATGATGGGGATAAAACCCCTGCGCAAGGAACGCAGAATGATGCTCATACACCTCCCATTGGTGAGGACCGCGGGCAAGCAACAGCGCTGGAGAGTCCTTCTGGCACTGCCAGGACTAAGAGCGCTACCCGTGCCTCGGCCCGCCCTGTCGATAAGACCGTGGGAGAAGCTCTAGCGCAGGTTCAGGTGTTGTTGAACTTCCCGCATGTGTCCGAGATTATGGATGACTGGAGGGCGACGTCCATAGCCTAGTGAGCTTCGCCAACAAGGAAAGCTAGACACGGTAGGCTCTTTGTGCGCATGGCGTGCGGCTCCTACAGGTCCCACCATCGAGCCATACGTTGGTGGGTCACCCCCACGACAGCAACAGGTTACCCGTCGGGCCGACATGCAAGACGAAGTGTCTCTAGCCTCGACAAACCCGTGGATCAAGCAAGCTTAACGTCAAGTCTTGAAGGACCAACGCAGGTAGGACACGCGTACCACAATCGAGAGGCGCCGTGAGACACGCCGCGAGCCTGATGGTCGCATGGATCCAGTTATCGATGAACCCATGCCTGGGGCATCCTGTATCCTACCTTACGAGGCAGGTCCATTGCCCTTCTAGCATGGCCTTCAAGCCAGAATTGTTGAACAAGTACGACGACATAATCTGCCCATCGGAGTTCCTAGGCATCTACACCATCGTAGTGTAGGTTGTCGGGGGATGAGACGAGAAGGTACTAGCCAACTACTTCCCGTTGGCACTCAAACCCAATATCAGGAGTTAGCTGGCGAACTTGCCCGAGGGATCCATGTCCTCCTGGGCGGATCTATGCAACCACTTCGTTGGATCCTACCATGGGGGCCACAAGCTCCTGGGGTATCCCAAATATCTTCATGTTTTGCCAGACCGGGACGGCGAAATCCTCCACAAGCACATCGAGAGATTCATCCGTGTGAAACACAACATCCGAGACATCCACCCTGCTGCGGTGATTGTTATGTTCCACACAAACGTATGCAATCGCCACATGCGCGAAGAGATGAGCATCAACAAGGTGCAGGCTGTTGGCAAACTTTACGCTCTGGACGACAAGTGCACATGGCTTTAAGAGGGAAGAAGGCTCCCAGAGTAGGACGCCAGCGCAGAAGTGTATTCTGATGACAACGAGGGAATGCCTAGCTCCTCGAACAAGGGATACAAGCGCAATAAGAAGCACAAAGGAAAAGTGGTGATGGTTGTCGAAAGCGTCGAAAAGCCTAATGCTGTCAAGAAGGCCAAGGCAAAGGAGACCAACAAGGATGTTGCCGCATGCTCCAGAGATGACGAGGCCGCGAGAGCGAGAGGACCGACAAGCCATACTGCAAGATCCACCTGACCAAAGGCTAGGACATCAATGAGTGTCGCCAAGAAGAGCAAATTGCAGAGAAGCAGAAGCAAGAGTACGAAAGGCGCGACAAGAAGAACCGTCATGGAAAAGGTGGCCCTCACAGCAAGGACAAGCAGGAGAAATAGAAGCCCGCCAGGGGTCGAGATAACCAATATGGGTGTGCTGAAGACGAGAATGGAGAGGAATCCGATGTCAGGAGTTTCAGAAGGCTATACATGCTATGTTTGGTTATGGAGGCGCATCCTTGTATTCGTCCCACAGGCAGCTTAAGCAATGGGTCTGCGAAGTCAACGCGGTAGAGCCAGTGATAGAAGCAAGGAAACCTCTCATGTGGTCCAACACTCCCATCATCTTCGATGTTGAGGACCACCCTGATCGCATTGTTGGAATTATGCCCTAGAGGCAATGATAAATAAGTTGTTATTATAATTCCTGTATCAAGATAATCGTTTATTATCCATGCTATAATTGTATTGAATGAATACTTAGATACATGTGTGGATACATAGACAAAACACTGTCCCTAGCAAGCCTCTAGTTGGCTAGCCAGTTGATCAAGGATAGTCAGGGTCTTCTGACTATGTACAAGGTGTTGTTGCTTGATAACTGGATCACATCATTGGGTGAATCATATGATGGACTAGACCCAAACTAATGGACGTAGCATGTTGATCGTGTCATTTTGTTGCTACTGTTTTCTGCGTGTCAAGTATTTGTTCCTATGACCATCAGATCATATAACTCACTGGCACCGGAGGAATGCTTTGTGTGTATCAAACATCACAACGTAACTGGGTGACTATAAAGATGCTCTACAGGTATCTTCGAAGGTGTCCGTTGAGTTAGTATGGAACAAGACTGGGATTTGTCACTCCGTGTGACGGAGAGGTATCTCGGGGCTCACTCGGTAATACAACATCACACACAAGCCTTGCAAGCAATGTGACTTAGTGTAAGTCACGGGATCTTGTATTACGGAATGAGTAAAGAGACTTGCCGGTAAACGAGATTGAAATAGGTATGCGGATACTGACGATCGAATCTCGGGCAAGTAACATACCGAAGGACTAAGGGAATGACATACGAGATTATATGAATCCTTGGCACTAAGGTTCAAATGATAAGATCTTCGTAGAATATGTAGGATCCAGTATGGGAATCCAGGTCCCGCTATTGGATATTGACCGAGGAGTCCCTCGGGTCATGTCTACATAGTTCTCGAACCCGCAGGGTCTGCACACTTAAGGTTCGGCGTTGTTTTATGCGTATTTGAGTTATATGGTTGGTTACCGAATGTTGTTCGGAGTCCCGGATGAGATCAGGGACGTCACGAGGGTTTCCGGAATGGTCCGGAGACAAAGATTGATATATAGGATGACCTCATTTGATTACCGGAAAGTTTTCGACATTACGAGGAATGTACCGGGAGTGACGAATGGGTTCCGGATGTTCACCGGGTGGCATCCCACCCCGGGGAAGCCCATAGGCCTTAGGGGTGCCGCACCAGCCCTTAGTGGGCTGGTGGGCAAGCCCAAGAAGGCACCTGCGCAGGAGATAAGAAAAATCAAAGAGAAAGGAAAAAAAGGGGAAGTGGGAAGGAAGAGAAGGACTCCACCTTCCAATTCTAGTTGGACTAGGATTGGAGGAGGAATCCTCCTCCCCCCTTCGGCCGACCCCTTGGGGCTCTCTTGAGCCTCAAAGCAAGGCCCCTCCCCTCCCTCCTATATATACTGAGGTATTAGGGCTGATTTGAGACAACTTTGCCACGGCAGCCCGACCACATACCTCCACGGTTTTTCCTCTATGTCGTGTTTCTGCACAGCTCGGGCAGAGCCCAGCTGGAAAAAGATCACCACCAACCTCCGGAGCACCGTCACGCTGCCGGAGAACTCATCTACCTCTTTGTCTCTCTTGCTGGATCAAGAAGGCCGAGATCATTGTCGAGCTATACGTGTGCTGAACGCGGAGGTGCCGTCCGTTCGGCACTAGATCGGAGCGGATCATGGGACGGATCGCGGGACGGTCCGTGGGACGGTTCGCGGGGCGGATCAAGGGACGTGAGGACGTTGCACTACATCAACCGCGTTTCGTAACACTTCCTGTTGTGCGATCTACAAGGGTACATAGATCGGAAATCCCCTCTCGACATCACCATGATAGGTCTTCGTGCGCGTAGGAAATATTTTGTATCCCATGTGACATTCCCCAACAGTGGTATCAGAGCTAGGTTCACGCGTAGATGTCATCTCGAGTAGAACACAAAAGTTTTTGTGGGCGGTGATGTGCGATTTGCTGCCCTCCTTAATCTTTTCTTGATTCCGCGGTATTGTTGGATCGAGGCGGCTCGGACCGACATTGCTCATACGCTTACGAGAGACTGGTTTCATCGCTACGAGCAACCCCATTGCTCAAAGATGACTGGCGAGTGTCGGTTTCTCCAACTTTAGTTGAATCAGATTTGACCAAGGAGGTCCTTGCATGAGGTTAAATAGCAATTCATACATCTCTGTTGTGGTGTTTGCGTAAGTAAGATGCGATCCTACTAGATACCAATGGTCACCATGTAAAACACAAAACAACAATTAGAGGACGTCTAACTTGTTTTTGCAGGGTATGCTTGTGATGTGATATGGCCGACGATGTGATGTGATATATTGGATGTATGAGATGATCATGTTGTAATAGTTAATATCGACTTGCACGTCGATGGTACGGCAACTGGTAGGAGCCATAGGGTTGTCTTTAAACTAATGTTTGTGCTTGCAGATGCATTTACTATATTGCTAGGATGTAGCTTTAGTAGTAATAGCATGAGTAGCACGACAACCCCGATGGCGACACGTTGATGGAGATCATGGTGTGGCGCCGGTGACAAGAAGATTGTGCTGGTGCTTTGGTGATGGAGATCAAGAAGCACATGATGATGGCCATATCATGTCACTTATGAATTGCATGTGATGTTAATCCTTCTATGCACCTTATTTTGCTTAGAACGACGGTAGCATTATGAGGTGATCTCTCACTAAAATTTCAAGACAAAATTGTGTTCTCCCCGACTATGCACCGTTGCTACAGTTCGTCGTTTCGAGACACCACGTGATGATCGGGTGTGATAGACTCAACGTTCACATACAACGGGTGCAAAACAGTTGCACACGCGGAACACTCGGGTTAAGCTTGACGAGCCTAGCATGTGCAGACATGGCTTCGGAACACATGAGACCGAAAGGTCGATCATGAATCATATAGTTGATATGATTAGCATAGGGATGCTTACCACTGAAACTATCCTCAACTCACGTGATGATCGGACTTGAGCTAGTGGAACTGGATCATGAACCACTCAAATGACTAGAGAGATGTACTTTTTGAGTGGGAGTTTAGCAAGTAATTTGATTAGTTAAACTCTAATTATCTTGAACATAGTCTAAGTCCACTTTGAATATATTTGTGTTGTATATCAATGGCTCACGCGACAGTCACCCTAAATTTTAATACGTTCCTAGAGAAAGCTAAGTTGAAAGATGATGGAAACAACTTTGTAGACTGGGCTCGTAATCTTAAGTTGCTCGTGCAAGTTGGGAAGAAGGATTATGTCCTTAATGCTGCACTAGGAGATGAACCACCCGCCACGGCTGACCAAGATGTTAAGAACACTTGGTTAACACGTAAGGAGGACTACTCAGTAGTTCAATGTGTAGTATTGTATGGCTTAGAGACGGGACTTCAACGTCGCTTTGAGCGTCATGGAGCATATGAGATGTTCCAGGAGTTGAAGTTTATCTTTCAGAAGAACGCCCGGATCGAGAGGTATGAGACCTTCGATCAATTCTATGCTTGCAAGATGGAGGAGAATTTGTCTATCAGTGAACATGTGCTCAAAATGTCTGGGTACTCAAACCGTCTAGCTAAGGTGGGGATTGAACTCCCGCAAGAGGCTATCACTGAAAAAATTCTTCAATCACTACCGCCAAGCTATAAGGGCTTTGTGTTGAACTATAAGATGCAAGGGATGAACAAGTCACCCGGCGAGTTATTCGCGATGCTGAAAGTCATAGAGTCGGAACTCCATAAAGAGCATCAAGTGTTGATGGTGAATAAGACCACTAGTTTCAAGAGAAACGGCAAAGGAAAGAAGGGTAATTCGAAGAAGAGCGGCAAGCCTGTTGCCAATCCGACGAAGAAACCCAAAGCTGGACCTAAGCTTGAAACAGAGTGCTATTATTGCAAGGGTATGGGTCACTGGAAGAGAACTGCCCCAAGTATCTAGCTGATAAGAAGGCAGCCAAAGAAAAATCAGGTATATTTGATATACATGTTATTGATGTGTACTTAACCAGCTCTCGTAGTAGTGCCTGGGTATTCGATACCGGTTCTGTTGCTCATATTTGCAACTCGAAACAGGAACTTCGGAATAAGCGAAGGCTGGCGAAGGATGAAGTGATGATGCGCGTAGGAAATGGTTCCAAGGTTGATGCAATCACCGTCGGCACAGTTTCACTTCAGTTGCCATCAGGATTAGTTATGAACTTGAATAAATGTTATTTAGTGCCTGCGTTGAGAATGAACATTATATCTGGATCTTGTTTATTGCGAGACGGTTACTCGTTCAAGTCAGAGAATAATGGTTGTTCTATTTCTATGAGTAATATCTTTTATGGTCATGCACCCAATGTGAGAGGATTGTTCATATTGAATCTTTATAGTGATAATACACATATACATAACATTGAGACCAAAAGAGTTAGAGTTAACAACGATAGCGCCATGTTTTTATGGGACTGCCGCTTAGGTCGTATTGGTGTAAAGCGCATGAAGAAACTCCATATCGATGGACTTTTGGAGTGACTTGACTTTGGTTCACTTGACACGTGCGAACCATGCCTCATGGGCAAGATGACTAAAACTCCGTTCTCCGGAACAATGGAGCGTGCAAGTGACTTGTTGGAAATCATACATACCGATGTATGTGGTCTGATGAGTGTGGAGGCACGCGGCGGATATCGTTATTTTCTCACCTTCACTGATGATTTGAGTAGATATGGTTATGTCTGCTTGATGAAGCACAAGTCTGAAACATTTGAAAAGTTCAAACAATTTCAGATCGAAGTCGAAAATCATCATAACAAGAAGATCAAGTTCCTATGGTCTGATCGTGGGGGTGAATATCTGAGTTTCGAGTTAGATGCTCACTTAAGACAATGTGGAATTGTTTCACAGTTGACACCGCCTGGAACACCACAGCGTAATGGTGTGTCCGAACGTCATAATCGTACTTTATTAGAGATGGTGCGATCTATGATGTCTCTTACCGATTTGTCGTTATCGTTTTGGGGTTGTTCATTAGAAACAGCTGCATTCACTTTAAATAGGGCACCATCAAAATCCGTTGAGACGACACCATACGAACTATGGTATGGCAAAAGACCAAAGTTGTCGTTTCTTAAAGTTTGGGGATGTGATGCTTATGTCACAAAGCTTCAGCCTGAAAAGCTAAAACACAAAGCGGAAAAGTGTGTCTTCATAGGTTATCCAAAAGAGACAATTGGGTATACATTCTACCTCAAATCCGAGGGCAAAGTGTTTGTTGCTAAGAACGGAGCTTTTCTCGAGAAGGATTTCCTCTCGAGAGAATTGAGTGGGAGGAAGATAGAACTTGATGAGGTTGTCAAACCTCTCATCCCTCTGGATGGTGGCGCAGGGCAAGGGGAAAGCCCTGTCGTTGCGACGCCGGTTGAGGAGGAAGTTAATGATGATGATCATGAAACTTCGTATCAAGTTCCTATTGGATCTCGCAGGTCGACGAGATCGCGTACTGCTCCAGAGTGATACCGTAATCCTGTCTTATCAATTATATTGTTAGACAACAATGACCCTGCAAATTATGAAGAAGCAATGGTGGGCCCAGATTCCAACAAATGGCTGGAGGCCATGAAGTCCGAGATAGGATCTATGTATGAAAACAAAGTGTGGACTTTGGAAGTACTACCTGAAGGCCGCAAGGCTATTCAGAACAAATGGATCTTTAAGAAGAAGACGGACGCTGACGGTAATGTGACCGTTTATAAAGCTCGACTTGTGGCGAAGGGTTTTTCACAAGTTCAAGGAATTGACTACGATGAGACGTTCTCACCCGTAGCGATGCTTAAGTCCGTGAGAATCATGTTAGCAATAGCTGCATTTTTCGATTATGAAATCTGGCAGATGGATGTCAAAATGACGTTCCTTAACGGTTTCCTTAAGGAAGAATTGTATATGATGCGACCCGAAGGTTTTGTCGATCCTAAAAATTCTAACAAAGTGTGCAAGCTCCAGCGATCCATTTATGGACTGGTGCAAGCATCTTGGAGTTGGAATAAATGCTTTGATGATGTGATCAAAGCATTTGGGTTTATACAGGTGGTTGGAGAATCATGTATTTACAAGAAAGTGAGTGGGAGCTCTGTGGCGTTTCTAATATTATATGTGGATGACATATTGTTGATTGGAAACAACGTGGAGCTTTTGGAGAGCATAAAAGGTTACTTGAATAAAAGTTTCTCTGTGAAGTACCTAGGAAAAGTTGCTTACATTCTAGGCATTCTAGGGATAGATCGAAACGCCTCATAGGACTTTCACAAAGCACATACCTTGATAAAGTTTTGAAGAAGTTCAAAATGGATCAGTCCAAGAAAGGTTTCTTGCCAGTATTACAAGGTATAAAATTGAGTAAGACTCAGTGCCCAGCAACTGAGGAAGATAGAAAGATAATGAGTTCCGTCCCCTATGCTTAAGCCATAGGTTCTATCATGTATGCAATGTTGTGCACTAGACCGGACGTTAGCCTGGCCATAAGTATGGCAGGCAGGTTCCAGAGTAATCCAGGAGTGGATCACTGGATGGTGGTTAAGAATATCTTGAAGTACCTGAAAAGGAATAAGGAGATGGTTCTCGTATATGGAGGTGACGAAGAGCTCGTCATAAAAGGTTACGTCGATGCAAGCTTTGACACAGATCCGGACGACTCTAAGTCGCAGACCGGATACGTATTTATTCTTAATGGGGGTGCGGTAAGCTGGTGCAATTCCAAGCAAAGCGTCGTAGCTGATTCTACATGTGAAGCGGAGTACATGGCTGCCTCGGAGGCAGCTAAGGAGGGTGTCTCGAAGAAGCAGTTCATGACGGATCTTGGAGTCGTGCCAAGAGCACTGAATCCAATAACCCTGTTTTGTGACAACACGGGTGCCATTGCCTTAGCAAAGGAACCACGGTTTCACAAGAAGACCAGACACATCAAACCAAGCTTCAACCTCATCCCCGACTACGTCGAGGAGGAGGACGTGAATATATGCAAAGTGCACGCGGATCTGAATATGGCAGAACCACTGACTAAACCTCTTCCATGGGCAAAGCATGATCAACACCAGAACTGTATGGGTGTTAGATTTATTACAATGTAATTCGCATGGCGATGTGAGGACTAGATTATTGACTCTAGTGCAAGTGGGAGACTGTTGAAATTATGCCCTAGAGGCAATCATAAATAAGTTGTTATTATAATTCCTATATCAAGATAATCGTTTATTATCCATGCTATAATTGTATTGAATGAAGACTTAGATACATGTGTGGATACATAGACAAAACACTGTCCCTAGCAAGCCTCTAGTTGGCTAGCCAGTTGATCAAGGATAGTCAGGATCTTCTGACTATGTACAAGGTGTTGTTGCTTGATAAATGGATCACATCATTGGGTGAATCATGTGATGGACTAGACCCAAACTAATGGACGTAGCATGTTGATCGTGTCATTTTGTTGCTACTGTTTTCTGTGTGTCAAGTATTTATTCCTATGACCATGAGATCATATAACTCACTGGCACCGGAGGAATGCTTTGTGTGTATCAAACGTCTGGGTGACTATAAAGATGCTCTACACGTATCTCCGAAGGTTTCCGTTGACTTAGTATGGATCAAGACTGGGATTTGTCACTCCGTGTGACGGAGAGGTATCTCGGCGCCCACTCGGTAATACAACATCGCACACAAGCCTTGCAAGCAATGTGAATTAGTGTAAGTCACAGGATCTTTTAATACGGAACGAGTAAAGAGACTTGCCGGTAAACGAGATTGAAATAGGTATGCGGATACTGACGATCGAATCTCGGGCAAGTAACATACCGAAGGACAAAGGGAATGACATACGGGATTATATGAATCCTTGGCACTAAGGTTCAAACGATAATATCTTCGTAGAATATGTAGGATCCAATATTGGCATCCAGGTCCCGCTATTGGATATTGACCGAGGAGTCCCTCGGGTCATGTCTACATAGTTCTCGAACCCGCAGGGTCTGCACACTTAAGGTTCGGCGTTGTTTTATGCGTATTTGAGTTATATGGTTGGTTACCGAATGTTGTTCGGAGCCCCGGATGAGATCACGAACGTCACGAGGGTTTCCGGAATGGTCCGGAGACGAAGATTGATATATAGGATGACCTCATTTGATTACCGCAAAGTTTTCAGCATTACCGGGAATGTACCGGGAGTGACGAATGGGTTCCGGATTTTCACCGGGGGGCAGCCCACCCCGGGGAAGCCCATAGTCCTTAGGGGTGCCGCACCAGCCCTTAGTGGGATGGTGGCCAAGCCCAAGAAGTCCCCTGCGCAGGATATAAGAAAAATCAAAGAGAAAGGAAAAAAGGGGAAGTGGGAAGGAAGAGAAGGACTCCACCTTCCAATCCTAGTTGGACTAGGATTGGAGGAGGAATCCTCCTCCCCCCCTTCGGCCGACCCCTTGGGGCTCTCTTGAGCCTCAAGTCTAGGCCCCTCCCCTCCCTCCTATATATACTGAAGTATTAGGGCTGATTTGAGACAACTTTGCCACGGCAGCCCGACCACATACCTCCACGGTTTTTCCTCTAGATCGCGTTTCTGCACAGCTCGGGCGGAGCCCTGCTGGAATAAGATCACCGCCAACCTCCGGAGCGCAGTCACGCTGCCGGATAACTCATCTACCTCTCTGTCTCTCTTGCTGCATCAAGAAGGCCGAGATCATCGTCGAGTTGTACGTGCGCTGAACGTGGAGGTGCCGTCCGTTCGGCACTAGATCGGAGCGGATCGTGGGACGGATCGCGGGACGGTTCGCGGGACGGTTCGCGGGGTGGATCGAGGGACGTGAGGACGTTCCACTACATCAACCGCGTTTCTTAACGCTTCCTGCTGTGCGATCTACAAGGGTACGTAGATCGGAAATCCCCTCTCGTAGATGGACATCACCATGATAGGTCTTCGTGCGCGTAGGGAATTTTTTGTTTCCCATGCGACGTTCCCCAACACGCATCACCGCGGTCGAGTGCGTCCTACTGTTGGTCTCGCCAACGGTCTGCAACCTCAGGATCATGAAGATGTTGGTCAACAGTCGGCCGGCCTAAACTTCTTATCTCCCCATGTGATCAAAAGACTGCAAATCCCGGATTCAGATCTTAAACCTATGGGCACCTTCCAAGGATTCGACTGGGGGAGATTTCAGCCGAAGGGCAAGATAACCCTTCCGGTCACATTTGGTAGCGAGCTCAATTTCAGGATAGAGAAGGTCACCTTTGACATCGCCAAAATGTTAGCGCCGTATAATGGAATCCTGGGCCGTCCCGCACTAGCTAAGTTAATACGGCGTCCCACTACGCTTACAACACACTCAAGATGTCCGAGCTGATGAGCATCATCACCATCCATGCAGACAAGAAAGACGCAATCCTTTGCGTCGACAAGATCTACCAAGAGGCAGGCATTGTGTCCGTCGACAGGGAGCCCGCTCCTGCCAAAAGCAATCACAAGACCTCCAACTAGACTCATGACGAATCTGGGAAGCGCACCGCTGAGCGGAGCGCTCCCATCAATGACTCACCCGAGACTTCTTTAGCCGGGGCAAGAGAAACATAGTGACCATCCCCAAGATGAAGCAAAGTGTGTGCACGAGAGGACTGTGAGGGAGGTACTTTCACTATAAGTGCCACCCTCGACATTAAATTGGAAATCACACACGTCTCCTTGTGGGCGAATGTCAACATGTTTTTCTAGAAACCGTCTGACATCCCCGGTCTTCCTAGGGAGGTGATCGAGCACCACCTTGTTGTGTGTCCTCACGCGCGTCCCATCAAGCAGAAGGTCCGAAAGCAAGCTTTGGAGTAGCAAGAGTTTATTGCCACAGAAAACAAGAAGTTGGAAGCAGAAGGGCTAGTCAGGGGTGTACTCCACCCAAGATGGCTAGCGAATCCCATGGTGGTGTGCAAGGCAAGCGGGAAGTGGAGGCTTTGCATCGACTTCACATACGTCAACAAGGCTTACATGAAGGAACCTTTCCCATTGCCGCACATCGACCAGATCGTGGATTCGACTACCGATTGCAACCAATTGTCATTCCTAGACACCTACTTTTGTTATCAATAGATCTTCATGGCAAAGGAGGGCGAAGAGAAACCAACCTTTATCACCCCTTGCGACACGTACAATCTCACACCTACTTTTGTTATCAATAGATCTTCATGCTATATGGCCCAAAGAGTGCGGGCTCCATAATCTTGAGGGCTGTTCAGATTGGACTTGGGCCACGGTGGCACAGAAATTTGGAAGCCTACATGGATGACATCATAGTTAATCCCAAGAACAAGGCCACGCTGGTGTAAGACCTAGAGGATACCTTTGCGAATTTGCGCAAGATCAACTTGAAGTTCAACCCCGAGAAGTGTGTGTTCAGGGTCCCCTCGTGTAAGCTCCTTGGTTTCTTCATATCTCAATGAGTGATAGATGGAAACCCCGCCAAGAATGAAGCCATTGAGCAACTAGAGGCCCCGAAGCGCATCATGGATGTTCGTCGGCTGGCGAGCTGTGTCGCTTCTCTCAGCAAGTTCATCTCCTAGTCCGTGGAATGAGCCCTGCTATTTTTCAAGATCTGGAAGAAGGCAGGACCAATGACATGGACTCCATAAGCATAATCAACATTGCAAGACATGAAGAAGTACCTATCCTCGGCCTAGGTCCTTGTCGGGCCAAAGCCTGAGGAACTATTGTTGTTGCATTTGCCAGCAACGAATCAGGTGGTCAGCGCCGCACTAGTGGCAGAAAGGAAGGCCAAGGACGGCGAAATGGTGGCCTTTAGACCAGCAGCTGGCAGCCCCAAGTCAACCCCAATGAGCCAAGAGCCCGACTCAGAACCAACATGGGAAGCGGAACAGTGGACATCATAGAGGAAGAAGGTGTTGTAGCAGCTAGTATATATCTTCAACTCCCTCCTGCAGGGCGCCCAGATGAGATATTGTGGGATCTAGAAACTGCACTTTGGTCTCGTCATGGCATCTGCAAGTTGCACCACTCCTTCCAAGCGTATGGCATCACAGTTGTCACGTGCTTCCCACTCCAATGGATCCTGAGAAACACAGAAGCAACTGGTCAGATCTTCGAGTGGGCCCTGGAGCTTGCTAGTTCTGATATAACTTCGAGAGCACAACCACAACCAAGAGTAGAGCATTGGCATAGTTCGTTGCCGAGTGGACGCCAACACCAGATGAAGAGGTCCCATAGACATCCCTTCACATCAAGGAAACCCCCCAGGCATGGTTCATGTACTTTGACGGAGTTTTTTTGCTACAAAGTGCCCGTCCAGAGTGCTGATCATAGCACCCACCAGAGAGAACCTCAAGTACGTGATCCAGATGCTCTTCTCCGAGGAGGCGTTGACCAACAATACACAAGAATACGAGGGTCTGCTTGTCGGGCTACGAATAGCGACAAAACTGGGAATCAAGAAGTTAATAGTCCGGGGGGACTCAAAGCTGGTGGTATGTCAAGTCAACAAGGAATATCAGAGCCCCCTAATGGAAGCATATGTCGATGAAGTCGGGAAGTTGGAGGACTGCTTCGATGATCTATAGATGGAACAGGACTCTGGGACAGAATGCATCTTCGCTGATGACCTATCAAAGCAGGCAACTGAGAAGTCACCTATGGAACCAGGCACCTTCGCGCTCCAACTCTCTCAGCCATCAGTTTTGCTGTCAGGGCGGCAAGCCAAGAAGAGGAAAATCAGCTCTGGCAATTAGTTCCTGGCAGAGCCACTCGTGGCCGCCAAGAAGGTTGCCGCGGACGACGAAGCGCTCGACGGTGAGCGCCAAGCTCCGACAAGACAAGCAGTCTTTGTCATCAAAGCTAGTGCTCCCATGGCAGAAGAGACTCCTTTAGTCCTCATCGTCGAGCCCCGGGCTCCCGCATGGGCGCAACTGATTGTGTGGTACCTCCATATGGAAAACTTCCCCAAAGAATAGGAGGAAGCTGAAAGAGTAGCCCGACGGTCGAGTATGTACCAGTTTGTCAGCAATGATCTATACAGGAGAACACCCAATGGGTGAAATTAAGGTGCATCACCCAGAAGGAAGGAAAACGGCTACTTGCAGAGATACACGAAGAGTTCTATGGCTCCCACGTAGGATATCGAGCCCTTGTCGAGAAGTCATTTCGACAAGGCTTCTACCGGCCTACAGACCTTCAAGATGCCTTGGTGGTGGTGACAACATGTGAAGCATGCCAATACCATGCCAAGAACATACACCAACCAGCATAAACCTTTCAAACCGTACCACTCTCCTGGCCATTCTCGGTCCAGGGGCTTGACATCGTCGGCCCCATCCCCCGTCGTACCCATGGCTTCGAGTTCTTGTTCGTTGCAGTCAACAATTTCACGAAGTGGACCAAGGTGGTGCCGGTGAGGAAGGTGACGGTGCTGGCAGTAGTAAAATTCCTCAAAGGGATTGTTTGCCATTTTGGGGTCCTAAACAGGATCATCAATAGTAAGGGTATGCAATTCACCACCATCACTTCCATGCAATATTGTCAAGATATTACTGCCAAGGTCTGCTTCGCCTCTGTTGCTCACCCCAGGAGCAACGAGAAATTTGAGAGGGAAAATGATGAAGTGTTGTGGGGCCTCAAGTCAAGGACTTTCGACCAGCTGCACAAGCACGGGAGCAGCTGGATTGTTGAACCCCCGGCGGCTCATTGGTCGATCAGGACAACACAAAATCGAGCCACCCGTGATACACCCTTCGCCCTAGTCTATGGAGCGGAGGCAATTCGCCCCATGGAACTCACGTTTGGGTCATTGGGATGCAGGCCTTTGACGCTGACCAGAAAGAGCGGTTACGGCATGACGATTCCATGCTCCTCGAGGAAGATTATCTCCAGGGTGCACTGCATGTTGCAAGGTACTAGCAGGCTCTATGCCGCTACCATAGCCGTAAAGTGCGTGCCAGGATTGTTGAGGAAGGCTACCTTGTCCTCCGACGGATTCAGTTCGCGAAGGGATCAAACAAGTTGAAGCCAAAGCGGGAAGGCCCTTACCGGGTGGAATGCCCGGCGGAGTCCGCCTGGAGATCGAAGATGGCACTCCGGTACAGAACTCGTGGAATATCGAGCATCATCGCAAGTTCTACCCGTGAGGCGTGGTTGTTGCCCCCGACCCGACAAACAGTTTTGTACAAGTCTCACACCAATGCAGGTAACCCTTTGTACAAAGCGAGGTGATGACCCTATGTGCAGTTAATAAGACTAGAAACCCGCAACTCGTTTCTACTTCAATTGCATATTTGCATTATGCCCATCATGTGGATCTTTGTGGTAATTTATAGCCGACAAAGAGACATTGAAGAATCTCTAAGAATCCCCGATACATCCAATTTTCTCTTCTTTCTTTTTTAACAAAGGAAAGTAGGGTATCCCGGAAGAGTTCTCCCCGCGCACAAGTAATCCCGGGGGAATAAGGAGCGGGGCAGGCGGATGCATCCACGAATGCGTCCCGGGCATCCACCTCGAGGAAAGCAAGTCGGTGGCAGAAGTAAAACATAAGTAAAACCCTTCCCTACTATTTACGTCGCTGCCCATATGAGAAGACTTGCACACGGTTGAGCCCTTGCCAGAATCATTGTGCGTCGGGAGGGGCTGAGAGCGTTCCCAGTCCCCCCACACCCATCCCCTATGGTCGCAGCGAGGATGAAAAGTTAGCCTTGACATGCGTAGTGCCTCCAAGGGAGTGCTGGAGATCTATCCTTAGAAGCGCCCCGCGGCAGGACGGCGCTCACCAGCAAGCGTTCTCGTCATGCGTTAAAGTCAAAAGGGCACTCGGGTGCAACCTTCGTGTTCGAAAGAAAATTAACGCACAAAAAAAGAAAGAGAAAGAGGCAAGCCAGGCCATTGACATAGTAGTATTACCCAACATTTTTATTTGATTTACCTTCGAGATTACATTGGGTGCTATTTAAAGATAAAAAGAAGCAACTCCACAGTCAACGGCGGTGGTGGCGGTGAGGACAAGTCGTAGTACGACTTCCTATAGCGCCGCCACACGCGGCTGGGAGCAGATCTGGCACTACAATGTGGCGATCAATCCGGAAATGACCTCACACAACGGGACCATGTTTTCTGGATCCGTCAATGGCAACGACCGCGCTACTTGGAGTCATCGCCCACCTTCTTGACATAGAAGACGTTGCTGACGTCGCCACTATTGTTATAGGTGTCGGCGTTGCTGCCGCTCAAACTTTCGGCACAACACTCCAGACGGACACCGCTCGCTCCGAAGAACTTCATGAAGAGGGTGGTGGAACGATCGAACCGGAAGTGGAGGAGATTCCTGTGGCGGATCCCCCAAGAACGGGCGAACGAATTCCACCCCCGTGTAAAGAACATGGCGCTTCTGGGGGTGAGGTCGACTGTCGCCCACACGAGTCCATTGCACCAACCGTCCACCTAGAGCCACAAGCCATAGGGTTGACTGCCCTCCATGGCCCTCGGAAAATGGTCTGAGAGTCGCAACCATTTCCGGTGCCCCCAGGGGTCACCACGACTGTCACATCCCGATGCCCACGCCCCAGAAGATTCCCCTTTATTTCCATTTCCATCGTGTGGTTATTTTATTTTGTGGCCTCTTCATTTAGTTTGCATCATCGCATCATGCTTGGCATCATGTCAACTGTGTTTTGTCGGTGTTTCTTGTTGTGCTCCGTGTTGTTGGGTGTTAGTGCTTTCTGAGTGGCGTTGCTTTGTTGGAGTGATGAGAGTGGGTTCGTGAGAGCCACCTCAAAACCCTGTTGCACCACGGACCTGAAACCTTCTCTCCCCTTTTATTTCATTTTTGTGGTTTTGCTAAAGATTTCAGTTTTAACCCCTTCAAAATAAATTCATCTTCTTTTAAAAATCCTTTTATTAAATGTGGGGGCAACCCCTTGGGTTTCCTTTATTTTTTTCCTTTTGTTTATTTTCTAAAACAGTCTCATTTTCTTTTCTCCTTTAAAGAGCTTTTATTTTATTCTTTAAATAAAAGAGGTTTTATTTTGTTCTTCAAAAAGGTTTTATTTTTATTCATTTTAAAAAAATGTCCAATCTATTTCTTAAAGTTGGGGATGTTTTAAGAGGTCAAAAGGCATTTTTTTTTATTTTTATTTTGTTAAGATCTTTTCATTTGTGTGTTTTTGATTTTAAAAAAAGATAAAATAGCAGAGAAGAACAAAAGAGAGAGAGAGAGAGAGAGGAGCCATCCGGCCACGCCCAAGGCCCAGCTGGCCCAACCCTAGCGAGCAGCCTCCCAATCCCCTGTTACCTCGTGGCTCTCTCCACGCGTCGTCGTCCTCCCCCCGCGCAGCCTCCCCTTTACCCGAGTCGTCTTCCTCCCCTCAGCCCATCCCCTCTCCTCCCGTGCTCCCCCGATTCCCATGCCCATTATCCTCCAGGTCCTCGTGCGCCAGTCCCGCGTTGCGCCTGCGCCGTGCTCCTCCGCCGCCACGCCGTCCCCCACACTATAAGCCCCGCCGCCTGCGCCCGCGCCGCACCCGCCGTCGTCTCCTCCCCAGCCGGTGGCTCGCCACCCTGCCGTGGCCTCGGCCTCGCCCGCGTGCTCACCTCGCCGCCATTCGCCCTCGCCCCGACCTCCTCCTCCTCGTTGCGTGTTGCCGCGCCGCCTCTCCGCTCTCCCCGGAGACCAGGCTCTCCTCGCCGCGTGCCCGACCTCGCCATGGCCGCCCCTCGACCTCTCGCCGGTGCGCGCCCGCCGGATCCGTCCGCCAGAGTCCGCCAAGACCTCCAGGGCCCCGGCCTCCTCCTCCGGTTGCCATCGCCGAGCTGCCTTGGACCCGCGCGCCCCCGTGCTCGCCTTGCTGCTGATGCGCCGTCGCCGCTGCTGCGTTTGTTGTTGTTGTGTTGCCTGCCGTAGTTGCCGAGCTTGTGCTGTTGTTTGTCAGTTGCTGGCTAAGATAGTTGTTGCTGATTGCTCCTGGTGCCGTGCTTGCCTGATGTCGTGGTTGCCTAGATGCTTGGAGTTGCTCTTGCTGCTGCCACTGCGTGCCTTGCTGCTTGCGTGTCGTGCCTAATGCTACTGCTAGGCTGTTGCGAGTTGTAGCTTGCTGCTGCCTCTAGTTGCAAGCTGCTGCTAGTGCTTGCCGTGGCCGATGCTGCAGCTAGACTGCTTGTGCTGCCGCTAGACTGCTTGTGCTGCTTGCTGCTGCTTGATGCTGTGTTTGCTGTTGCCTGCCTAGTTGCTCCGTGTGTTTTGCTTTGCAGCTAGCCGATGCTTGCTGGCTTTGCTAGTAGATAGTTGATGTTGCCTGCTAGCTGCTTTTACTAGATGCTGTAGCTTGCCACTATGTTGTTGTCGTGTTGCTGCCAGCTATTGCTGTTGTTGTTGTGATTCGCCTTCCATCGCCGCGTGCACCATCCCCGCCTGCCGTGGTTCGTCAACAAGTTCACCGAGAACCACGACATCCTCGACGAACCCCGAACATCGACAGAGACCCGTTCGACTACCAACGCCGAAGACCCGTGGACCACAATGCCAAGTGAACGACTACCGCCGACGAGACCCGACTTTCATGACGTTCGCTACGAACCGATCCGCTCCGATATGCACGCTTCAAAGGTATACCGATGGGACGTTGTCGTGAACCGGGTATTTGTGACGTATGAGATGTATTGTATGTTTGCGCCTTATGTTGCCTGTTGCATGTGTTCTTCTATTGTTGTGCCCCCGACACATGGGAACCCGATAAACGGGATCACCCCATGTATATTTGGTTTGTCCCGCACCCGCTTCCTATTCGTTGGCACTGATATCTCGACGAGTTATCGGGATAGGAACGTTGTCGTGGCTTCGTTTCCGTCTTGCCGCCATGGTTCCCTCTCGCTCGCCGTGGCGACACCTGTTTCTTTCTCTTCTTGACCGTGGTGGTGTAACTTGCATGCATGACGCATTCATGGCATATATATTGTGTTGCATGTTTCTTCTCACGTAGCTCCAACCTATGCTCCGTGTGTTAACCGTCTAGGATGCCATGCAGGACCATCGCTTCACCCTTGCCATGTTAACAACAATTTAATGTTGTCGTGTAAATTAACGGGAGTGAACTAAATAATTAACGTGAAGTTTTGTCGATATGCAACTCGTTGCATATCGAGCTTCACTTAATGTGTAGTATTTGCGTGAGGTGATTTGCCATGCCATGCCTTGCATCATTGATCTGATCATGCATCATAGTAGGTTGTGCATCATGTTGTGCATCGTGTGGTGAATATCTGTGTTGATGTTTTTTTTCGGTTGCTCCATCTCGATAGAGTTCCGCAAGCGTGTCGGAATCTGAGGACCCATTCGACTACGTTGGTTCGCCGACTTCACGGAGTCATTCTTCTTTCAAGCGGGATCTCAGGCAAGATGACCATTTTTACCATTACTATCATTGCCATGCTAGTTATTTCGATGCTATCGTTTTATGTCTCGTTCCTACCACTTGTTAAATATTAGCCTCTCTACAATGCCATGACAACCTTCAACCTGTTCAACCTAGCAAACCACTGATTTGCTATGTTACCGCTTGCTTAACCCTGTGTTAGCATTGCTAGTTGCAGGTGCATAGCTTCCATGTGAAAACATGGGTTCCTTGTTATATCACCATATTAAAGCTATTTCTTTTAATACACCTATATACTTGGTAAAAGGTGGAAGGCTTGGCCTTTCTAGCCTGGTGTTTTGTTCCACCTTTGCCCCCTTAGTTCCGGCTACCGGTGTTATGTTCCATATTTGAGCGCTCCTAACATGATCGGGGTTGTTATGTGGACCCCCTTGATAATTCGTTTTAGATTAAAGCTGTTCTGGCAAGGACCAACATTGGTACTACATTTGCCCAACATAATAATTTTGTTAACACTGAAATCATAGGGCGTCATGAACCCGAGGAGTAATTTCACATTATACAGGGGGGGCCAGTGTTGATGGTGCTGGTCCAACACTAGAGCCGTTTGCAGGGCCAACCTGAGGCAACTCGGGAGATTTCTATCAGGCCACCGTACGTTGTGCTTATCCGTCGTGTCCTGAGAACGAGATACGCGGCTCCTATCGGGATAGTCGACACGCCGGGCGGCCTTGCTGGATTAGTTTTACCTTTGATGAGATATCTTGTGCATCGGGATTCCGGTGATACTTTGGGTAATCTCAGAGTTGAGGTTTTCCACTAAGGAATCCGACGAGATCGCGAGTGTCATGATCGAGGATTTCTATAAGGCTTGTGGTAATTTGTGATGGACTAGTTGGAGCACCCCTGTAGGGTTAAATCTTTTCGGAAAGACGTGCCCGCGGTTATGTGGCAACGTGGAAACTTTGTTTAACACTGGTTCTAGATAACTTGAAGTTAACTTAATTAAAATATGACAACCGTGTGCGTAACCGTAATTGTCTCTTTCGTGAGTTCCTTCTCCGATCGAGGACACGGCGGGGTTATGTCTGACGTAGGTAGGTGTTCAGGATCATTCATTTGGTCATCAATAGTCACGTCCGTTATGCGTAGAGTATCCCCTCTTATTTCCTGTACTCGTAAGTTTAGCCACCTCATATATGCTTAGCCGCTGCTGCAACTTGACCACTTAACCATACCTCACCCATTGAGCTTTGCTAGTCTTGATACCTTTGGAAATGAGATTGCTGAGTCCCTCTGGCTCGCAGATTACTACAACACCAGTTGCAGGTACATGTAAAGGTTACTCGACGCGAGCGCGTTGATTGTTCATTAGGAGTTGCTTCTTCTTCTTCTTCATCATCGATCTAGGATGGGTTCCAGGCCGGCAGCCTGGGATAGCAAGGATGGACGTCGTTCTTCTTTTCTCGTTTGCTTTCTTCCATAGTCGGACCCTGCTCTTATTCATAATGATTATGTATTGTACTGATGTGACTTTGATGTAGCTTGTGGCGCATGTAAGCCAATTCTATATATATATATAACTCTTCTTTTCAGTACATGTACTTGTAACGATATCCATTCTTGCGACACGACGAGATGCGCTTCTATCCCTGATGAGGCCCTCGTGCCAAATTGAGGATAGGGTCGCATCTTGGGCGTGACAAGTTGGTATCAGAGCAGTACCGACCTAGGAGCCCCCTTGATTGATCGAACATGGCCGAGTCGAGTCTAGTGAAAAACTACTTTGAGTCTAGTTATATATCGGAGAGTAGGATTCTTTTTTCTCCTCTTCTATGCTCTGGTGAGGAATCTTGACGTAATATTTTAATTCTACTCCTCTTCTCACTCAAATTTGTTTTAGGTTCACGCAGATATTTTTGGAATCTATATGATGCCGATGTGAAGGAGTTCTGTCTTGGTGCCTCTTGTCTGACTTGATTTTCTTCCGGGGAGTTGAGCTCCAGGGGATTCTCGAGCACATCGTTATCATTCAGATTTCTAAATATCTCAGAACAAAGGATATTCGTAATTGCTTCAATACTAGTAGTGGAGAGATAACCCTGATGTCCCCAGTATGGTGGAGATTGTTCGGGAGTACTGCCATACTTTGTATCGTTGTGATCACGAGGGTCTGTTGGAGATGAAGATCCGAGATTCTGGTTGTGTGTTGACGGATGTGATACAGGTGACGGGTTAGTATAGGAGTTGTGTGATTATTACTCCTTGTATCCGTGTACCAGATTGCATGACCAGAAATTTCGGGAATTCTTAGGTGGGAATTCAAGTAGTTGCTTATAGTACAATCTTCCAAGAAATGCATGATGTTAGGTTGCGGTTCGACATCTAGTTGATTCATTTGTTGACGGTCGACTTATAGCGGTTCTCGTTGTGTCTTAAAGAGTCCTTGTAGCTTGCTACGACTCGGGGACGCTTCGTATGTCGGGTGCACTGCCTTGCACTTGATGTCTACTGTAAGGTTCGAGCCCGTCCGATCCTGTCCATGAAAATATCGAACGGAAATCTCTCTCATGAGTTTGATCTGGCTTGCTTCATAAGCCGCACCTTTTGTTTTTGCTGAATATGGTAATTCAAGTTGCTTCGATGTCAAGTGGTGATTTCAGATCTTTTCTAAGTGGTGTTCTTATATTTTTATGAGAGTGCTAATTCTTTTGCTCAATCAGATCGTCTTATCAATTCTTGTCAACCGGAGTCGTCATGTTAATTCTTTTCCAATCGGTGTGCTTCTCTGCAACTAAATTCAATCTTATCTAATTTTGCTAGATCAATCTTTCTATTTTTATTCCGGAGTTCATCTCATCCAGCCCAAGTTGTCTTTGTTTTTCCCCGCCCTCCCGCCTTTTTCCTCAGTGTTTGGATTTCATCCAAGTGCCTTTCTTTTCATCAATGCTTCCACTCTCTTGTCTTTCATTTTGCTTCCGGTGATTCATTGTGAAGATTCTCAGGAGTTCTAGTGCATCATTCCTTCAATCTTGTTATCTTTTCCGACGAATCCAATTTAATTATCCGCGTTCTTTATATCCTATTCGTCCTTGTAATTCTTCCTATGTTGGAGTTTATTGTCAGCCTATCTTGTTGTCTTTTCTCTCTATTCTATCCGGAGTGCTGAAGATATCTCGGAAGTTTTGTGTTTTCAAATCTTTCATTATTTCGAGGTGCTAACCTCATCTAGTTTTCTTTTTACCGGTGCAATATCTCTCTTCCAAGTAATCTTTTCAACGGTGGTTTCTTTGAGTGGGCCCATAACCCACAAGTTCTTTCCCAGGATCTTTCCTGGAGATTTTAATCTTTCCCGGAGACCTCTAATTATTTCAACTATGACGTAAGTATGAATTTCATCAATCATTTTCCTTCTTCAAGTTCAATTTGAATTTATTCTCGTCTTTGGCTCAACCTTTCATTCTTCGTTATTCCAGAGTGTCTCGGTAATTCTTGGTGTTGTTTCTCGTCGTCATTCTCAGCTTGCTATCCGAAGGAGTGTTACTCTCGAATCTTGGTCCATTCTCTTGCAGATTCTTCATTTCAGCTTTGTGGCATTATCTTATTTGTTCCAATCTTGAGTGATCCCTTTCGTGCTATTCGGTGCATTTCAGAGTTGTTTTTATTTCTCGATCCTCCGAAGGTCATCATTCAGAAGATTCTTCGTTCTCAGCTTTCAGCTTTCATCCTCAATTCTTCTCAATTGTTGCCTCTTCGTTCGGCTCTCAATTATTCCGATGCGTTGTTTAAGTTTTTCTTCTCTCAGGTGGCTCATGATCTCTTTATTCTCTTGTATCTCCATTAATTTTTGGTGTTTCCATTCATTTGTGAATTCTTACCGGTGCTTCCTTCAATTATGCCTCAAGTGGTGCTTATCTCTCTATCTCTTCAAGATTCTTTCTAGAAGAATAAGTGGTATGCTAAATCCGTTGTTGGTCATCAATTAAACTTGATGAAGGATTAGCATAACATAGTTCTTATTCCTGTTTCATCAAATGATTTCAATTCTTCTTCAGGAGTGGCTCATGATATCAATTCCTTTTTTCTCAAGTGTTCTTACCTTTTCTTTTCCGGAGTTCCAAGTTTTCTCAAGTATCTCTTCGCGAAGCTTCGTCGAAGTCTTTGCAAGGTCATAATCTTATTCTTTTCATCCTTCATATCTTGCATCATCCTTTTGATACGGAGGCTCGTCATGCTGGTTCTTCAAGGATGTGATTCACTCTCAAGTATTCTTCAAGATTCTGTTGGAGTACCTCAAGTATTCTTTCTCTTGCATTTCCAATGCGTTGTTCTTCCTTTATCCTTTGAGGTGGTATTATAGCATTCTTGTTAGTGTAGGAGCCTCGAAGAGTTTTTCCTTTCAGGAATGAGATAATTAAATCCATCAATTCTTTGATCATGAGATATTTTCTACTCATGATTTCTTCATTGAGCTATCTTGGTTTGGATTTCACCTAAAGCTTTTCCTATGGATTGTGCTATCATGGTGCTTGTCATTCATCCTAGTTCTCAATGTATCCTTTTGGTGTAAGGAATTGTTCATATCTTGTTTCTCCCAATCTATCCTTGTTTCTTTTAGTGGTTGGTTGTCACCTCACATTTGTTGAGACGATTTTCTTAAGCCCACTACTATCTTGTTTTTTTCGTTGTTGGTTTTCCAACTACTACGTCAATCCTCTGTCCGGAGGCTCTTCAATTCTATTCTAATGATAGTTGTCATTCTTTTCTTCATTTTCTTCTTTCGCTTGAGCTTGTTCATATTCTCTTGTTCCGGAGGCATTCTGATGTTGCTCTTTTGGGTCTATTACGTTGTTCTATCGAGATCATGGTGTTCCCTTGTTCTATTTAGTTGTTTGCTATGTATATTGTCTATTTCTCTCTTCTTATCGAATTTTTTGTCCCATTTTCCTACAGAAGTGCTCCTGAAATTCTCCGTGAATTCTTTCTTGTTTCTCATATCAGTCCTCATCTCTTTGCAACCTTCAAGGATTTTTGGTTTCACTCGTTTGTCAAAGAAGCGACTAAGTTTTACCTCTTGCTTTCTCATCCTCTCCCCCTTTCATTCTTGGATCTAGGGGCGAGATCCTCTTGTAGTGTAGGAGAGTTGTGACAGCAGGATGCCGACGCCCCAGAAGATTCCCCTTTATTTCCGTTTCTTTCGTGTGGTTATTTTATTTTGTGGCCTCTTCATTTAGTTTGCATTATCGCATCATGCATGATATCATGTCAACTGTGTTTTGTCGGTGTTGCTTGTTTGTGCTCCGTGTTGTTGGGTGTTAGTGCTCTGTGAGTGGCGTTGTTTTGTTGGAGTGATGAGAGTGGGTGCGTGAGAGCCACCTCAAAACCCTGTTGCACCGCGGACCTGAAACCTTCTCTCCCCTCTTATTTCATTTTTGTGGTTTTGCTAAAGATTTCAGTTTTAACCCCTTCAAAATAAATTCTCCTTCTTTTAAAAATCCTTCTATTAAATGTGGGGCCAACCCCTTGGGTTTCCTTTATTTATTTTTCCTTTTGTTTATTTTCTAAAATAGTCTCATTTTCATTTCTCCTTTAAAGAGCTTTTATTTTATTCTTTAAATAAAAGAGGTTTTATTTTATTCTCAAAAAGAATTTATTTTTATTCGTTTAAAAAAATGTCCAATCTATTTCTTAAAGTTGGGGATGTTTTTAAGAGGTCAAAAGGCATTTTTTTTATCTCCATTTTGTTAAGATCTTTTCTTTTGTGTGTTTTTGATTTAAAAAAAAAGATAAAACAGCAGAGAAGAACAAAAGAGAGAGAAGGAGAGGAGCCAGTCGGCCACGCCCAAGGCCGAGCTGGCCCAAACCTAGCGAGCAGCCTCCCAATCCCCTGTTCCCTCGTGGCTCCCTCCACGCGTCGTCGTCCTCCCCTTGCGCAGCCTCCCCTTTCCCGAGCCGTCTTCCCCCCTCAAACGATCCCCTCTCCTCCCGTGCTCCCCCGATTCCCATGCCCGATCCCCTCCAGGTCCTCGTGCGCCAGCTCCGAGCTGCGCATGCGCCGTGCTCCTCCGCCGCCACGCCGTCCCCCGCGCTGCAAACCCCGCCACCAGCGCCCGCGCCGCTCCCGCCGTCGTCTCCTCCTCAGGCGATGGCTCGCCTCCCTGCCCTGGCCTCGGCCTCGCCCCCTCGCCCGCGTGCTCGCCTCGCCGCCGTTCGCCCTCGCCCAACCCTCCTCCTCCTTGCTGCATGTTGCCGTGCCGCCTCTCGGCTCTCCCCGGAGACCAGGCTCTCCTCGCCGCGTGCCCGACCTCGCCATGGCCGCCCCTCTACCTCTCCCTGGTGCGCGCCCGCCGGCTCCATCCGCTGGAGTCCGCCAAGACCTCCAGGGCCCCGGCCTCCTCCTCCGGTTGTCGTCGCCGAGCCTCCATGGACCCGCGCGCCCCCATGCTCGCCTTGCTGGCGATGCGCCGCTGCCGCTGTTGCGTTTGTTGTTGCTGCGTTGCCTGCCGTAGTTGCCGAGCTTGTGTTGTTGTTTGTTAGTTGCTGGCTGAGATAGCTGTTGCTGATTGCTCCTACTGTCGTGCTTTCCTGATGTTGTGGTTGCTTAGCTGCTTGGAGTTGCTCTTGCTGCTGCCGCTGCGTGCCTTGCTGCTTGCATGCCGTGCCTAATGCTACTGCTAGGCTGCTGCGTACTGTAGCTTGCTGCTGCCGCTAGTTGCTAGCTGCTGCTAGTGCTTGTCGTGGCCAATGCTGCTGCTAGATTGCTTGTGCTACTGCTAGACTACTTGTGCTGCTTGCTTCTCCTTGATGTTGCCTTTGTTGTTGCCTGCCTAGTTGTTGCGTGCGTTTTGCTTTGCAGCTAGCCGATGCTTGCTGGCTTTGCTAGTAGATAGCTGATGTTGCCTGCTAGCTGCTTTTGCTAGATGTTGTAGCTTGCCGCTATGTTGCTGTTGTGTTGCTGCCAGCTGTTGTTGTTGTTGTTGTCAGTCGTGTGTCGTCGCCGCGTGCACCATCCCCGCCTGCCGTGGTTCGTCGACAAGTTCCCCGAGAACCACGACATCCTCGATGAACCCCGAACATCGATGGAGACCCGTTCAACTACCGACGCCGAAGACCCGTGGACCACAACGCCAAGCGAACGACTATCGTCGACGAGACCCGACTTCCACGACGTCCGCTACGAACCGATCCGCTCCGATATGCAGGCTTCGAAGGTATACCGATGGGATGTTGTCGTGAATCGAGTATTTGTGATCTATGAGATGTATCGTATGTTTGCGCCTTATGTTGCCCGTTGCACGTGTTCTTCTTTTGTTGTGCCCCGGACACATGGGAACCCGATAAACGGGATCACCCCATCTATATTTGGTTTGTCCCGCACCTGGTTCCTATTCGTTCGCACTGATATCTCGACAAGTTATCGGGATAGGAACGTTGTCGTGGCTTCGTTTCCGTCTTGCCGCCATGGTTCCCGCTCCCTCGCCGTGGCGACACCTGTTTCTTTCTCTTCTTTCTCGTGGTGTTGTAACTTGCATGCATGACGCATTCATGGCATATATATTGTGTTGCATGTTTCTTGTGACGTAGCTCCGACCTATGCTCCATGTGTTAACCGTCTAGGATGCCATGCAGGACCATCGCTTCACCCTTGCCATGTTAACAACAATTTAATGTTGTCGTGTAAATTAACGGGAGTGAACTAAATAATTAACGTGGAGTTTCGTCGATATGCAACTCATTGCATATCGAGCTTCACTTAATGTGTAGTGTTTGCGTGAGGTGATTTGCCATGCCATGCCTTGCATCATTGATCTGATCATGCATCATAGTAGGTTGTGCATCATGTTGTGCATCGTGTGGTGAATATCTGTGTTGATGTTTGTTTTCGGTTGCTCTGTCTCGATAGAGTTCCTCAAGCGTGTCGTAATGTGACGACCCGTTCGACTACGTTGGTTCGCCGACTTCGCGGAGTCATTCTTCTTCCAAGCGGGATCTCACGCAAGATGACCATTTCCCCAGATACCATTACAATCATTGCCATGCTAGTTATTTCGATGTTATCGTTTTATGTCTCATTGCCTACCACTTGTTAAATATCAGCCTCTCTATAATGCCATGACAATCTTCAACCTATTCAACCTAGCAAACCACTGATTGGCTATGTTACCGCTTGCTTAACCCTGTGTTAGCGTTGCTAGTTGCAGGTGCATTGCTTCCATGTGAAAACATGGGTTCCTTGTTATATCACCATATTAAAGCTATTTATTTTAATGCACCTATATACTTCGTAAATGGTGGAAGGCTCGGCCTTTCTAGCCTCGTGTTTTTTCCACCTTTTCCTGCTTAGTTTCGGCTACCAGTGTTATGTTCCATATTTGAGCGCTCCTAACACAATCTGGGTTGTTATGGGGACCCCCTTGATCATTTTTTTTAGATTAAAGCTGGTGTGGCAAGGCCCAACATTGGTACTACATTTTCCCAACATAATAATTTTGTTAACACTGAAAGCATAGGGAGTCAAGAACCCGAGGAGTAATTTCACATTATACAGGGGGGCCAGTACTGATGGTGTTGGTCCAACACTAGAGCCGTTTGCGGGGCCAACCCGAGGCAACTCGGGAGATTTCTATCAGGCCACCGTATGCTATGCTTATCCGTCGTGTCCTAAGAACGAGATATGCGGCTCCTATCTGGATCGTCGACACGTCGGGCGGCCTTGCTGGATTAGTTTTACCTTTGATGGGTTATCTTGTGCAACGGGATTCCGGTGATGCTTTGGGTAATCTTAGAGTTGAGGTTTCCCATTAAGGAATCCGACTAGATCGCGAGTGTCATGATTGAGGATTTCTATGCGGCTTGTGGTAATTTGTGATGGATTAGTTGGAGCTCCCCTGCAGGGTTAAATATTTTTGGAGAGTCGTGCCCGCGGTTATGTGGCAACGTGGAAACTTTGTTTAACACTGGTTCTGGATAACTTGAAGTTAACTTAATTAAAATATGCCAACCGTGTGCGTAATTGTGATTGTCTCTTTCGTGAGTTCCTTCTCCGATCGAGGACACGGTGGGGTTATGTCTGACGTAGGTAGGTGTTCTGGATCATTCATTTGGTCATCAGTAGTCACATCCATTATGTGTAGATCATCCCCTCTTATTTCTTGTACTCGTAAGTTTAGCCACCTCATATATGCTTAGCCCTGCTGCAACCTCACCACTTAACCATGCCTCACCCATTGAGCTTTGCTAGTCTTGATACCTTTGGAAATGAGATTGTTGAGTCCCCTGTGGCTCACAGATTACTACAGCACCAGTTGCAGGTACAAGTAAAGGTTACTCGACGCGAGCGCGTTGATTGTTCATTTGGAGTTGCTTCTTCTTCTTCTTCATCTATCTAGGATGGGTTCCAGGCCGGCAGCCTGGGATAGCAAGGATGGACGTCGTTCTTCTTTTCTCGTTTGCTTTCGTCCGTAGTCGGACCCTGCTCTTATTCATGATGATTATGTATTGTACTGATGTGACTTTGATGTAGCTTGTGGAGAGTGTAAGCCAATTCTATATATATAACTCTTCTTTTCAGTACATGTACTTGTAACGATATCCATTCTTGCGACACGACAAGATGAACTTCTATCCCTGACGAGGCCCTCGTGCCAAATTGAGGATAGGGTCGCATCTTGGGCGTGACAACGACGAACTCATGCACCTCTTCCCCCGCATGAATCCCTGCATGGGGCTGCGGGGGAGGATCTCCACGACGACTATCGCAGATCAACTGGGCCACCCTCGCATGACACCTTCGTGACGCCTCTCCACGGGAGCTAGAGCTGGACCCTACCGCCATTGCCACGATCTGTATCAGACTCTAGGGGTTGCCCCTTCCAGCGCCCCTAGATCTTAGGGCCCATTTGCATCCCCTCGCCATTGCGGGAGGAGGGGCACGCTGAAGGAGTGTGAAAACACAATTGCTCCCTAGGGTGGTTTTGATAATTTATCACAACTTATGCATCATTGGACTAATATGGTTGTCACCGTGTATGTTTCAGAAAAGTTCAAAAGATGAATTGGCTAAAGGCTTATGTGGAAATGACCTTTGATGCAAGAAAGGCATAAGATTGGCCCAAACTTTAAGCTAGAAGACTCTTCATTTTATATTTGTGAGAAACCACATTTGTGTCCATAAGAAAGCCAATACTATTAAAAGGGGGTGAGGTATTAAAATGAACTGGTTGCTCAAGTGCTCAGAGATAGCCACCAAAAATACTCAGTCATTTTCCCACAAAACCATTCTGCCCAAAGGCTCATACACAAAATCGGTGCCACCAACTTTCTCATTTCGGCCCTACCTATTTTCATCTCAGACACAACACTAGCCAAAGCCACCAAATTGCTTCAACCGAAACCATGTCGGTGATGCCGAGTTAAGGTGACCAACTGTCTGTTGCCTCGGTAAACAAAATCGGAATTTCCGAGTTTGGGTATCGGTGTCACCGAGTTGTGTCATGTGAACGTTAGCCACCTTTTTGGTGTCACCGTGTTTGTATTTCGGTTTCATCGAGATTCAAAAGTTTCTGCCTTTAGTGCAAGTCGGTACCAACGAGTTCATGACTTTGGTGTCACCGAGTTGGCCACTTTAGGTGTAACGGTTCAATTTTGGGGACTGCCTATATATACCCATCCACCTCCTCTCATTCGAGAGATAAGCACTCATAACACACACTTCATTGTCAGATCCATTTTTTCAGAGAGTGCCACCTACTCATGTGTTGAGACCAGGATATTCCAATCCAATCATTTGGAACTTGATCTCTAGCCTCCTCAAGCTGCTTTCCACCAAATCAACCTCTCCTAGCCATGCCTATTCTATGGGAGAGTGATTGTGTGTTGATGAGACTATCTTTAGAAGCACAAGAGCAAGGACTTCATCGTTCTACCACATCTATTACCTTTTGGAGGGTGGTGCCTCCTAGATTGGTTAGGTGTCGCTTGGGAGCCTCCTACTTCGTGTTGTGGAGTTGAACCTAGAAGTTTGTAAGGGCAAGGGGATCGCCTACTTCGTGAAGATCTACTGTGAGTGAGGCTAGTCCTTCATGGGAGAAAGCCGTGGTGGAATAGATAAGGCTGCTTCTTCGTTGACCCCTTGTGGGTTGAGCCCTCCGTGGACTCTTGTAGCCATTACCCTCCATGGGTTGAAGTCTCCACTAAGATGGACGTAGGATAGCACCACCTATCGGAACCATGCCAAAAATCGTCGTGTCAACCTCATGCGTCTGATCTCCCTACCTTAATCCTTTACTTTACACTTGCATGTTTTACATTCTGCTGCTATACTCTTAGCACTGCATGTGTAGGGTAAACTTGACTTGCCAAAATTGCTAAAACTAGACCACAACTAAAATTAAGAAAAGGCTAAGTTTTTATCTTTTAAAGTAGTCTAATCACCCCCTCTAGACATACTTTCGATCCTACAGAATGGCAGAGCAAGAAGATGGAAGCACTAGAAATCGGGAAGGAGCAAGGGACCATGAGTGAGCTGCGCTCTCCCTCTAGACATACTTTATAGGGATGACTGCAAAGAGAAGGGGAGAGGGGTGTCTCATTATGGTCCAAGGTGAGCGTGCATCCACGCGCACGCGGCCCCAGCGGCCGCCCTCCTCAACCAACGACGAAGCACGCACCACCCGAGACGCAGTCAAGATAGGAGGGGAGCGACGACACTTAAATGTGGAAGGCGGGCATGCACCGCATCGTGTCCCCATTACAAACCTCGAGGAAGTCCAGTGGGCTAGCGAACCATACATCGACGTGACCGCATGCTGCATAGCGTGCTGCTTGGGCGAGCGCCCCTCGCCACCAATGCCATCCCTCGCTGGGCTGCTATTGGTGGGAATGGTTAGAGAAATCATCATTACCGAGAAGCGCGGCGATGCATGACCATGCACTATTTTGGGCCTAGCCCAACAACGTTGCATGCTTGTGTATGGCCAGGCCTGGGGGCTACTATCGATGTCCTAAGAAATAGGGTTCTTAGTCCTCATGACTTAGGCATGTATAACCATGGTCACTAGTATGGGAATTCCTTGCCGACCTCACTCTGAGCCGCGAGTTAACCCAAGACCAAGGCTGGGGCAGGGCAGCAAGACCCCCATCGGCCTATGCAGGAGTCCACTCGCGGAGCGCAACAAGCTCTCAGCCTGCCGAGCCACCGCTCCACCTCACCAGGGGCTAATTGTCTACATCAGTTGAGGTGTCGAGCGGGAAAGCGGGCATGCATAGCTAGAAGGGGTACGTGGTCGTAGCACCGGGCATGTCCTAGCTGCGATGACACCCGTCCTGTGGCGTCGTATTAGAATAGAGGGGCATCTGGGAAAATGACACGGAGAGAGAGGTAGTCCTTGCTGGGAGACATTGCTCGTGTGCCACCTCCCGACGCGTTTAATGCACCTATCCCAGTCCATTATAGTTAGCTATTTCCCACTACCTATTCTGGCAAGCAGCCCCTTCACTGGAGTACACATTGTACGCCAAGTAAAAAGACCGTTTTGGCGACTGTGGTAGCCCCTTTATCCTATAAAAGGAGGTCCATGGCCACCGGAACACACGTCGACACTCTGTTTAATCACTCACGTAATTGAGCCCCTCGAGCAACCTTGTGGGAAGCTACGCTCCTGTAGTCAACATACCTTATCAATTACCACCACCAATAGGATGTATGGTTTTACGCTCCCGAGTGGCCTGAACCTGTATAAACCACTTTATGTGCGATATGGCCGACTCATGCTCTGTGTGCGCCGAGGCCCCCTGCGGAACCGTAAAGGGGTATCCCTGGTCTCATAGATCATCGTCGGACCATCCCCCCGACACCCCGAGTTTTTGAACCGCTTTCTTGAGAGGTTTTCCCATAAGCCCAAAACCAACCTCCGACAATGAACTTTACCCCTAGTCTTTTTAGTGTGAAGGCGATGTGCGATAATAGATCCTAAGCTATAAGTGTTATCATTGAAAAGTGCATGACATAAAATGGTGAGGTCAGGGGTAGTCAGCATGCCACCTTCCGCCCTAGTAGTCAAACATTTCCCTATGGATAAATCAAAGTAGTGCACAATAGGAAAATGCAAACTGGTAGCTCTAGCTTTTGACACACCCCTAAATTCTCTCATAGTCAATGTAAGGAGGAAGTCCTCGAACTCCTTCGGTCTCGGATCTATTAATTCCTCATCAAAGGGATATAAACATATCCCACAGAACTCAGGAAATGGTATCTGATAATGTTTAGCATATAAATCAAAGCGTACCATGGGAAAAAATCGAGCCTATGCAAGAAATGGAAATTCTCCATAATGGAATCTGTAAGGAGGTCGTATATATTGATCACAGTCTTCTACGAGGAAGTTTGTTTGCCCGGCATTTGCAATGAATTGCATGAACTCTTGGTGAAACCCGTCTTTGGAGAAGTTTGGACATACCCCAAGGTATCCTCAAAAATTGGAAAGGATACAAAGGCAGTGTCTTTGGAGAAGGAATGGTCAAGACCAAGCTCCTGCACTTGCTTCCTGGGACTTGGTATGCAGACTTAAGAACAAAGGTGGTCATGGAATTATGAATCTTTCTATCCAGAATGATGCTTTGCTGGTTAAGAATGCTGATAAATTCTTTAAGAAGCCTTATGTGCCTAGGGTCAACTAGATCTGGAACACATATTATCATGAGAGAGTACCACAAGGCACATCTTTGTGTGGATATTTTTGGTGGAAGGATATCTGCAAGAGGATGGATTGTTTTAGAGCTGTGACTTACATACAACCAAATAAAGGCAATACCTTTCTCTTCTAGTGAGATTCCTAGATGATAGGAGACTCAAAGATGCCTTTAGCTCATAGATTTCAAAGGTTGTTTTCTTTTGCAATTGATACCTTCTCCACAGCTGAGGAGGTTTTCAATACTTTTGAAGCCAATGACATGACCAGGTTGTTTCATCTACCACTTTCTGAAAGAGCTTTTCAGGACCTACGAGCAGTTTAGAACCTCCTACAGATATTGCACAGGGAGCAGCCCATGAATGATGTATGGCTGTGGAGTGAGGATGGCAAGGGCTACTCTACCAATAAGTTTTATATGCATGTTCATCAGCCAATCATCCCCAATCCTCTACTCAATTGGATTTGGAAGAGCTGTTGTACCATGAAAATCAAGGTGTTTGCATGGATGCTAGTTATGTACAGGCTGAAGAACCTGGATATGCTTGAGATATGCCATTGGAATGTCTCAGACTCTAATTTGTGTGCTCTATGCCATGCAAGGATTAAAGAGGACAGGGATCATCTATTCTTCACTTGCATGTTCAACACTAGGTTTTGGAGTTATCTGCAAATCCCATGGCAGGGAACTTCCATGTGGGACATTACCATTGGAGCAAAAAGAGACTTTCACCACCCTTTTTTCTGTGAAGTAGTTTTCACTACGTGTTGGAACATATGGGCCAACAGAAATGCAAGGGTTTTTAGGAACGAACGTCCTAGCTTTAACAGATGGAGAGCCAACTTCATTCATGACATCTCCCTTTTAGGTTATAGAATTAAGGCTAGCTTTAGGGATGACCTCTTGAAGTGGGTTTCATTTTTACCACCTTGAGGTTTGTTCTCTATATAACCCCCCCCCCCTTGTAACTTTCTAACATAGCGTGTACATTGTAGTCCGTGATATGGAATAAAAGAAAAGCATGTGGGGTGTTTTCCCCTACAGTAGTTAGTCAAAAAACAAAGTTAGTTAAGGTACTAACATTTGCAACCACAACAAGAAAATCCTCACAAATCCCAATAGGTATAGCAGTGGATTTGTCAGCCATTTTCAAAGATATTTCAGTAAGTGTAAGCTTATTGAAATAAAGTGTTTTATATCAAGATAAGGGCATAACACTAACACCGTCTCCTAGATCACATAAAGAAGTTTTAACATAACTTTGTTTAATGGAGCAATGTATCATGGGTATACCAGGTTCTCCCAGTTTCTTAGGCACTCCACCATCAAAAGAATAATTAGGAATCATGGTGGAAATATTAGCTTCAGGTATCTTTCTTTTATTAGTGATAATATCTTTCATACACTTAGCATAACGAGACATTTGCAAGATATACGGCAAGCGTGTTCGTAAAAAGACAGGTCTAAGAATTTTAAGAAGTTGTCAAAACCTTCCTTGTCCTTATTCTTAGAAGGCTCACGAGCGAAGGGCATAGGTTTTCAAACCCATGGTTCTATTTCTCTATCATGTTTTCTAGCAAAAAAATCCCTCCTATCATAATGTTTATTTTCAGTATGTGGGTTATCAAGATCGTCAATAGGTGCTAGTTCCACATCATTATCAGGTTCTTTGTCATTTTCGGGTTGAGCATCTACATGAACATCATTATTATCATTGTCACTACGTGAAGGTTCACTACCAGGTCATGTCTTAGCGTTAGAAATAGAAACATCATTATGATTTTTAACTACTTTTTATAATAGGTTCTTTAGGCACATGGAAAGTCCTATGAAATTTATTTTTCATTTGATTTTTAGATGGACTAGGTGCATCATCATTAACTCTCTAAGAATCTTGTTCAATTCATTAAGGGTGACCTTCACGATAGAGAGGTTCGTGAGTCATTCTACCCCGTCTTGTCATTACCCTGAGAGCATGATCATTCAATTTATCATTCATTTCACTAAACAAATCATTTTGTGACTTAGTAACTTAGTCTAGTTGAGTGTAAACCATGGATGCATGTTTACCTCGACCTTTAACATCATTAGCAATTCTAAACATCAAGAAACTCAACTAATCAATCATCATGGCATTTCATTGTAGTTGTTTTTTAACATGCATATTAAAATGTAGTTTCTTAACAAAATAATTATCAAATTCATCCATGCATGGCTCAACAGTTTTATTATAAGGTATATCACCCTGATCAAATCTACAAAGAAAATTAACCTCTACTACCTATGTAGGGGTATCGAGTCCATGTATTTCTTGAATAGGTGGTAAATAATTGACATCTTCAGATTTAATACCTTTTTTATTTCATAGATCTCATGGATTCTTGCATATCTTCTGGACTGATGAATAGAAAACATTTCTTCTTTTGAATAGGTTTCTGCGGTGGTTCGGGAAGTGTTCAATCATTAGAATTCTTTAAATATATTATTCAATAGTTCTTTAGCTTTCCCAATAGTTCATTCCCTAAAAACACAACCAGCACAACTATATACATAATCCCTAGAAGCATCGGTTAGTCCATTACAAAAGATACGAAGTATTTCATTTTTCTTTAGAAGATGATCGAGGAAAGCTTTAAGTAGCCGGAGAAGCCTCCCCCAAGCTTGAGGGAGATTCTCTTATTAAATTTAGACAAAGATATATTTTTCCTCTAAACCAGCTTGTTACTAATGAGAAGGAACATATTTTCCAGAGAAGTAATATATTATATCATGGGGACGACGCACATAACCAGGAGCAAGAGTAAGGAACCACTTCTTAGCATCGCCCTTTAATCAGAGAGGAAAAAACTTAAGTATATAGTAATATCAAATCTTATCCTCATGAGAAAATAGGGTGGCAATATCATTTAATCTGGTAAGGTGTGCCACAACAATTTCAGTTTCATAACCATGGGAGCGGTGAAATTCTACCAAAGTGATTAACTCACGATCAACACATAATTCATAATCCTTATTAGCAACATAGATAAGAGAAGTAGCAAACTTAGGATCACTTTTCATTTTTACCATCATAGATTTTTCTTCCAGCTTACATAGCAATTTCTTCAAATCATCTCTATCATTACAAGCAAGAAAGTCTCCAGCTATCTCCCCATGAATAACATAACCCTGAGGTATATTAGGCATAGTAATTCTAGTAGGAGAGTTAGGCATAATAGGTGAATCAAAGTTTTCATTAATTTCAACATTTTCAATTTCTTTAGATCTAGGAATATGAGCATCAAGCAATTCATTAAGTGTCACAGTTTCATCTAGCATAGTAGTAGCATTATCATTAACATCATCAGTACAAGCAGTATCAAGTTGAATAACACGTAGAGTTGTCATAAGTTGGTTGAAAATAGTAGGTGAATTAAATGTGGAGCCAGATGGCAGTTACTTACCTCCTTTTGTTATAGAGGGTATGATCTTAGTCTTAGGGTATTTCATTTTATTCATCATGATAAGTGAGAATCAAAAGTGAACTCAATAAACAGAGCTATGCTCCCCTGCGACAATGCCAGAAAAATGTCTTGAAACCTACAAGTATAGGGGATCACAATAGTCTTCGTGGGTAGTATTTCACCTTGATTTATTGATTCTACACAAGGGGATCCAAATAATATTTATTGGTCTTAGCAATTGAGTTGTCAATTCAAGTACACCTAGGATCTTTGTGTAGAAAAGTTTCAGTAGCACGGGAAATGGTAGGAACGGTAATAGTAGTAGTTTGTAGTGATTGTAATAGCAGCAACAACAACAATAGTAACTTAGCAAAGATCAATATGTGAAAAGAGTAGGCATTTGATATGTTACAGACAATTGTGTTGGATGACATGCATCATGTAATAGTTAGATACTAGAGCGACACGAAACTAGCTCCAATTCATCAATGTAATGTAGGCATATATTCTGTATATAGAAATAGATGCTTATAGTAAGAACTTGCATGGCATCTTTTGTCCTACCCTCCCGTGGTAGTGGGGTCCACAAGGAAACCAAGGGTTATTAAGGCCTACTTTTAATTGAGAACCAGAAGAATTCATTAACACATAGTGAATATATGAACTCCTCAAACTACCACAATCACCGAAAAGAGTCCCAATTATTGTCACCTTGGGGTATCCAGATCATGAGACATAAGCGGTGAATATAACTTGCAAGATGGGATCCAAAACACTCTCATATTAGTGAAAACATAAAAAAATTCATATCTGAAATCATGGCACACTCTCATATTAGTGAAAACATAAAAAAATTCATATCTGAAATCATGGCAATCGGGCTCTAGTGGCAAGCATTAAGCATAGCAAAGTCATAACAACATCACTCGTAGAACATAATGGATACTAGGGATCAAGCCCTACCAAAATAATGATTACATGACAAATCTGATCCGATCTCATCACCATCCAGCAAGCCTACAAATTAATTACTCACTCCAAGTCATGAGTATTATGGATTGTTGATCCAGAAGGGTTGGTGATGACGACAGTGCTGAATCCCCCTCTCCGGATCTCCAAACCGACTCCACATCAACCCTCCCAAGGAAGAACAGGAGGTGGCGGCGAATCCATCTCATAAAATGCGATGAAAACTTCTCTCTTGTTTTTTCTTGGGGAATAAGAACTTATAGGCTTGGAATTAGGGTGAGCGGAGACACGTGGGCCCCACAAGGCATCTGGGCGCGTCGTGTTGCCTTGTGAGAAACTGGTGGGCCCCTATGGTGGTTCTTCGCTCCAATATTTCTTATATATTTCATAAAAATCGCCAAAAAGTTTTGTAAAATTCCAAGAATATTATTTCTCCACAAAAGTAACATAGTAGTCTTGTTTCGTTTCATTCAAAATCATGCAAATTAGAGTCCAAAACAAGAGCAAAAGAGTTTGGAAAAGTAGATGCGTTTGGGACGTATCATGCAACTATGGCCCCTGGTTCTACTTAATCCTATTGCCAAAACCCCAATTTACCTTTCTGCACTTTTACTTTTATTTATTTCATTCCTATAGTTACATTATCTATCTATTAGAGTTAATCCTTGTGAGTAACGACTTCAAGGCGCTTGACAACCCTCTCGTCTGTGTTGGGTGCAAGTGTTTAGTTTTGTGTGTGTAGGTGCCGACGATGAGAGTTTGTGTGATTATCCTATTGGTTCGAAAACCTCGGTTCTCACGGAGGGAAATACTTTTCTCTACTATATTGCATACCTCCTCCTCTTCGGAGAATAACCCAACGCAGTTTACAAGTAGCACGAAGAAATTCTACCGTCGTTGCCGGGGAGACATCATCTAATTCCCATCAGGTTCCTTCTTTCAAATTGTCATTCACTCGTTCAACTTTTGATTTGCGTTTATTTTTTCTTGATAAAAAATATCAAAATCACAGAAATATTTATCTTTTCTGCTTTATTTGATTTTCTTGAAGTTGCTGTTATGTCTGATTTTGTGATAGCTAAGGAGGGTAGCGAGGGCTCTAAGACGAATGCCAATCTATTGCCCATGAACTTGGACACTAAAATATCTGTAACAAGAAGTGGCATTATTATCATAAAAAGTGTAATTCAAGATTTCTTCACTTGTACGGGAGCCTTGGCTAATAATGATGAGCCTATTCTTAAAAGAACCAAGATTTATTCTCTAGTTATTTCATCTCATATTCTTAAATTGGAAAGACCTTTTGTGTGTAGTGATGTCCCTTTGCAAAGGTTGTTTTATGAGTTGCTATTATAAATGATCCTAGAGTTAAAAAGTTTGCTACCATTGCACTCATGAATGAATTTGGTCTTGTAGTTCGAGAAGCTAGGGAAATACTTGACCATTACAATGGGAATTATTAATGCCAATGATAGATGGTATTCTTTATGACAAAGATCTCATTAGAAAGTACATGTCTATGGATGATTTGTGCCAAGTAAATCCTTTGGGATGATTTGGAAGATAATAGAATTGATCATGTGCAAAAACATGAACTTTTACGTCCAATCCGGAATTTCTATGATTTTACTGGAATGCATTTTTAAGCTGAACTGTTTACACGGTATTGGCCTACAATTTTCCCAGGTTGTCCTTATTTTTCAAATGTTTTGCAGTTACACAAGTATGGTTTTTGTTTTGACGTTTATAGACTGTTATGTTTTACACAGATTCAGTTTTTGCTTGCATATTTTGCTTGTTTTGATGATGCTATGGATTATATCAAGGGGTATTAGTCATGGAGAAGTTAGAATACATCATCTTATGCAATTATCGAATATGAATAAATTTACAACAGTGCCTAAAGTTTATGATTCACCTATTATTCTGACAGATCTCACGAGGTTTCTCTTGAGTTTTGTGTGCTAAAGTTTTCAAGTTTTTGGTGAAAGAATGATGTATGAAGGAATAAGGAGTGGCAAGTCCCTAAACTTGGGGATGCCCAAGGCACCCCAAGGTAATATTCAAGGAAGATCCAACTGTCTAAGCTTGGGGATGCCATGGATGGCATCCCCTCTTCCGTCTCCATTCTATTGGTATGTCACTTGGAGCTATATTTTTATTCGTCACATGATATGAGTTTTGTTTGGAGAGTCATGTATTATAGTTTTCTTTTACTTTAGTTTTCCACAATCGTTGTTTATTGTACACACATACAGTGAGACACATGTTCATCATAAATTGTTAAAATGCTCTATATTCTTCACTTATATCTTTTGAGCTAGGCAGTTGCTCTAGTGCTTCCCTTATATCTTGTTAGAGCACAGCAGTGTTCAGATTTTAGACAAATAATACACTCTCATGCTTGACTTAAAAATCTTTTTGAGAGTTCTAAAGAAGAGGAACAGTAATGTGTGATGACCCAAGAGTATAGGGGATTAGTCGTAGTCCTTTCGATAAGTAAGGGTGTCGAACCCAACGAGGATTAAAAGGAAATGACAAGCGGTTTTTAGCAAGGTATTCTCTGCAAGTGCTATCCTTTTTATAGCTAAAAATAATGATAGATAGTTTGGTAGCAAGATCATAACAAGTAAATAGTAACAATAGTAAGAAAGGTGCAGGAAGGTGTCCTAATCCTTTTTATAGCTAAGGACAAGCCAGAAAGTTCTCTTATATGAAGCAAAGTGTTCTCAAGGACACATGGGAATTTCCATCTAGTTACGTTCATCATGTTTAGTTGATTCGCGTGCGCTACTTCGATAATTTGATATGTGGGTGGACCGGTGCTTGTGTGTTGTTCTTACTTGAACAAACAATACATTTATGGTTACCTCCTCTCGCAAGCATCCTTAACTAAGAAAAACAATTAAGTTAAATATAACCATAGCATGAAACATGTGGATCCAAGTCAACCCCTTACACAACAACGCATAAACTAGGGTTTAATCGTTTGTCACTCTAGCAACCCATCATGTACTTATTACTCCACAATGCCTTCTAAAAGGACGTGGATGTCTGATACGTCTCCATCGTATCTACTTTTCCGAACTCTTTTGCCCTTGTTTTGGACTCTAATTTGAATGATTTGAATGGAACTAACCCGGACTGACACTGTTTTCAGCAGAATTGCCATGGTGTTGTTTTTGTGCAGAAATAAAAGTTCTCCGAACATCCTAAAAATTTACGGAGATTTTTTCTGGAATAAAAGAAAAATACCTGCGCAAAGATCCACCGGAGGGGGCGTGCCAGTGGGCCACATACCCACAGGCCGCGGCCACCCCCTATGGTCGCGCCGTGCAGGCTTGTGGGGCCCATGTGGCACCACCACCCCCAATCTCAGCTCTATATCTTTTGTTTCGCCTGGAAAAAATTCGAAGAGAAGGTTTCATCACATTTTACGATACGGAGGCGCCACCACATCCTGTTCTTCATCTGGAGGGTAGATCTGGAGTCCGTTTCGGGCTCCGGAGAGGGGAAATCGTCGCCATCGTCATCATCAACCTTTCTCCATCGACAATTCCATGATGCGCTTCACCGTTCGTGAGTAATCTCATCGTAGGCTTGCTGGACGGTGATGAGTTGGATGAGATCTATCATGTAATCGAGTTAGTTCTTGACGGGGATTGATCCCTAGTATCCACTATGTTCTAGATTGATGTTGCTACTACTTGGCTATGCTTAATGCTTGTCACTAGGGCCCGAGTGCCATGATTTCAGATCTGAACCTATTATGTTGTCGCCAATATATGTGTGTTTTAGATCCTATCTTGTAAGTTGTAGTCACCTACTATGTGTTATGACCTGGCAACCCCGGAGTGACAATAGCCGGAAACACTCCCGGAGATGACCATAGTATGAGGAGTTCATGTATTCACCGCGTGTTAATGCGTTGGTCTGGTTCTTTATTAAAAGGAGAACCTTAATATCCCGTAGTTTCCATTAGGACCCCGCTGCCAAAGGAGGGATGGACAATTGATGTCATGCAAGTTCTTTTCCCTAAGCACGTATGACTACATACGGAATACATGCCTACATTAGATTGACGAACGGGAGCTACTTACATATCTCTCCGTGTTATAGCTGTTACATGATGAATCACATCCGTCATACTCATCCATCACCTATCCACTGCCTACGAGTCTTTTACTACTGCTTCTCGCTACGTTACATTGCCTAGGCTTGTCCCTTGCTACAAAAGGGATTGGGCCACTTTGCTACTTTTGTTACTTGTTACTCTGTTGCTGCTGCTACTGCTGTTCCTTCCTACTCTGTTGTTACTTGTTGCAAGACTTTGTTGGAGCCGTAGCCGGGGAAGCATTCTTCTCAAGAATAATCCCCCGTCAACATGCTGGCGCCATTGATACAACAGTTAGGAATAGTCTGCCGTCAACAGATCGTTTCTGGCACTGTTGCTATCATACTACCTTGCTACTGATACTTTGCTTGCAGACACTAATCTTTCAGGTGTGGTTGAATCTGACACATTCAGCTGCTAATACTTGAGAATATTCTTTCGCTTCCCGTCTTGGCGAATCAACAAATTTGGGTTGAACACTCTACCCTCGAAAACTGCTGTGGTCCCATATGCTTGTGGGACATCAATGTCGCCTAGAGGGAGGTGAATAGGCACTTTAAAATAATTACGGTATAGGCTTGAACAAATGCGGAATAAAAATAACGTTTAATTTGTCAAGCACAAAACCTAAAACAACTAGGCTCAACTATGTGCACCAACAACTTATGCTAAGCAAGATAAACAACTAAGTGATAGCAAGATATATGACAAGAAACAATATGCCTATCACAAAGTGAAGTGCATAAGTATAGGGTTCGGGTAAGAGATAACCGAGGCACGTAGAGACGATGATGTATCCTGAAGTTCACACCCTTGCGGATGCTAATCTACGTTGGAGCAGTGTGGAGGCACAATGCTCCCCAAGATGCCACTAAGGCCACCGTAATCACCTCACGCCCTCGCACAATGCAAGATGACCTGATTCCACTAAGGGACCCTTGAGGGCGGTCACCGAACCCGTACAAACAAGGTTGGGGCAATCTCCAAAACTTAATTGGAGGCTCCCAACAACACCATGAAGCTTCACCACAATGGCATATGGCTTCGAGGTGACCACAAATGCTCGGGGCAATCTCCACCACTTAATTGGAGACCCCGACGCTTGCCCGGAACTTTACACCACAATGATTGAGCTCCGAGGCACCACCAAGTTTCTAGGGGTACCAAGTACCCAAAGGTAATAAGCTTCTCAACTTCTCACTTCCACATATCATCGTGGAGAACCCAAACCAATGCACCAAATGCAATGGCAAGGGCAGATAGAGTGCCCAAATCCTTCTCTCCCAAATCCCACCAAAGGAACTAATGGTAGGGAGTAAAATGAGAGGAAGAATGAAGAAGAACACAAAGAACTCCAAGATCTAGACCCAATGGGTTCCCCTCACTTAGAGGAGAAAGTGATTGGTGGAAATGTGGTTCTAGATCTCCTCTCTCTTTTCCCTCAAGAACTAGCAAGAATCATTGGAGGGATTGAGAGTTAGCAAGATCGAAGAAGGTCAACAATGGGGGAAGAACACGAGCTAAAGAGAGACGGTTCAATGGGGAAGAAGACCCCCTTTTATAGGTGGGGAAAATCCAACCGTTATGCTTCACAGCCCGCATAGAGCGGTACTACCGCTCATGGGATCGGTACTACCGCTCGGTAGGTTCACCAACCATGTTGAGGCCAAAAAGGATGTGAAAAACAGTCCAACGGAGCGGTACTACCACTCCGGGGCGGTACTACCGCTGGATACTGAAACTGCTCTAACTTTTGCATAGGGACTCCGAATTCAACGAAACCAAGTTCGTTAGAAATCTAATGACATGGGCTAACACAATATTGATAGAAATATGAATAAGAAGCAAGTGAGAAAAGTCCCATAAGAAAATGGTGAGAACCCTTCTTCGAATAAGACCGGTAAAAACTGCCAACATCGAAAACATCATAGAAGATGCATATGGACTCCATTTTCGATGAACTCGAGCTTGTCATGAAGATGAACATAAGCTCTAAAACTCACAAAGAGAAACACCAAACAAGAACCAAGAAGTATGATGCAAGGATGCAAATGGTTTGAGCTCTCAACGAACGATGCAATCAAGCTACTCACTTGAGAGCCCCCCTTGACAGTACGACAATCTATTCTAAAATAGAAAACCTATCAAGGGCAAACCTATACCTTGCACCTCGTCCTCTTGAGATAGATGACGATGATCTTGGATTCCTCAAGATGGACCACCTTTCTTGATTAGGTTGGCTTGATGAAGACTAGTTGATTGCTCCCCCATACACACTATGGGTGAGCCGCTCTTCAGCATATCTTCACAAGTCCATTGCCACCATCCTCCACCACTTGACGTCATCCTCCATGGGTTGTATGAGATCTTCCTCTTGACGCAAGCCCATGGAAACACACCTAACCCCACATAGAACTCTCACGAAGACCATGGGTTAGTACACAAATACGTAATGGACAATGCTTACCATACCATGGGATCACTTGATCCCTCTCGGTACATCTTGTATGCTTTGTGCGTTGATCATCTTGATTTACTCTTTGTCTGACGATCTTGATCAACCTTGTGTCTCTATGACCATTCTTTGGATAATACCTTGAATACCACCTTGGTCATCATATAAACTCCTTGAACCCAACAGATGGACTTCAAGAAGTGCCTATGGACAAATCCTATAAATATAACTTAAGGCAACCATTAGTCCATAGGAATTGTCATCAATTACCAAAACCACATATGGAGATATATGCACTAACAATCTCCCCCATTTTGGTAATTGATGACAACCACTTCAAGAGAGTTTATATAAGGAAATAAGCATAACCAAGCGCACACATACAAAGAAATAATGCATGTGTGCAAGATGTCAATGCTTACGCAATAAAAGCAAAACCCTCTAAACATATCCAAAGTAAACTCTCTCAACTTCTCCCCCATTGGCATCAATTGCCAAAATGGATGAAAAGTTTAGAAAGCCAATATAGTAGGTGGTCCTCCAAAAAGTGTGTACTTCTCAGCAAATGAGTGCAAAGAAATACACAAATACAATGATAAGTAGTTGGAGGAAAACAAACTATATTGAGGACCCAAAGATTGCAAAAAGAAGGATCGTATGGCACAAAGACATACGAAATAGAAGCAAGCAATCAAAAGATACCATATGGAACAAACAATCACATGGTCCTTCGAACCACATGAATAAAAGATACTATGATAAAGGCAAAGGAGTGTTTTATCAAAACTAGAGAAGCTCCCCATGATTTGTACACTAATAAGAGACTTTTGTATTTGATACAAGTGCACAAAATAGGATCGTTGCTCCCCAAAAATTAACAAAAACACACAACGAGTGCAAGAAGATAGATGAGACAATAAGCATATCACTTGCACAAAACAAATGGTTGAGCAACATGTAAAAGAAGCAACTTAAGATAGGCTCAACCAAAATAATGTGTGTGAGTCATGGCAAAGCACTTGAGAAGACTAAGATAAGGATGAGCATTACTCATCAACACAGTCTTGATGAAATGAGAAACAAAGTGCAAGACATATCCTTCCCACACACACACTACTAGAAAATGGGTTCACAAGCTTATTAAAAACAAATTGAGAACCAACGCCTGTGACAACCCATGGCAAAGATAGGAAATAATAACCTTGTCAAGAGGAGGATACCAATCGAAATGGCAAAACCCTCATCAAGACAAGCATGAGGAAAACTAATCTTCACCACCAAAGAGTGCATCAAGATGCAAGAATATAAGATACGCACTCAAGACAAATCCTTTCACGGAACCACCAAAAACAGAAAAAGGAAATGCAACGGTGGACGTGAAAGAAAAGAGGATATCAATTAGAGATGTAACTTTTCTCATGTGTAAAAGATTCTAGGTAGAAGACAATCATGATGGTATATATCCACAAAGAAGGATGTACACACGAAATGGTTACAAGAAGTTACAAACAAGATATCGAAAAGGAAGTCATAAATATATCAATAAGGTCTTTTCTTGGAAGCATAGCACATGGCCTAATATTTTCTTATTGTACAATATAACTTCCAACATACGAATATCAAAGACATCCCAACTAGCAATAAGACATCATTGTTTGGACAATATGAGAAAGGAAACAAGTACCACAAGAACGAATCAAGAGATTCATGCCAAGATGCAACCTGGAGAGAGAGACAGAACCACGAGAAGAGGGTATAACCCCTTGCGACCCTGACGGCGCGGTAGTACCGCACGTCATCACGGTAGTACCGCCTGGCCAGCAGTTGTAAAATTTTACTTCCGCTCGCTAGGCGGTAGTACCGTTCGTCCAGCGGCAACAAAAATACTGACATGCTGGATGCGACAGTACCGTGTCGGTGCTGCTACTGCATGAGTGCAGCAGTAACACATCTCCAGCGGTAGTACCGTGGCTACCCACGGTAGTACCGCTCAGCCAAGAGAAGACAAGTTCGAGCCTTGCGAGTAATGTATGCATGGAGTAGATACTTGTTAGCAAGACATCATTGGATTGATGTAGTAGATGGTTGTTCATTGATCATCCTAACTTGGCTCCATTATGCACACGGTGTCAACACCTTCCTTGTAGGTGAGCCGAGCATCCAATGCATATCCAATTGTTCCTAGAACAACAAACAAACAAAATGGTGCCCAAACTCATTGGGACCCAAGAGTTAGAAAACCAACAATACATAGGACAAACTCCACATAAATATGTGCATATAGATATGAAATTGAATTTCATGCACGGTTTATCCAATTTATGACAAGGTGGAGTTTCCCCTATATGTCGGGTCAAGGAAAGAAAGCAAGCAAAAGAAGCTATGAATAAGAAATATGCATGCTCAAGGCTCTCAAGAATCAACTCAACGCAAAGTTGATAAGTCACCAAAAGACAAGGTATCAAGTCATAATAAGATCCCAAACGAAAAACTATCACTTGAAGGATATCAATTAAAAGAAACCTCAAGGAATGAGATATCCAATGACACATGCCAAATAAAAGGAAACAAGATACCAATTGAAGGAAAACAAACACGAGGTATCAAGTTTCCAAAAGAGAGCTAGATTCCAAACAAACCAAACCCTCGACAAATTTTCATGATGGCACAAAGCATCATAAAGATCAAGACTTGCCTCACATCAACACACTTGATGTGGATCAAAAGATTTTATGATGTACGAATAAAGAGAGTGTTCTAAAGAAAATAGGATAGCTCCCCCAAGGGATATGCCTTATATAGAATTTGCATTTAAATACAAAATGCACAAGATGGTGTCATTACTTTCTCTATATCTATAAAAACACTAGACATGTTAAAATAGATCCACAAGAGGCAAGGAAGACAAATGAAACACAAAATAAAATGTAAAGACGATTAGCAATTTCTACCACATGATGGGAATACAAATTGTCAAGGACAAGAAGTATTTTGGAAATAATACTCATTGGTATATCACAAATATATCCAACATCATCTTTTACCCCTAAAACGCAAGCAAATGACACTTGTAGAGATAACATGCCACCTAGGAACAATATAATTTACAATATCAACACTAAGTGGCAATACCTCAAATGTACACATTTTCTAGGCTTGTAATATGCACATAGCATATTACTCTCCCATAATGTGATAACCCAACAATATTAACAAGTGACAAATTAAAACCAACAAGAGATAATTAATGGACCATATAGAATTTGAATTTCTCATGAGTAAGACATGCCACATAGAAACTAGATAATATTGAAATATCAATACTAAGTGGTATTCCCCATGTATACACATTTATAGGACTGTGAGGTGTGCAAAGCACATCACTCCCCCACAATGGGATAATCCATTAATCTCTCACAAGAGCCAACAAAGATATAAACATGATGCGAAAAGGCTCAATACAAGACTCAGATGTACATGATGTGCAAACCAACATACACATACTCAATTAGTCAATATAAGCAAGTTGGAAGCACAACATATACAAACACATGCAAGGTACAAAGCCACAACATGCAACGGGGCAAGTAACTAACAATGTAAAAAGTTTAAGTACAAGTTACCGTAAGGAGGCACATTGGATATAAGATAGAAACTCGATAATCCAAATGAATTGGCTTGAGATATATATAAATGATGAACACTCCTTAATTCTTCATTATGTATCAAAGTCTCCAATGTGCTCCAGAATCACCTATTGATCAAGTTTGAGCTTGTTGGTCCCCAACCACGTTGGGTCCTAAGAGGTTAGTCACAATAGGCTTGGCAACCCAAATGGTTCTTTTCTTGACACCACTTTAAGTACCAACAAACTTAGCAAACACATTGTCAACCTGATCCTTCCCAAGAGAATAGATATCATCAATAATGACTGGGTTGGATAAATTACCTCTCGTGCAAGAAGAAGCGAAGTGACCCTTCTCACAACATAAGTAGCAACATCTACCATTTAATTTCTTCCCTATTGATTTCTCAACATGAGGAGTGTTGGCTTGGGTCTTCTTGGGAAAAGAATTTTCTTCAACTTGTAGTTGAGTATGTGATTGAACTTGTGGTTGCTTCCCTTGTTGCTTGTGACTTTGGGACTTCTTATTTAGTGGGCAAGATCTAACATGGTTCCCTTCAATTTTGCACTTGAAGCAAATAATCTTGGCTGAATTCTTGACTTGTTCTTGGCCCTTCTTCTGTAAGTTTTTGGACTTCTTCTTCTTGTTGGAGTTGAATCCAAGTCGGTCTTTGTCATTCGGGGATTTTTGCCCACACAAGACATTATTGAGCGTGGACATCCCTTCATGACTCTTTTCCAAGTCTTTCTTCAAAGAAGTGACTTGGGCCTTGAGCTCTTCTATTTCCTCTACATGGTTAGTATCAACACAAGTACTAGAGGAAGTATAAGCTTCATTGTTAGAGCAACAAGGCAAGGAAAGTAATTCATCACAAGAGGTAGCAACATTATGAGTAGAAGAATTACGAGGACTAGCACATGGCAATATAGCATATTGACTAGAAGTAGTGCCATTGTCCACATGAGGCTCACTTGATGTTACCTTGGTAGTAATGCTAATTTTAGCGCATTATGGGATGCTAGAATATCATCATGAGAGCTTGTGAGCATTACATGACTTTCTTCCAATTTCCCATAATTGCTAGATAGCAACTCAAGTTGAGCCCTTAGCTCAACATTCTCCTTTAAAATGGATGCTTCACAAGAAGTAGAGTTAGTAGCACAAGCATCATCATTAGTAATAAGAGGAGAAGGCACCTTGGCAAGTGCTTTAGCATATGAAGCTTCAAGTTGAGCCTGAGACTTGGTGAGTTTGATGAGCGAACTCTTAATAGCCCTTGAGCCATTTTTGAGGTGCTCATAGTCCTCAAGGAGTTTAGCATGTGCAACTTCAAGCTTATCATTTTTAGTTCTAAAATCATTAGTCACCTCGAGAGCTCTGTCATGGGATTCCTTTAATCTAGATAATTCTAGAGCAAAGGTTTCCTCAAGAGATTCCTTGGTGGTTTGTTCATTTTCAAGAGCTTGATATAGCTCTGCGGTCTCATTAGCGTAATCACGCTCATGACCTTGCATTGTCTCAATGGTGGCCTCATGCTGCTCAAGATGAGCTTCCAACTCCTCAATGTATTTCTTGCCCTTAGTGGCAATAGACATGATTTCGAAGAAGTTGGAACAAGCAAGTTTATTCTTATAAAGAGATTTAAAAATCATTTCACCCTTAATTTTTAAGGATGCAATATTATCACTCTCTTCATCATTATCCTCATCCCCGTTATCATCAACATCATCATCATGAGATATATTGGGGTTGAAAGTAGGAGATACCTTTGAAGCCTTAGCCATAAGGCAAAAGTGAGTAACAATAGATGATGATTTAGGATCCCTTGAAGCATCATTCAAGGCCACATCTTGTTCCATGGAGTGATGAATATCATCTACATTGTTTGGACAACAACTCGAGGAAATAGATACATTTTTATCATGGCAACAAGATATAGGAAGCATATCATCATGAGATTTAGTCAAGCAGTTTTTACATGATATGCAAGGACTATCAACACAAGCATGTAAAACATTTAGAGTGCTCGAAGTGTTAATGCCCAAAGGTGAAGCATTGCAATAATATATTGATGAACGATCATCAACAATAAACCCACTATCATCATTGCAATGATCTCCACTACTCACCATATAATTACCTTATGGAAATCCACATGTAGGTGAAGTAGATGAAGTTGAGAAGACCACACGAGCGGAGGTGGAGGGAGAACAATCATTCCCACAAATCTTGGACATACCATATTTATCTTGAAGCTTTGTCCACAACTCTTGAGCATCCGGAATGGCATGAGTTGAAATATAACTACATTGCTCAAAGCATCAAAAAGCACATTAGAAGCTTGAGCATTGAGATAAGAGTTTTTCTCATCCTCTAAAGATATATTTTGAGAATCCTTTGGAGGATAAAAACCCATGTCTATAATTCGCTCCAAGTTTGGGTCCATGACCCTAAAGTGATTAAGCATGTGAATTACCCAAACATCAAAATTTGTGCCATCGAAACTAAGAGTGTCACAGAATCCTAAACCCCTAGTCGACATCCTTACTCTCTAGGTGGTTAAACCTAATAAAGAGGGACCTAGCTCTGATACCAATTGAAAGGACGTGGTTGTCGCCTAGAGGGGGGTGAATAGGCGCTTTAAAATAATTACTGTTTAGGCTTGAACAAATGTGGAATAAAACTAACGTTTAATTTGTCAAGCACAAAACCTAAAACACCTAGGCTCAACTATGTGCACCAACAACTTATGCTAAGCAAGATAAACAACTAAGTGATAGCAAGATATATGACAAGAAACAATATGGCTATCATAAAGTAAAGTGCATAAGTAAAGGGTTCGGGTAAGAGATAGCCGAGGCACGCGGAGACGATGATGTATCCCGAAGTTCACACCCTTGCGGATGCTAATCTCCGTTGGACCAGTGTGGAGGCACAATGCTCCCCAAGATGCCACTAAGGCCACCGCAATCTCCTCACGCCCTCGCGCAATGCAAGTGCCATGATTCCACTAAGGTACCCTTGAGGGCGGTCACCAAACCCGTAAGAACAAGGTTGGGGCAATCTCCACAACTTAATTGGAGTCTCCCAACAACACCATGAAGCTTCACCACAATGGCATATGGCTTCGAGGTGACCACAAATGCTCGGGGCAATCTCCACAACTTAATTGGAGACCCCGACGCTTGCCCGGAACTTTACACCACAATGATTGAGCTCTGAGGCACCACCAAGCTTCTAGGGGTACCAGGTACCCAAAGGTAATAAGCTTCTCAACTTCTCACTTCCACGTATCACCGTGGAGAACTCAAACCGATGCACCAAATGCAATGGCAAGGGCACACAGAGTGCCCAAATCCTTCTCTCCCAAATCCCACCAAAGGAACTAATGGTAGGGAGGAAAATGAGAGGAATAATGAAGAAGAACACGAAGAACTCCAAGATCTAGACCCAATGGGTTCCACCTCACTTAGAGGAGAAAGTGATTGGTGGAAATGTGGATCTAGATCTCCTCTCTCTTTTCCCTCAAGAACTAGCAAGAATCATTGGAGGGATTGAGAGTTAGAAAACTCGAAGAAGGTCAACAATGGGGGAAGAACACGAGCTAAAGAGATAAGGTTCAATGGGGAAGAAAACCCCTTTTATAGGTGGGGAAAAATCGAACCGTTATGCTTCACAGCCTGCACAGAGCGGTACTACCACTCATGGGAGCGGTACTACCGCTCGGTAGGTTCACCAACCATGCTGAGGCCAAAAAGGATGTGAAAAAAAGTATGACGGAGCGGTACTACAGCTAGGGAGTGGTAGTAAAAAATTACTACCGCTCCGGGGGCGGTACTACCGCTTGCACGAGGAGCAGTATTACCGCTGGATACTGAAACTGCTCTAACTTTTGCATACGGACTCCGAATTCAACGAAACCAAGTATGTTGGAAAGCTAACTACATGGGCTAACAAAATCTTGATAGAAATATCAATAATAAGCAAGTGAGAAAATTCCCATAAGAAAATGGTGAGAACCCTTCATCGAATAAGACCGGTAAAACTCCCAACATCGAAAACATCATAGAAGATGCATATGGACTCCGTTTTCGATGAACTCGAGCTTGTCATGAAGATGAACATAAGCTCTAAAATCACAAAGAGAAACACCAAACAAGAACCAAGAAGTATGATGCAAGGATGCAAATGGTTTGAGCTCTCAACGAACGATGTGATCAAGCTACTCACTTGAGAGCCCCCCTTGACAGTACGGCAATCTATTCTAAAATAGAAAACCTATCAAGGGCAAACCTATACCTTGCACCCCCGTCCTCTTGAGATAGATGACAATGATCTTGGCTACCTCAAGATGGACCACCTTTATTGATTATGTTGGCTTGATGAAGACTAGTTGATTGCTCCCCCATACACACTATGGGTGAGCCGCTCTTCAACATATCTTCACAAGTCCATTGCCACCATCCTCCACCACTTGACGTCATCCTCCATGGGTTGTATGAGATCTTCCTCTTGACGCAAGCCCATGGAAACACACCTAACCCCACATAGAACTCTCACGAAGGCCATGGGTTATTACACAAATACGTAATGGACAATGCTTACCATACCATGGGATCACTTGATCCCTCTCGATACATCTTGTACGCTTTGTGCGTTGATCATCTTGATTTACTCTTTGTCTGACGATCTTGATCAACCTTGTGTATCTATGACCATTCTTTGGATAATACCTTGAATACCACCTTGGTCATCTTATAAACTCCTTGAACCCAACAGATGGACTTCAAGAAGTGCCTATGGACAAATCCTATAAATATAACTTAAGGCAACCATTAGTCCATAGGAATTGTCATCAATTACCAAAACCACATATGTAGATATATGCACTAACACCTTCCCTTAGGCCCAAATATGGTGAAGTATCATGTAGTGGACATTCACATGACACCACTAAAGGAATAAATAACATACATATCATCAAAATATCAAACGAATAGCAACATCACATAATTACTTGTAACAAGATTTATCCCATGTACTCAAGAACGAAAGTAACTATGCACAAAGCATGTTCATCTTCGAGGTCAGTGGAGTATTCAATATCATTAAGGATGTGAACAAATAATCTTCCACCAAATAAACCAACTAGCATCAACTAGAAGATGTAATCAACACTACTAGCAACCGAGAGGTACCAATCTGAAGTTATGCGACAAAGATAGAATACAAGAGATAAACTTCAGTTGTAGATGAGGTGGTGCTGGTGAAAATGCTGATGAAGATTGGTCATACAATTAAGTAGGAAGCGTTGCTGATAACGATGGCTTCGATTTCTCCCTCCTGCACGGGAAGTTTCCCTCGCAGAATCGCTCTTCCCAAGAGAAAAAGTGCTCCTGCCCATGTTCCGCTTGAAGACAATGATGCTTGGTCCCAAAAGTACTCCCCCAATTTTTCTAGGCCAAAACCTTTCATATAGCAGAAGCTGGACACCAGAGGCCACCTATGGGACCCACATAGCATTATGGCGCGCCGAGGGGGTGGTCGTGCCCTATTGCCTTGTGGTTAGGTGGTGGGCCCCTGTTGTTACTTCTTTGCTCTGATAATTCTTGTATATTCCATAAAAATTCTTCGTGGAGTTTCTGATCATTTGGAGTCTAGAAAATTTCCAGCTTTTCCATAGCCTTTCAGGTCCATACTTCTTGTTTCCGGTGATTTCCCTCTTTGTGCAAACCTTGTAAAATAATATAGAAAAGGTAAAAGAATTGTGTAAAATACAGTAATGCTTGAAAACTATATAAATATCAATAGGAAGTCATGATGCAAAATGGGTGTATTAACTCCCCCAAGCTTAGACCTTTCTTGTCCTCAAGCGAAAGCCGAACTCGATAATAATGACCACATGATTAGAGAGAGAGGTGTCTATAAAAATCAAAATACAGACATAATAACATCATGATCATTATAATAGCATCAATATATTGTCATAAAACTTCTCGTGAACAAATGATAATCTATTCACACACTAAAGTATAAACCATAAACATTATTCAAAACTAACAAGCTATGTTTTTACTCATTGAAACAACTGCATTTCATCATATTTCAGAATGAGTTTGTGTGAGAGCTTCATTTAGCAAGTTCACATACTCAACTATCATTTAGTCTTCTATGATTGCTAACACTGTTGTCACATTTGTGAAATAAAAGCATCAGTCACACACATAGGAATATAGGGGTTTATAAGTTTTAACTACCCAACTACTTATCTCACGGATAATGTCAATAATAATGACTCATGATCACCTATATCCAACTGGATATATGTGCCTGGATTTCCCGCCACCACAAGATGCATGCCAAGTACAGAGTAAATAAGGATGGAAAAGAGATGAAATGAATTGCTCTTGCACAAAAGTAATTACATGAAACTAAAAGATACACCCTTCAAAAAGGGAAGCGGAGGTTGGCATGCGCTCTTTATTTGGATGTGCAAGCTCTTAATGTAAAGGAACGTCACTTTATATTGCCCCTTATGAAACATCCTTTATTATGCAAATTGTCTATTTTATTTCTTTGCCATCACAAGATCACACAAAGCTTATTTTCCCTTACAATAGAAGATCATACATATTTAGGAGCAATTTTATTGCTTTTGCATCGATAACGACTTACTTGAAGGATCTTGTTTAATCCATAGGTAGGTATGGTGGACTCTCATGGCATGAAACTGGGTTTAAGGGTTTATGGATGCATAAGTCACTAGTGCATAGAACTAGCTATAGCATGGAAGAAATAGTCTTGTTGGTGTGGACATCCGGCACCACCAATATGGTGCCAGTGTAAGAAAATATTGTTGGTGTGGCAACCGATGCGTGCAGTATTTCAAGTGTTTATGGTGTGCCACGTGGTGAACGCCACCACTATTATCATTCACCTTGCAACGTGTTATGTGTACTCCACGCCAAAAATGTTTCGTACAGCCAAAAAAGTATATTTTCCCCACCATATAACATTTAGATGCAAATAACAGAGAGAACAACAGTAGAACACTACGAGTTAATAGAACATATATATACCAGTCAATATATAGTTTGATGTACATACTTAAGAAACATCATCAATCGGTCCCCACAAACACAAGCGAACTAAGTCTTATTAATATATAACTAGTTTATTGTTGGCCTAGCCACACACATACATTCAAATGAGGTCAATGATGATCATTATCCCCAAGTCAGCATGTCGGGTGTTCCTGATAGTCACTAGGATGGCATGTGCAACCGAGAGATTCTTGCCACAAAGGAAGTCGCACCCGCTATAGAAAGAAAACTCTACAAGAAGTAGATGTCGAATAGTATGCCAGTTGTAAGGCTAGTGGAGCACCTTGACTTGCACACTAGACATGGTGGTGGTTGTGGCACCATTCTACACAAAACTAATTTCACACTAAGTATAATCGGATTCTATACTACTAAATTAATTTCTAATAGTAGCATTCTACACTAATCGGATTCTATACAAATAAATTAATTTCTACTAGTAGCATTCTATACGAATCAGATCCTATACTAATAAATTATTTTCTAATAATAGCATTCTACACTAATCATATTCTACACTAATAGAAATCTACACTAATCGGATTCTACACACAAAAAAACACACATATATATACACGTTTTTCACGCTGGGATCTATCACAGGATGGAGGGAGAAGCTCGTGGAGGGGAAGAAGATGCACGAGGGGAGTGGTAGGTCTCACCTCCTGGCCCGGAGGTGGCGGGGGCCGCGCTGGTCGACCCGCGATGTGCAAGGATGTCGGGAGGTGGCGGCGGTAGGCGAAATAGAGGGGTCGGAGGGAGAGGAAGGTGAATAGAGGTGAGTGAAAGTGATTTAAGGATTTTTTGACAGTGTACGGGAGGGAAGTTAAAATGGACAAGTGCCACGCCAGCACAATCTATACCACAAAAGAAAAAATATGTAATTAACTATGGCGTGAGATATAACCGCAACGCCAGCACTAAGTTGGTATCACTGTCATACAAATTTGTCCAACACCAGCGCTATTTGGAATTATAGTGTTGGCATCGCTTAGAAACTACACACCACCAACATAAGTTGTGGCTAGTCGTTTACACACTAGTAGTAGTATCTCTACTTGGTGCATAGTTTTGGCTAGCAAAGGTTATGGGAAAGAACCGCATGTTGGAGGATCCATAACAATATAACTTCTGTGTGAATATAAACAAACATAAATCATTACATTGTCTTCATTGTCGAATGTCAACTAGTTGATCATGCATACAATATTCAATCGGGGGTCACAATCATAAAAGAAGGCCAAGATATCATATTTAATATGAGACCTCTCTTCTGTTATCACTTTTCATGCAATTGCATCAATGACTTATACTATGTTTGTCAACTACCAACAAATTTTATCAATCATACTCTTTTTACATGAAGTCACCACTCCCCATGCGATTAGCATATGCTATTTTTATTCATTCATTTTGCTGCTAGAATTGACGCAAGAAGGTAAAGCAAACTAACTCAAACTACTCTTTATAATATAAATCTCGAACTCGATTACCGAGGGAGTCCGAGACTAAGGGGTCCTCGAGCAGCCATAATATCTCTTGTGGGCAGGATAGGTGGGCCACTTTGTGACTATCACTCGAAGGCCGAGCCATAAGGTGACACCGTGTTAGGGAAGGAATTCTTCGGTGCCTTGGTGTGTCCCCCAAGCCAAGATGATAGAATATACATGTGTTATTCCCTGATGGCAACTAACTAGATGTAACACTAGGTACCCCGGTGTTTATATAAACTAAAGGGTATAACTCATAGAGGCCAAGAATCATTATACTACTCATCTAGGGTTTAGTTCATCTAATCTTGTGGTAGACCGAGTATGTAACCATCATACACACATCAATATAATCAAGTAGGATGTACAGTTTTACCTCTTCGAGAGGGCCAGACCTGGCTAAATAATGTCCCTATGTTTCCTTTTCCCCATTGATCCATGATCCACAACTCGGGACCAACTACCTGAGGTTCACCGGTTTTGAAACCGACATTGCTGCTCTCGTTGAGAGTTACATTGTGGGATTGCCAAAGAATCGATGGCTCGCTTAGTCATCAATGATAGCATCCAAACCGGGGATGTCTTCATCCCCGGCCAGCTCTTCGCATTCGACAACATCATTCTACATGTCGATGCGGCTAGTGACATCGACTAGATCCTCGGCTTCGCCTCAGAGGAGAAGATCAGTTTCGTGGTCATCTGGTACTCACGGGGCTCTCAGCCTCGCCCAATGAGCCTAGAAATCCCAAAGCATTAACTTTGGGCCTCTTGCCCGACCCTTCTCCGGGACGATGCTTACCACAGATCCGGCTTCGAGGTCAGATCTAAACATAGCTTCCAGAGACCAGGGGTCAGCCTTGGTCGTGCATGTTGTCTATGCCGATGCGCCAGAGGTAAACTTCGGAAGACTAATCCAAACAACCTCTCGTTTTTGAACGAGTCCCTCGCTGGAAGACCTTGGTGACCTCGCTGCCCCCGAACAATGATAACCCACAAGTGTAGGGGATCATTCGTAGATTATTTTGATAAGTAAGAGTGTCGAACCCAATGAGGAGCTAAAGGTAGAATTAATATTATCTCAAGTTCAATCGACCACCAATACAACTCTATGCACGCCAATGCTTACGTTACCTAAAACATGTATGAAACTACTTTGCGAGAATAAAACTAGAAGTACTTAGTAGGTGCAATAGATAGGTTTGCAAGGTAATAGAGAACGTGGAAATATAAGTTAGGTATATTTTAAGAAAATATAATTTAGTTAGTTGTTTAGTAGAAAGCTTTTTTGTGTAGTGCAAGAGGAATATTGTCCATAGGAAATTGAATATAACATGATAGATACTTGTCATATGCAATGAGGGAGAGGCATACGCTAATACACTTCCCATACCTCGATAATATGAACTTGTGATTGGACCTCTAACAATCATCCACAACAACTAGAAATCTTTAAGCTAAACCCAACCATAGAATTAAACATCAAACCCTCTCTACCCCCACTCACAAACAACTCCCTTACTCGGGTGTAAGCTTATTTTACTATAGCCACCCAGTACAAGAGAATCATGAACATATTGCAAACCCTCTAGAAGGATTCCCTCACATGTGCGCCTCATGGAGGCACCTTAGGACAACACGATATCAACATACAACTCATATCAATAACATCATAGCACAATTAACCTGTAGGAAAAAATAGATCTACTCAAACATCATAGGATAGCCACACATCATTGGATAATAACATATAGACCATGTTTAAGCAGAGATTACAGCGGGGAGAAAATGGTTTACACCACTGCATAGAGGGGGAGAGAGTTGGTGGTGACGGTGGTGCAGTTGTTGGTGTAGATCGTCTTAATTATGGTTGCCTCGGCGGCGAGAGGGGGAGAGAGCCCCCCTCCTTCTGCTACTTGCTTGGCCTCCTCCCTAGATGGGAGGAGGGTTTCTCCTCTGGTCCATGGCCGCCAAGGGTCCCGGAGGGCACGACCCCTCCAAGATTGGATCTATCTCCCTTGGTTTCTCTTCTGTTTCCGCTCTATTTTCTGGCCGATAACCGTTTCTTATATATCCGAAGATCCGTAACTCCGACCGGGCAGAAATTTTGAGTGTATTTTTATCGCAAAAATATCTTTCGCTTGGCCAAATTAGATATCCAACCAACTTAAGGGGTTTCCACAAGGAATCAAGGTGCAGATACCCCCCTGGTCTCACCATGTTTCCTTGTGGGCGCCTCGGGCATCGTGTCGCATCAATAGAATTAATTTTTTATCATGTTTGGACTCTGTTTGATATGGAATTTTTGCGAAACAAAAACACAAACACAAAGCATGAACTCGCACTAGGCACTGGATAAGTACGTTGGTCCTATAAAATAATACAAAGTGTTGCAAAAAGTAGTTCAAAGTTGTAGAATATTGGCCTGAAACAATAAAAAATTATAGATATGAGGAGTCGTATCAACGTCCCCAAGCTTAGTTCCTGCTTTTCCTCAAGTAGGTAAATGATAAAAAGATAATTTTTGATGTGGAATGCTATCTAACATAATCTTGAAAAAATGTCTAGTCATGGCATGACTATTAAGATGCAAGTGATTGAAGGCAATAGTCTATTATTTGACAAAAAGAGATCCATACTCATATTTACTAGCAAACAATTATGTCCTTTCAAAATAACAAAGGCAAAGGATGCTATCCATACAAAATCATATAGCCTATCATGCTTAGCCTTCCCAGCATAAAGTATAAATCATGAGCACCCCGGTGTCAAACCAAGTAAATGGATCGTACTTTTTAACGAGCTTCACCTTTTTATTACTCACTCGATACATGAGCGTGGACCATGGATATAGCATAAAGGTGGAATAGAATATGGTGGTAGGTTTCAAAGGGGTAAAAGTGGATAAAAAATTCTCACATCAACTACGCGTATCAACGGGGTTATGGAGATGTCCATCTATAGATATAATGCGAGGAGTTCGAATTGCCATGCAACGAATGCACTAGAGATATAAGTGTATGAAACATCAAGTGAAGCTAAGTGGGAGTGCATCCAACTTGCTTGCTCATCATGACCTCGGGCATTTGAGGAAGCCCATCATCGGAATATATAAACCAAGTTCTATAGTGAAAAATTCCCGCTAGCATATGGAAGTGAGAAAACAAGAAACTCTATATATGAAGAACATGATGCCACTTTGAGGCACAAGTGTGGTATAGGATAATAGCAAAGTCCCTTCTCTATTTTCCTCTAATTTATTTTTTTGGTTTTTTCATGGTGGGCTCTTCTTTTTTTTGCTTCCCCCATCTCTTTTTTTGGTGGGCTCATTTGGCCTCCCCCATTTTTTTCATTTGTCATCCGGAGTCTCATCCCGACTTGTGGGGAATCATAGTATCCATCATCCTTTCCTGAGTGGGACAATGCTCCAATAATGATGATCGTCACACTTTTAGTTACTTACAAATTGATATAAAACCTATGAAATAATATGAATCAATTTGAATGCCTCTGGCAGTGTACCAGAATGTGCAATGATCGAGCATAGCAAAGATATCAAAAAATGGACAAGCCATGGAAATATTATGCTAGCTATCTTACGATCATGCAAAGCAATATGACAATGAATGCTCAAGTCATGTTTATGATGATGATGGAAGTTGCATGGCAATATATCTCAGAATGTCTAAGGAAATGCCATGATAGGTAGGTATGGTTGTTGTTTTGAGGAAGACATAAGGTGGCTTATGTGTAACAAAGTGTATCATGCCACGGGGTCTCGATGCATCGGCGAAAGTTGGATTAATCGTCAAGGTGAGAATGAGAAATGGACGGTACCAAATAGGCGAGAAAATATGTGGAGGTGAGAGTGCGTATATCCAAGGATTCACATTAGTCATAAAGAACTCAAATACTTATTTCAAGATTTTATTAGGTCTCTTGAAGCGAAGCACTACTCGCATGCCCTAGGGAGGAGGTTGGTAGGAGTTAACCATCGAGCACCCCGACGATTATAATAGCGCAAAGGATTTCAATGAAGGGTGAATTATGCTCCAACTTCATCGCATAACTAGAGACTATATGTGCATGCTTCAGGAATCACAAACCTTAACATCAATATTCTTACTAATCCACAATCATCCACTAGTGCACCCACATATTACTATTTTAATTTCGCAAAACTATTGCAGGGAATCAAACACATCATATTCAGTGATCTACATGTTTTATGTAGGATTTATGACTAACAATGTAAATGACCAATTCCTTTTGACTCTCTAAAAAGGTATAAGGGAAGAAAGAGAGTTTATTTCTTTCTAGAAAAGAACACGCTCTAATACATATAAGTGAATAAAAAGTGCATTCTACAAATAACATTTTTCTATATGTTGAGAAACAAGCATCCAACTTCAAATGATATAAGTGAAGGGCATGAAGTATTTTATAAAGCAATATTAAAATGATATAAGTGAAGTGCAAAGAGCATTATATAAATGAAACATGGATGTTCCAATACCAGCATGGTGCATAGCTAAAATTAAAATAAAAGGCACACGACGATCCAGGAATTTATGCATATCATGTGAACAAAATGAAAACTGAAACATACCGATAGTTGTTCAAGGAGAAAGATGGGATGCCTTCCGGGCATCCCCAATATTAGACTCTTGAGTCTCCTTGAATATTTAGTCGGGGTGCCTTGGGCATCCCCAAGCTTGAGCTCTTGTCTCTCCTTATTCTTCACATATCGATACCTCCTCGATCTTCGAACACTTCATCCACAAAAAACTTAACAAAACTTTCATTAGAGAGGTTAGTTCATATAACATCAAATCTCATCATGTCCTGCCATAAAATTATTGTATAATTATAATCCAAAATTACCTACTGTATGCTATCACAATTTTATGACTACCAAGTCAATGGGGCTTAACAAGAATTCAAACATAAGTACACAAATCAACTATAACAACAATATATGAAAAATAGGACAGTCTCGAAAGACGCAGATGAAACGTACACTTACGTAACTCATAAAATCTAACAAATTAGGAAGTGGTAAAATTTTAATACAAAAGTACTGTGTAAAAAATTCAAAAACTTTTGACGTTCCAGTAAAATATAAAAAATCAAGCACTACCGCTAATGTTTCTGTTTTTACAGAACACGTATCAAACAAGCAATGTAAACATTCTAAAGGTAAATCTTGGCACATTATTTTTATAATACAATGGACTTAAACAAGGGGATAATAATTTTTGTTTAAAAGTTTCTGTAATCAATATTCACAAAGTTTCCATGGGCATGAACACAGTTCAAGGCTAGCCCCCACTTCAATGGTGCTCGTAGTTCTCACTTTCACTTTTGTTTTTTAAAAAGCTTTACGTTCCCCACTTTATTTTTTTGTTATAAATTATTTTAGAAGCACACAACAAAAATAAACGACTCTCTAAAAGTTTCGGGTTGTCTCCCTAGCAACTCTTTGTTTAAAGCCATTAAGCTAGGCATATAGTGCTCACGTAATAGATCCACCCGGATCCCAAGGTATATCAAAGCCAATTTTAAGTAACAATGATTTGTAATTTAGTAGTGAGAAAAATTGATATATATCATGTAGCAACGAAGTCTAACTCTCTTCCTATGCATTGGCATGTCAGAAAAGAACAATTCATGCACATCAAGTAAAGTCCAATACATAGCATAAGTACTCTCTTGCAATTTTATCATATTCGAAACATAGAGAGGTGAAGATTTCGTTCCTCTATCATAATAGTTGCAAGTAGGAGAAGAAAGCACATGCATATTATATGCTTCAAAATCATCAAGTGTAGTGGTAAAACACAACCCATCAATATAATCCTCAATAAGTGCAAACTTCTCTGATATGGTGTAGTTAGGAGAATTCAAAAATATAATAGGACTATCATGTGTGGGTGCAATAGGAAGAATTTCATGTTTGACATAAGAAAATATAGCAAGTTCATATGCATAAGCAAAATTCGTATTGTCATCATGGCCATAAGCATATCAAGCATCAAGTTTGTCAAAAAGGGATATTTCAAATGAATCCAAGGGATCATAGAACTCATCCTTCGGTAGGCACGAAGGGAAATTAAACAATGTACGAGTTGAGGAGGTACTCTCATTAGAAAGTGGGCATTGGTAGATAATCCGCTCTTCCTGCTTTTGTTCTTTGCTCTGATCCTCATCTTTTGCATGTAATGAGCTCTTAGTTTCAACAATTTCTTCTTCCATAGATTCTTGCAAAATATTATACTCCTTCAAGGAAGCAAAAAATATTTCAATAAATTCTTTAACATAGGCATTAGAAGCATAGTTTTCATAGCAATATTTAAGTACAAAAAAATTCAGATTTGTAAAGTGTAGCATCATACTTTTCAATCAAAGTAGCAATTTCGTAAGCACCCTTAAAAGCAACAAATGCTTCAATTTGTTCTAATCATAATAACAATAGGCCTCCTTGGCACAAGAATGTAGTATTTCATTATCATTAAACACACATTGGTAGGGAAGCTGTTCTTTAGTTTCTTCAGAACAACATGTAAAATCATGTATTTCCCATAAATTCGAAGCACAACAACACAAAGTATAAATTTGATGCCACAAGAGTTTCCCATTTTGAGATAAGCGGTGTCGAACATAATAAGCATGCTCATTTAATGATTTCCCCTCAACTAAGATAGTTGGGTTTTTCAGCACGTGCACTAGGGGTCAAAGATGATCCTAGTAATAAGCTTCAATAGTACGATACATTTTGGGTGGTTCCCCAACCACTAGGTTAGAAAGTACATCTATTTTTTGGTATTTTGCGTTTCGTGCCCATAACTAAAGCTAGAAAACAACTTACAACAAAAAATAAAAAATACTTAGTGATAAAGCAAACAAGCACACACGAGAATATCAACCGCTATGCTATTGCTCCACGGCAACGGCGACAGAAAAAGGTCTTGATAACCCGAAAGTGTAGGGGATAGTTTGTAGACTTTTTCAATAAGAGTGTCAATCCCAACGAGGAGCTAAAGGTAGAATTAATATTCTTTCAAGTTCTATCGACCACTGATACAACTCTAAGCACGCTAATCCTTACTTTACCTAGAACAAGTATGAAACTACTTGGCGGGTATAAAGCTAAAAGTACTTAGTAGGTGTAATAGATAGGTTTGCAAGGTAATAAATACCGTGGAAGTAAAACTTAGGTACTCTTTTAATAAATATTAATTTATTTTGTTATTTAGTATAAAGCTTTTTGTGTAACGCAAGATAAAGATTATCCATAGGCAATTGAATATAACATGATAGATACTTGTAAGGTGCAATGAGGGAGACATACGCTAACATTCTTCCCGTACATGTATCATATGAACTTATGATTGGACCTCTAGCAAGCATATGTAACTATTTGAAATTATTAAGGTAAACCCAACCATAGCATTAAACATCAAGTCCTCTTTACTCCCATACGTAAAAAACTCCCTTACTAGGGTGTAAGCTTATGTCACTCTAGCCACCCACTATAAATGAATCATGAGCATATTGCAAACTATCGTTGCACTAGAGACTCGAATGCCTTGTGCCTGTGACTTGTGCACGGCCATCGGCAATGCCCCTGGCAGCAACGCACGAGGAATACCGGCAGGAAGACAAACCAAGAGCCATCGAAGCCACGCCGCCCCTCTCCGTAGGCGTAGAGTACAAGAGCTCCGGATACAGGGCCCTGGCAAGCCCTCCTTGCAGGCAAGATTCGCAAGGCCCCGACAAGCCCTCTTTGCCGGGAAGACTCGCAATGTTTCGCAAAACCCCGGCAAGCCATCCTTGCCGGGAAGACTCCCAAGGACTAGCAAGTCCTCGGCAAGCCCTCCTTGTCAGTAAGACGTTCAAGCCCCCAGCAAGCCCTCCTTGTCGGGAAGATAATCAAGCTCTCCCACAGGGACATCTGGCGAGCAAACTCCTTTCGCTCGCCAGGTGTCCTCTGCTGTTTTTCTACCACAATCCCACCGCTCCAGCGCATCCCACATGCACCAGCACAAGACCCAGGTGTCAATCCAGCTAGGTACGTATCGCAACCACCTCGTTGCAGGTCAGGGGTCAGAGAAGGCGTTTAGTGCCCTTGACACCATCGTAGAAGATAAGCGGTTAATTCTAGTCACTATGCGACCCGTGAGCACACTGTTGGTGACCCCTTTGCCTATAAAAGGAGGCACAAGGCTCATTCTCGGGGGGTATACTTTTTGGGATTTGAGACTCCCTAATAACTAGCCGAGTTACTGTAGCAAATCACCCTGCAGTAAGCACCCAATACAGACTAAGCAGGAGTAGGATTTTATGCATCAAGCGGCCCGAACATGGGTAAACGACCTTGCCGGTGTTTATTACAAGCTCCACTTTCGGCGCCACCTCTCTCCCCCGCCGAACGATCAAGGGACTCTTCAAGATTCCCATAGGTGTCAATTTCCCGACATCGTTGGCGCTCCAGGTAGGGGAGAGGCCGTTTGCAACGGCTCCAAACCTACAGAGTACCCTGTCACGGAAGCCCATGCACCACTTTGGTCCTGGCCCAGCAAAGCCCCGTGCGCGTGCATGGCCCAGGCCCGGGGACTCCTATCGGTGCAATAGAGACTGGGGTCCCTTTTGCCCCAGACTTGTGCACGGGCACCGGCAACGCCCCTAGAAGCAATGCACAAGGAAGACTGGCAGGAAGACAAACCAAGACCCACTGAAGCCACGCCCCCCTCTCCGAGGGCGTAGAGTAAAAGAGCTCCGGATACAGGGCCCCGACGAGCCCTCCTTGCAGGGAAGATTCGCGTGGCCTCGGCAAGCCCTCTCGGTCGGGAAGACTCGCAAGGTTTCGCAAAAACCGGCAAGCCATCCTTGCCGGGAAGATTCCCAAGGACAAGCAAGTCCCCGGCAAGCCCTCCTTGTCGGGAAGACATTCAAGACCCCGGCAAGCCCTCCTTGTCAGGAAGATACTCAAGCTCTCCGACAGGGACACCAGGCCAGCAAACTCCTTTTGCTCGCCACGTCTCCTTCACTGTTTTTCTACCACAATCCCATTGTTCCAGCGCATCCCACATGCGCCAGCACAAGACCCAGGTGTCGATCCACCTGGGGATGGGTCAGACAAGGCATTTACTGCCCCTGACACCACCGTAGAAGATAAGTGGTGAACTCTATTCAGTATGCGACCCGTGAGCACACTGTTGGTGACCCCTTTGCCTATAAACGAAGGCCCAGCGCTCATTCTAGGGGGTTAGACTTTTTGGGATTTGAGACTCCCTAATCACTAGCCGATTTACTGTACCAAATCACCCTACAGTAAGCACCCAATACAAACTAAGCAGGAGTAGGGTTTTACGCGTCAAGCGGCCCGAACCTGGGTAAACGACCTTGCCGGTGTTGATTGCTAGCCCCGCTCTCGGCGCCACCTCTCTCCCTCCGCCGAACGATCAAGTGACTCTTTGAGCTTCCCTTAGGTGTCGATTTCCCGACACAAACCATCTAGCAGGATTTCCTCACGTGTGCACCTCACGAAGGTCACCTTAGGACAACACCATATCAACATACAACTCATATAAATAACATCATACCACAATTATCTCGTAGGACAAACTAGATCTACTCAAACATCATAGGATGTCCACACATCATTAGATAATAATATATAGCATTAAGCGCCATGCTTAAGTAGAGATTACAGCAAGCAGAAGAGGGTTTACACCAATGCATAGAAGGGGAGAGAGTTGGTGGTGATGGCGGTTGTCATGGTTTTGTCACGACAGATGTCCTCCTCAGAGGACTTCGAGATGGGGAAATCGCAACCATGTGGCGACTCAAAGGGGTTAGCAGGGAGCAAGAGGGGATTTTACCAAGGTTCGGCCCCTCAGATTGAGGTAAAATCCTACATCCTGTTATGTGTATATTGATGTCGAAATCGATTACAAGGGTGTGGATCGCCTGACCTAGCTCTCGATTGATGTTAACCTAAAATCTACTAGCCCTAGAGACTCGCCTTTATATACAGGTCGAGGTCCTAGGTTTAGAAGAGTCCGGGTCACATTACGGTTCGTAAGCTGGTACGTCTCTAACTCGCCTTGCCCCTTAAGCAAGGAAATTCTGACGACCCTTCTCCCGTATGGCCCATGAGTCGCCCTCTTCATGTCTTGAGCCGCAGCCGGCTCTCGTTGGTAAATGCCTTTTGCCTTCTACTTCATAGGTCAGGGCCCTACTTGAGTATGAATATTGAGACTCCATCATCTTGACCCACCCCCTAGGGCGGGTCTCATGGTGGGATAATATCCCCAACATTAGGCCCCAGATTGACTTGAACTCGTGCACGTCAATAAATCTCTCATATTCTTGGAGGCTCATACATGATCCCAACTTGTCTCTAATGGAAAAAAATGTCAGTTTGTAAACTCCCCCTGACTTTCTGTACCATCTGTTGATGACGTCAGCTATCCCAAAATTTTAGGAATCTTTATAATGTCACTCCAACGGCTTCTTTGGCCTATATGTTTAACCCAATAATCGAGGCGCCATCAATTCTGAAATTTGCTGCGCCCCTAGATTCCCGCGCGTGCCGTTTCTATTTCCCCTCTTGGCCTTTAAATACCGACAGGGACATCCCTTTTTACTTTTACCCTTCTCCTCTTCTTCGTCTTATACCTCGAGCTCAAGTCTGCTACGCGCCGCCACTGCGTCTCCCATCGACGAGCACTCCGGTATGAGGGCTCTGCCGCCGTGTGTCTTCTGCTCCGAACCGCAAACTCCTTCCGCCTCTGTCGATGCCATAAGGTAAGGCTTCGTTTCTCGCATTAGATCTGCTTAGGTCACCCACTACAGTTCAGTCTTATACCTCGAGCTCATGTCTGCGACGCGCCGCCAGTGCGTCTCCCATCGATGAACACTCCGGTACGAGGGCTCCGCCGCCGCGCGTCTTCTGCTCCGAACCGCAAATTCCTTCCGCCTTTGTCGATGCCATCAGGTAAGGCTTCGTTTCTCGCATTAGATCTGCTTAGGTCACCCACTACAGTTCAACGGAGTTCTCGGGGTTCGTCCTGCCGCCATTGCCAGCACAGATCTATTCGATCCCTTGATCAAAACTTTTCCCAATGGTAGGTTGCGGAATAAATATGAATCTGTATCTCGTATAAATTTCATGGATTTTTTGCGGGAACCTCATGAAAATTAACTATTGCGGCCCCATATTTTACTGCCATATGGAGCTATTAAATCCATTTTTTTCATAAGTTGGTAGATCCATCTTTCTATATATTTTGGTAGAAAACTGTTTATCCAATACTTAGTGGAATCTGATATCACAATTCTTTCATAAACCATTGTTACTCTCACACAGACCTGTTAGACATTTTGTAACTCGCCATCTCCATGAGCCACCTTGTGTTAAGGTGACTCAAGTATTATGAACTTCTTTATTGCTTATTTCTTGAACTCCTCGTTTCTCCCAATGATTTTCACTTGCGAGAATAACCCGCCAATCCTAATTATGCAGCACGCTCCTTCCTGGATCTTCCAATCATGTCGAGACCATCAAAATGCGACTGGTTACCCTCAGAAATTGGTGATGCCGCCTTGCAACGATGCGTATCAATAGGGACCTTGTCTCCTAAGGAGATAATTTGATGGAGAGCCCCCGCTGGAGAAGTGCAACCCCAAGCCGCCGAAGGAGAGGTTGTGGTTTTCGCTGATCATTTAGAACGAGGCTTCTCTCCTCCTGGTTCAAAATTCTTTCGGGATGCTCTCAACTTTTACAACCTTCACCCTAAGATCTTGGTCCCAATTAAATTAGTAATTTATGTCAGTTTCAAGTCTTGTGTGAAGTGTACCTAGGAATAGAACCTACCGTTCCCTTATTTAGGGAGTTCTTCTACTTAAACCGCTAGACAGAATAGCCTGATGGCCCTAGCTTAGAACTCGGCGGTGTTACCATCCAGAGGCGGCGTGAGATTGGTTTTCCTGTTGTCACCTTTCCTAGTCACCCCCAACGGCTGGGGAAAAACTTGGTCTTATTGCAAGGATACCGCACCGGCTCAGGAAAATCCTCTACCGGGTTTCACAGAAGAGCGTCTTCCAATGGATTTTCAACTCCCTGGGGCACTGACCCCGGAAGAACAAGCCGCCCACACCTTCGTTTGGGAAAAACTGATAGCTTTGAATGCCAATGGCTTGACTGGAATTGACTTGATCTGATGTTGGGTGGAACGGAGCATTGTGCCCTTAAGTCTACGGGATGGACTGATGTGCCATTATAACGGTGATTTAAACAATGCTAAATGCTTCACCAATGTAAGGCTTGACTCTGAAGAAGTTAATAGCCTTGTGAAGAAATTATGTGGTGAGCCCAAAGAAGCATGTTCCAAAATTGGTTTGAAACTATTTTGCATCCTGAATCCGGCTCCTGAGGTAAATATATCCAACCATCACCTGCCTTATTTGGTATTCCCTTTGTTCTTCGTAGAACTAACTTCCCTGTTGTAGAAAGACGTACCCTTATGGAAACGTAGATCAGTAAAGCCGCCTGTTAAAAGGGTCAAGACTGTCGCAAAGAAGAAGAAGAAAACCAAAACAGGTGCAGGCGAGTCATCTGTTGTGGGCGAGTCATGGAACATTGAATAATTGTCTGAGGTAAACGTCTAGAATGTCCCCTTATTGTGCCACATGTTGTTCTAATCACTCAACTTGTTCTCAAGGGTTGATGTTGAAAGTGAAGCAGAAGAGGCTGAGGTAATTTCAATATCTTCTGACTCAAATATTTCCTTGGAAAGACCTCGAAGGCTAGTTTGTAGGAAAGTTCCTACGAATCATCCATATGCTCATTTGGATCCTAACTTCCTTTTGAAGATGGCTTTATATACTCCAAAACGCCACACACGCAACTCCTCACGTGATCTTATGTCGGGTCTGCGTGAGAAAACATCCAGCCATAAACATTGCGCTGAGGTGCCTTCTCTTTCTTTATCAAATATACTCTGTTTGTCAATTCTCTTAAGCTCACAAGATTTTTCAACTGTAATAGGTGTCTCCCCCTTCATCTAGCGATTCATCATCCTCAAAATTGCCACCCCTTGTTCGTCTCCCAGGGTATGTTACTACTTGTTTTATCACCACTTGCTTCAATACTTAACATGTCATTGTACATACCTTAACCTTTCATTTTTAGGGCTCAAGCGAAGAAACAGAAAACCGACGGGTCAACTCCAAATAATGAAGCACTTGAAGTGAAAGAAACAGATGCCTCAATCCATGATACTCCGGTTGAACCAGCTGAAACTTATGCTGAACCTCTAGAAAGCACTGCCATGGATAATATCCCTGACATTCAAGCCGACCCAGCAAAAACTGACTGTGTGAACATGGATCCGAGTCACAATGAAAGTCTCAACCTCCCAAGCCCCCTGCAGTCATCAAAAGACACCATGCTTGAAGAAGATGATGTCCTCATTACTGGGATGGGTCATACTACGCCCGTCCGTAATGTGTTGGATAAGCATACTGCCAAGGACGTCTCAACCAAAATAGACAAAGGGAAAGCTAAACTTGAGCTTGCCAATATTGCAAAAATGTACTTTGAAGAGTTGCATGCAGGATATATAAACCGCCTCTCCATGAGCCGGGACCTAGAAGCTGGCCTCGTAAATATGATGAAGAAAAGATACGAGGAATGGTGTTGTGTAATAAATTACCCCGTATATCCCTCTGTAGCCCCCAAGGGTCGGGTCATCTTCTTGAAGATGGGTCGGGTCTTGTTTAATAATATTGAAAACATCAATCTGTAGCCCCCAAGGGCCGGGTCATCTTCTTGAAGATGAGCCGGGTCTTGTTTAATAATCTTGAAAACTTCAACCTGTAGCCCCCAAGGGCCGGGTCATCTTTTTGAAGATGAGCCGGGTCTTGTTTAATAATCCTGAAAAAGCAAGTGCATTAGCCCCCAAGTGTCAAGTGTATTGCTTGCAATCTTCTTGGGACTTGATGTCAAATGATCAATCCGACAAGGTAGTACCAAGGTAACCTATCCACCCTGCTTGATTATGTAGGAAACTATAAGTCAATATGACTCATCCTTGAGTGGTATGAAAAAACGATTGGGACGTCAACAAGATGCTAGGGCTGCATTTGAAGAAAAACTTTGAGCCTCTTTGGCAGAACTTGAAAAAGTCAAGGCTGAGCACATACTATACAAAGAGTCAGCTGAAGCTGAGAGAGCCAACCTGGTGAAACTTGTTGAAAACACCGAGGGTCATCTGAGACAAGTCAGAGAAGAATTGACTGGTCTTCGGCGACACATCTCCAATATGACTAGTGTTGTGTTTGGTAAGTCTTTGAGATAGTGCCTATTATAACCATAGTAAATGACACAATGTGCGAGGAAACTTATGCTTCATTTGGTCCTTGCAGTCCTTCATCCCACAATCTTCAGGATGACTGTGTGCTGAAGCTAAAGGCGTTATATACCATGATAGAACATCTCTATGCTGGCGGCTTACTCACCATCAAGGTTGTATGGGCTGACATGCTGAGGCGTCTCTCAACCATACCCCAGCATATAGAGGAAATAAATAAATCATCTACACGGAAAGGCCTGATCACAAATATGAGTCAGTCTTTCGCCTATGCTCCAGAACTCAAGCCGGACGAAATAGCCGGCGGGTTTCCTGAGTATAAGGATGACGACTCAGAACTTACGCAAAAAGACTACGCCTAGTGCGTAAGGGATGTTCGTGCTGCAGCAAGCCGTCTTCCCAAGGGTCTTGACCTGTCAAAGTATCAGTCGGCCTATGATGATAACCATAAACGTGTGGCACCTCCCAGTTTTGCACCAATGGATTTGACTCCTCAGCACCGTAAGCATCTTTTTGCCTCTAATGATGACCCGTCAACCATCTTGATAGAGGAAGATAAATTACATGCTTTAATCAATTGCACCTGGGATGTGGACAAGTTCCAGATCTAAGACCCCGAAAACTCAGCACAGGGTGACCCGGAGGAGGCTTAGACGAGGCGACCCTTAAGAAAAAGATTGAACCCGTAGGAAACTTGCCACCGGCTTAATATGGAAAAAACTTTTGGCCTTCATGAGCCATGTAATTTGCTTTTGAGTATACTTAAGCTGCTTTATATTTGCATGAGTAGGAATGCCCAAACTTTCCTAGCGTTACCTTGTAATATAAGTCGCCTGGTTGAGCTATCGCTGGTTAGGAAGTATGTTTTCTTCCCCTTCTTGAAAGGAAAGACCTTTAGAATCACCGAATTCAGTTGAGTCAGTACAGCTGTTGGATCTCTGCCTGAAAATATAACACCATATAAGGTGAAAAATAAGCCGGCTCAGTGAGTCATGGCGGCTAGACGGGCTTGCAAAGCTCTAATCGTACCCTAAGAGGTTTTTGCAAAAAACCTTTATGTTTTTAGACTGGCGGATCAGGCTCAAGTTAAGATTTAGTGAAGCGGGTTCGGTGAACCCATAGTTTGTTTATTTTCCATATGATGGCTCTCGCAAGCACCTCAACGTTTTAACTTTGGAAGTTCAGGGTCCAAGATTGCATTGACTCGCCAAGAGTACATCAGGCTTATGGGCGAGTTGCAAAACATACAGTCCGGTATAACCATTGTAATGCGTTAATTTTCCGCTATCCAAGAGGGTATTAAGTCGGTAATCAATGAGTCAGAAGCCCCCAAGTGACCTATGCTCAAGGAAAAACAGACATAGGATAGCAGAAGACAATGCTATTACTGCTAAACAACCTGGGGACTAGTATCCCCCAAGTAAGCCGGTTTTTATCATTCATGATCATACATTGGCGCCTATGTTTGAACCGTGCATCATGGCACTTGGTCCTCTTTAGCTTACTAGTATCCATGTTTGAACGGTCACAATAGGGTGAGTCATTCTCTTTGATACTAATAGCATCCAGGTTTGAATGGTCTCCTTCTCGGCGACTCATCCTCTTGGGCGGCTTATTTAATCAATAAAGACTCATGCTCAACATATAGGCTGAAACGATAGAGACCCCGAATTTCGTGGGCGCCGGCTTTATTGATGTGATATAAATAGTACACAAATACTAAAGTATGTACATGGATAAGGAGCCAATGGCTCTAAGTGTGGTAAGGATGCATATGAGCAATGTTCCACGGGTGGGTTGTCTCTTCCTCCGAGGTTGGCTTGTCAGGGCGAAGATCAATCAAGTAATAAGAGCTGTTGCGAAGGTTTTTGCTGACGACGAAAGGTCCTTCCCATGGAGGCGAGAGCTTGTGCATGCCAGTGTGATCTTGAATCAGTCCAAGCACTAAGTCGCCCTCCTAGAAGATCCGGCTCTTGACCTGTTGACTATGGTAACAACGTAGGTCTTGTTGGTAGATAACCGATCATGCTGCGGCTAAATCACGCTCCTCCTCTAGAGCATCCAAAGAATCCTAACATTCTTGATCACTATCTGCTTCTACGTATGCGGTGACTCTGGGGGAATCATGCCTTATATCTCTTGGAAGAACCGCCTCAGCTTCATAGACGAGGAAAAAGGAGTGTAACCAGTGGATCTATTTGGTGTTGTTCTGATGCTCCAAAGTACAAAAGGAAGCTCTTCGACTCAACAACCCGGAGTGCGCTGCAAAGGAACCATGAGCCGGGGCTTGATTCCACGCAAGATTTCCTTGTTAGCCCGCTCAGTTTGACCATTGGACTATGGATGAGCCATTTCGAACACAAAAAGGCGGATGTTCTCTCGTTGACAAAACTCCTTCATTGCCCCATTAGACAAATTAGTACCATTATCCGTAATGGTGTTGTGGGGATAACCAAAACGGAAAATCAGCTTCTTGAGTAACTTGACTGTCGTCTCTGCCTCACAATTGTTGACCGGCTCTGTTTCAACCCACTTGGTAAATTTATCAACTGCCACAAACAGATGGGTATTTTTGTCGGAAGACATTTTAAACGGGCCAAACATATCAAGCCCCCAAACTGCAAAAGGCCATGTAATTGGCATCATGCGCAACTCCTGAGCCGATACATGTACTTCACATCCAAACTTCTGACATCCATCACATCAGCGCACTATATCCTCTGCATCGGCATGAGCCATCAACCAGTAGAAACCATGGCGAAAATCTTTTGACACCAAAGATCATGATCCAGCGTGATGTCCACAGTCGACCACATGTATGTCATTCAGAATATCTCGCCCTTCTTCTAGTGAAACACGGCGCTGGAAAACAACATAGGTACTTCGTTTGTGTAACTAGCCTTTATGTATAACCATGGACTTGCACCACTGCACGATTTGTCTAGCAAAAATTTCATAAGTTGGCAACTCGCCACAGGCGAGATAAGCCATGTACGATACTGTCCAGTCAGGAATCACCCGGAGAGCCGCCACCAACTGTGATTCCGGGTTAGGAACTGTTATGTCTTCTTCAGAAAGCCACTTCATAGAAGGGTTGTGTAAGATATCGAATAACACATTTGGGGGAACAGGCTTAAGTTGTGATTCAAGTCGTGATAAAGCATCAGCTGCCTCGTTCTGTCGACGATCAATGTGATCAACTTGGTAACCATGGAAATGACCTGCCACTTCAGTTACCGCACGCATTCAAGCCTCCGCAAATGGGTCTTTGGAATACCAGGTCCCACATACTTGTTAAGCCACCAAATCTGAGTCGCCTAAGCACCTGACCCGGCTAAGGTTCATCTCCTTAGATATCCTAAGCCCATGGAGCAATGCCTCATACTCAGCCGCATTGTTGGTACAGGGAAACATGAGTCACAAAAGATAGCAAAACTTGTCACCTCGTGGGGAGGATAACACCACTCCAGCACTCGAGCTTTCCAACTTCCTATAACCATCAAAATGAATAGTACAATATGTGTTATCAGGCCTATCTTCCAGAATCCGCAGCTCGGTCTAATCGTTGATAAAGTCCACCAAAGCTTGAGACTTCATTGTTGTGCGAGGCATGTACCTCACATGATGAGGACCAAGCTCTATTGCCCATCTAGCAATCCGCCATGTGGCTTCTCGCTGCTGTACAATGTCCCCAATTGGCGCAGAACTGACCACAGTGATTGGGTGCTCCACGAAGTAGTGCTTCAACTTCCGGCTTGCCATGAAAATCCCAAAGACCAGCTTCTGCCAATGTGGATATTGCTGTTTGGACAGGGTCAATACTTCACTGACAAAATATACTAGCCGCTGAACAGGATATTCCTTGCCTTCTTCCTTGCATTCAACAACCACCGCTACACTCACCGCTTTAGAGTTAGCAGCAATGTACAAGAGCATTGGCTCTTTATCATCCGGGGCAACCAGCACGGGCGGCTTAGCAAGTTGCTTCTTAAGGGCCTCGAAAGCCTCATTAGCCGCATCGGTCCAAACAAAGTGATCCGTTTTTCTGAGCAGCCGATAAAAAGGGATGGCCTTCTCACCAAGGCGATTTATGAAACGACTCAGTGCCCCAATACGACCCAACATATGTTGGACTTCATTAATGTTAGCAGGCTTCCCAAGCGAAGTTATCGCCTTGATCTTGTCCGGGTTAGCTTCAATGCCACGCTCGGACACGAGGAATCCTTGTAATTTTCCCGCAAGAACCCAAACACACACTTGGTCGGGTTAAGCTTCATCTAATACACCTGGAGGTTGTCAAATGTCTCCTTGAGATCGCTTAGAAGTTTCTCCTACTTCTGTGACTTCACCACGATGTCATCAACATAAGCATGAACGTTACGTCCAACCTGACTGTGCAAATAATTCAGAATGCAACGTTGATAAGTCGCCCCCGCGCTCTTGAGTCCAAAAGGCACTGAGACATAGCAAAAAGCACCAAAAGGAGTGATGAAGGCCATTTTCTCCAGGTCCTCCTTGGCCATCTTGATCGGGTGATTACTAGAGTATGCATCCAGAAAGCACAAACGTTCACAACCCAGTGTAGAGTCAATGATTTGATCGATACAGGGAAGGGCAAAAGGATCCATTGGACAAGCTTTGTTGAGGCATGTATAGTCGAGGCACATGCGAAAAGTATCGTTCTTCTTGAAAACTAAGACCGGGTTAGCCAACCACTCAGGATGAAAAACCTCGACGATAAACCGGGCGGCCAAGAGCCGGACGACTTCTTCTCCAATTGCTTTACGCCTCTCCTCATTAAAACGACGGAGGTACTGATGAACCGGCTTCATCTTGGGATCTACATTGAGATGGTGCTCAACGAATTCTCTCGTACTACTGGCATGTCGGAAGGTTTCCATGCGAAGATGTCCCGATTCTCACGGATGAATTCAATGAGCGTGTGTCGGGACCCCGATCCTAAGTCATAGGAATCCAGCCTGTAACACATCGCATCCCTTTGCGGTCTCACGCACGGTTAACTCCACGGCTGCAACCTTACCTTAGCCGGGACCGTTTGCGCCTTTTGACTCACGTATGCAATTGTGTCGTTAGCATTCCAATGTCAAAGAACCCGGATCGACAAGTCTAGTCATAAACCAAAGTGGCAGTACCGCACAAGGACAGGCATACATGACCCAACAAAGCAGGTGTCGGTCACCAGCGAGTGTAGATGAGTCGTAGCAAGCTACAAGGACTCCATTACATCGCGTGACATTTCCCCAAAGGGGACAGACACAGCAGCTAAGAAGGACACATGCCGGTCAACCAATGTGTCCAGAGCAGTAGCAAGCTACCATGGCTCGTTGGATCACAAAGGGGCATTTCCCTGTAAGGAGTGCTACTAAACTTCACGGCTAGGTAATCGAACCCCATACATATCAAGTACGACACACGTATGCATGGCATACCAATATGTATAGATACATCGATGGCATCGGAACATAACCATAAACATACAAGCTTTATTTAAGAGGCTCGGAAGAGCCACACATACAATATTACACAGTAAGGGTCTCACGACCCATCATAGCAGTCATTCAGTTACAAGCCATCGGAAGTGTTTAAAACTATCTGAGTACAGACAGGTGCAACTAGAAGGCACATGGCCTGACTATACTACAGACCCAACCTAGGGCCAGATCGTAGCTGGGACATCAGCTACTCGTCGTCGTCGATGTCTATGAAGAACCCTCCATTAGGGTCATTAGCAACCTCTACAACATTTATTAAGCAAACATGAGTACGGAGGTACTCATCAAGAATTTAGGATAACTAACTATCCATGCAATGTATCAACAAGGTATGGTGGGGTTGCATGCGGAAAGCCAGCATTTGACTCGTGGCTAGACAACTTGCATTTTTAAATAATTTTGACAACTTGATTTCTCGCACACGAGTCCACTAACACCACAACAATACACCATCGTGGAATCATTCTGTATCCATACGGAAATTCCGTCCACGACATTCACACTTATCTTGACAATTTTATGAGTAGCCATTGAAGTTATCTATGAACAACATATGTCTCCAAGTAGTCCATATCCGCGGACGCGGCTATTCGAATAGATCATAACCCTGCAGGGCTGTACTTCGTCACACACGCTCTCGCCACTTATCGCCATGTGCACGTCATGCACCTCGGCAACCTTCAAGCGGAAGCCCAGCGAGGGAGTCGGCCACGACCGTTAACCACATTAGTACCTAGTCCAGGTTTATCGCCTATCTGAGAGTAACCCGTACGGAACTCCGGCCGAGGTTTCCGCCATGGCCTCAAACGATGTGCGCAGGGTTCCCAAGCCCACCATCCGGATGCCACTTGGTACACCGTGCCACTGCCTACCGCATCACAGCCCACCTCTCAGGTCAGCGCTATGCACGGCCTCCAGCATGACTATAAACACCAGAAACTACTTGCAACTCCTGGACTGAGTACTAAGCGATTAATAAGTCGAGCGGGGTCATATTTCAGGGCCCAGCATGTGGTAGTATCTTGTCTTGGATTACATACACGGAACTCAGTTCCTAAGGACGGTTCCAATGAAACAACCCGCCATGTACTCCTACATAGCCTTTCACCGGTACCTTTACCAAATCAGGTTCAACACCCAACCTTTTCTTACCGAACACATTCTCACAATTCTGTTCATCTCCCAGATGACAGGCCATACACAACTCTAAGCATAGCATGCATAGCAGGATAAGGCACATCACGGCTCAAGCAACTACCAGGTATGCTAGGTTGCAAGGTTCAGCTATTTACTGTGACAAGGATAGGTCATGCAAAGGAAGTGGGTTCAACTAACGTGGCAAAAGCATTTGAAGCATTTGATACTAATGCAATAAGTAAGTGCAGGAGCAGGAACATAGGATTTATCAGGATGATCAAAATGGTTGCTTGCCTTGTTGCTCAGAGGAGTGACAATATCCGTCAGACGGATATTCAGTGGAATCCGGGGGAGCGGAGCCTACCGAAAGGAATGAAAACAATCAATAACAAACATATGCAATCAATATGATGCATGAGCATGGCATGAGAATGCATGGTGGTATACTAATATAGCTAGCATGTATTAGGTTTGAAGTTGATTTGAATCAAATTCAAATATCACTTCAAACGAGGTATTCTCGGATACCATTTTAATTGAGTCGACCTGATGCTCAGATCAACTTGCGTTTAACATGTATGGGATGACATGTTAGGTTGCTGGTTTGTAATTGGAACACTCTTTGATCATGTCATTCATAGTGAAAATTTAAATATTTTCCAAATTCTATTTACAAAGTATTTATAAGAATTAACTTATTCATTAATCTACATGTTTGGGTTCTGTAACATTTTCAAACATGTTTGAAAATGACATATTCAGATTCCTTGAATTTTTCTGATACTTTTTCATATATAAATTATTTTCATTGGAGTTACAGATTAATTTCTATGAATTTTAGAAGTTTTAACACTTTTCTATAATTCTTTTAAATCAGAAAACTCTTTATTGCATCAGCATGACATCAGCAGGTCTAGCTGGCCGTTGAAAGTCAAACCTGACCAGTGGGACCCACTTGTCGGTGTCTCTGGTCAGTTTTAGATTAAAATTAAACTTAATTAGCTAATTAATCTCACTGGACCCACATGTCAGTGACTTATTAAATTGTTTGATTTTATTTTTATTATTCCTAAACTCCCAGAGGCTGGCCCCACACGTCAGTGGCTCAGGCCAGCTGAGATCCACCGGCGGCGAGGTCGTCCTTGCCGGCGGGGAGCCTCCGGCGACCACGAGAACGGCGGAGGGGCTCGGATAAAGCGCACACGGGGCCAAACTCTGTGCGGAGAGCACCAGAGGAACGGCACTTCTCCCGCGGGTTCATTTTTGCGCTTAGCTGGGGCTGATCTGGTCGGAGATGACGCCGGCGACGAGCTTGGCGGCGGCCAAAGTTCGAGTGTCATCGGGGTCATCGATACAGGGGGAGCTACGCACGGGACTCAGCTCCTACGGCATCTACGCGGCGGCCTGAAGCTGTTGGTGGCCTCAGAAGGACGAGCTGATCACCGGAGGGCTAGCGGCGACGAGCTGCAGCGGTGGATCTCGTCGGGCTCCGATGGAACTAGGCCTAGAGGAGGGGATCGACGGGGAGATCTTAGGGGAAAGATGCGCAAGCTCATGAGGAGTGCAGTGGTGGCGCTAGCTTGCTCGGGGACGGCCTGGAGAGGAAGAACGCCGGCGACGAACTTTAGTGACCCGAGGAAGAAGACGACTGCGTCTCGTCGTTTCACTGCGTCTTGGCGTCGGGCTCGTGGCTAGAAAGCTTCAGGGAGTTGCGGCGGACCTATTGTGCGGCTCACGAGGGAGAAGGGTAGGCTAGAACGACGGCGAGCTCGAGCTCTGCTCGGGCTCCATTGGCGGCAGAAAGAAACGAGGCAGAGGGGGAGAATGAGCACGGGGATGGATAGCTACGAGCTCGGGGAGGTTATCCCCGTGCTTGCCAGCGCGAAGCGGCAGCCAGGCAGGCGCACAGGTGCATGGCCGCGCCGGAGACAGGAAGAAGATGGGCCGGGCCAGGTGAGCGTCAGGTAAGATTTTTCTCATTTTCTTTCTGTTTTGTTTCTGTTTTAATTACTGACATTGATTTACTAATTATTTCAGCTCCCAATTTGTTTGTAAAAGCTATGTTGAACACCCCAGAATATTTGTTGGAATATTTCCAACCATTCCTAAAGTTTTCAACATTTTTGAAAGCTTAAAGTTTCTGATTTCAAATTTCAAACTTGAAACCAGTAGCTTTTTGCATTTAATTAAAATGCTTAAAGTGTCAAGAAAATGGTTTTCTTCATTGCTCATTTACTTTCATGATTTATTAGAAAGATTGAACTTTTCTTGAGGCCATTTTGGGTTCATTGATTTTAACTAGTTTGAATTTTCCTTTATTTTGAGAAGTGGCTAGGGTTTTAGCATTTTCCTTCATCACTTGCTTTGTTCTTGTTGAAAATTTCCTAGATGCAATGCAAAGAAAACATGAGCACAAAGCTAACTTGCTTAAGGTGTCAGGGATGTGACAGCATGCATTCCTATTTGGGATCCAAGACGGTCCCAAGAGTAAATTGCTTGGAAGAGTCACCAGGAACGAAATCAACTTGTTTGGTATCATATGTCGTCTTGAACTTAAGGGGCGCCTCATAATCAACAGTTGGCTTTTTGAGCGGGCTCATGTCAGCTGGGTCCACATTGGCCTTGTGGAACTTCAACTCTTCAACAGCGCATGCCAACTCAGCATATGCGGCATCTCCTTCTTCGTACTCCCGGGCTACATTTCGATCTTCATAGACTGTGATGGTGCCCTTGAGACGAGGCATTTTAAGTTTAAGGTACACATAACAAGGTAGGGCCATGTAGCGGGCATAAGCCATCCGCTGAACAAAGCATGATAAGGACTCTTAATTTTGACCACCTCAAACATCAATGACTCACTCGTGTAATTGGACTCATCACCAAAAGCTACATTCAACTTGATCCGCCCAACAGGATTTGACGACTTGCCCGGAACAATGCCATGAAAAACCGTGGTTGAAGGCATCAAGTCCTTCTCATCAAAGTTCATCCTTCGGAAGGTGTCATAGTATAGGATATTGATACAGCTACCTCCATCCATGAGGACCTTAGAAAGAGCGTATCCCCCAACCTGAGGCGCCACCACCAGCACCAAGTCGCCAGGGCTATCAATCTAAGGTGGGTGATAAGCTCTACTCCATGTGACAGGCTGTTCAGACCAGTTTAAGTATATGGGAACCACCGACTCAGCCATATTGATGGCCCTCTGCTTTATTTTCTTATCCCTCTTACAGATACCAGTGGTGAAGACATGGTATTGCCCGCCATTCAACTGCTTAGGATTGCTCTGAAAACCACCCTGGTTGTTGGGCTGCTGGAAACTGCCCTGGTAATTATACTGTTGATTGCCTTGGCCTGATGACTGTCCACCATTTTATGTGAGCCGCCTCGCCCTTGAGGACCTGGGTTAGGAAAATCACTGAACGAGCCTCCTCATGACCCGCTCGGGCCAAATTAACCCTGTTGGGCACCCTCGTTACTTCCTTGGTGGTCTCGGGATGTCTGAAGACGGAATTCCTGCATTACAAAACAGTTTTCCCAAGAGTGAGTAGATGGGGCACGTGGGGTACTATGCTTAGGGTAAGGTCCCTCGAGCATCTCTTCATAATTGCGCGGCTTCCTTTCGCTAAAGCCACGGTCCTGAAAGCCGCCCTGACCAATGTTCTGATGCTAGTTCCGTAGCCCGACACTAGCATTAGCAACAAAATTAGACATGTCATCTTAATGCCTTCTTTTTTCCTTGACCTCCATGGTTATTGTTGCGCCCGTGAGTCTGGAAGTGACCCTTAGCTTCATCTGCCATTTTAACTTCACTTGCCTTCTCATGATCAGAGCCAGCATCCTTCATGTCGTCTGACTCGGCATTCCTGGTGAGCGTTTCCATCAACTCGCCCATATCTTGCACCTTTCACTTAAGGCGGCCGAGCTTCAATACTAGGGGCTGAAAATGACAGTTCTTCTCCAAGTCAGCACGGCCTGAGCCACCGTAATGCCATCCCAAGAGTGGATGATCTCCGCGACCCGCCTCGTCCAATGATGAGCCGATTCATCCCCCTGTTGAACAGAATGTTGTAGATCTACAATGGTCATCGGACGCTTGCAGGTCCCTCGAAATTTTTTGATGAAGCGCTCCTTGAGTTTCGCCCAAGTGTTGATGGAGTTGGGTGGTAGATTTTTCAACCATGTGCGAGCCGGTCCTTCTAACCTAATGGTGAAATACTTGGCGCAAACCGCATCACTAGCATCAAGCATGTCCATAGCCAGCTCATAGCTCTCAACCCACGCCCCTGGCTCAAGGTCGGGTGTATAGTTGGGTACCTTTTGAGGGCCCTTGAAGTCTTTGGGCATGCGCTCATTGCACAGAAAAAATTATAGGAAAGGGACGCCTACATTCCTTGCTCCCTACCCACTGTACCCAGGAGCCAGCTAGGCATATGGTAGAACTCCCTGCCCCACCAGTGTCGCCGATGCCTGTGTTTCTGCCTGCAGGGCGGCTCGTGCAACATTGACAAGCGCCTGAGCATTTGATGTCGGCAGCTAGGGTGGATTGATTTGAGTTTGATGTCGATGGCCATCGCTGGAAACCGTCGGGGGATCATCTGAGCGACTCTTCATATGGCTTGCCAGTGGCTTGGAGTGCACACGATCACGTCTGTATGAAAACTGCGCCTGCTGGACCACCGCCATCTTTAACATCTCAATGGCGTTCCTTGCCTCCACCTCCAGCATGGTGTTCCCACGAATTGGAAGAGACTCCAAGTGGCGGGTCGCAGCCAGCACATTATCCACTTGGTTGGAGAAGTGAACTTGAGGTGTTTGGAAGTGTTGAGACGTCTGTGGGATCAACGGGGGCTGCATTGGCTGCTGGACAATCTCAACATGCGGATTTCTCTGGCGAGGCGGGTTATGATCTGCAACGGGCGTATGCAGGCTGCTGAACAGACGAGTAGGGTTAAGGTTGGCCAAGACACAAATCGGATGCCTACTCTGCTGAACAGCGTCTAACCCGACTCGCAGGCGCTCAAGTCGCCACGCCTCCAACGTCAAGCGCTCTACCTCTTCGTCAATCCGAGCCTGCTGATCTGCCATACGGGTCTTCTCAGCATCAATCTCGCGATGTATCTATGCCATCTCCTCCCGATGTTTTGCCAATTCTGCATTAACTTCCTCTTGGTTATCAACCGTCATGGCTACTTCCATGAGTTTTGACATCTCAACCATCACATCTATCATGGCATGGGTCGTCGTCTTCCTAGATCCACGGGCCCCATTAGCGGTTTCCACGTTTGGCTGGTTCTAAACCACTGTGGCCCCCGCCATATAGATGGTGACTTGGCGTGGCGGTTCCCGTGGCCCTTCAGAGATTGCTGCCTTAAGGAAACCACCTAGCCTTCCCTCGTAGAGAGGGAAGATCGAGTCAGTATCTCCGATTGATGACTCGCCATCAGAATTGATAGGGGTATCTGCACGAGCTTTTGGCTCATCTGGGAGGCTTGCCTGTTGTGTGAAGCTAACGAAGACGCGACGTCGTCCAATCCGAAACGTGGCGGGTAGGGCGAGCCGAGCCGGCTCGACGATATCGGTGCAGATGTCCGGCTCTGGAACCGGAATTCCGATCTTGCCGATGAAGACGTGAATCTTGCCGAAGGGGACCTAGTATCCTGATTCGATTGAACCGGCGTCGGGAACCCAGCTTCAATTGATGATGTAGTACCTTCCACGATGACTTAAAGTCATGAGGCTGACTGCGTAGCTCCCGAACCCTGAAAGGGCTCCCGTTGAGAATTCAACTCCACGATGCGCTACTCCCAACATGGGCACCAACTGTCATGGTTTTGTCATGGCAGATGTCCTCCTGAGAGGACTTCGAGATGGCGGAATCACAACTATGTGGCGACTCAAAGGGGTTAGCAGGGAGTAAGAGGCCATTTTACCCAGGTTCGGCCCCTCGGATTGAGGTAAAAGCCTACGTCATGCTATGTGTATATTGTTGTGGAAATCGATTACAAGGGTGCGGATTCGCCTGACCTAGATCTCGATTGACGTTAACCTAAAGTCTCCTAGCCCTAGAGACTCTCCATTATATACAGGTCGAGCTCGTAGGTTTACAAGAGTTCGGGTGACATTACGATTCCTAGCCTGGTACGTCTCTAACTTGCCTTGCCCCTTAAGCAAGGATACTACTGGCGACTCTTCTCCCGTATGGGCCATGAGTCGCCCTCTTCGTGTCTTGGGCCGCAGCCGGCTCTCGTTGGTAAACACCTTGTGCCTTGTGCTTCATAGGTCAGGGCCCGACTTGACTTTAAATGTTGAGCCTCCATCATCTTGACCCGGCCCCCTAGGGAGGGTCTCATGGCGGGATAATATGCCCAACAGCGGTGAAGTTATTCGTGTAGATCGTTGTCACGATGGTTCCCTCAGCGGTGCTCCAGCGCTACACGGGGAGACGGGGAGAGAGCCCCCCTCAATTTTCTTCTTACTTGGACTCCTTCCAAGGTGGGAGGAGGGTTTCCCCTCTGGTCCATGGTCGTCATGGCTCTTGAAGGGCTGGATCCCCTCCGAGATTGCATCTATCGCTCTCTGTTTCTCTTTTGTTTTTGATATGTTTTCTGGCCCTTCACCATTTCTTAAATATTCAGAGATCCGTAACTCCGATCGGGATGAAATTTTGAGGGGAGTTTTATCGTGAAAATATATTTCTTGTGGACAAAGTAGATATCTAGCCAACTTAATTGGTGGCCAAAAGGCCTTAGGGTGCTGCCACTCCCTAGTTGCGCCCTATTGCCTTGTGGTTGCCTTGGGCATCGTGTGGGGTTGATTCTTCTTCCCAAAATTCACATATATTCCAAAAAAATCTCGTTTGATATGGAAATTATGCAAAACAAAAAAACAGACACAAAACATGAATTGGCAATGGGCACTCGATAAGTAAGTTAGTCCCAAAAAATATTATAAAGTGTTGCCAAAAGTATATGAAAGTTGTAGAATATTGGCATTAAACAATACGAAATTATAGATATGATGGAGACGTATCAAACAACAACCTGATGACTCGGAGGGGCACGAGGATCACGATAACCCCGAGGATCTCAGTGACTTCGAAGACAACAACTACCTTCCTTTCTCCAACTGGAAGGTTAGCCTTGGAGCCAAGGATTCCATCATCCCCGAGGACCCGCTGGATCAAGAGCAGTTCAAGCGGCAAGTTATAGCCACCACCCAAAGCCTAAAGAAGAAACAGAAGCAACTAAAAGACGAAGAAGACACCATCAATGATAGATGGATGAGAGTCCTAGAAGTCGAACAAGGGTACGTCAACGAAAGGTTGTATAAAAACAAAAGTGAACTGCGCCGACATATATTGCCGCAATTCGATGATGGGGCCCTTGAGCCCTCACCCCTAGACGCAATCAGGAAAACCAACCAGACCACCTCCTCGAGGACGAGACATGATAGTTGGAGAAGCCAAAATTTGACTTGCACCTCCCCACAGAAGAAGGAAGGAGCCAACACAACCTGAGGACCCATTTAACCTTCAACACGCCCTGGATGCTTGAGCAGGCTAGACAAGATACATATACAAATCTAAAGGGTACACTCTCGCTAGACGGGATGTGTACCATGCTTGGCTCGACTGAAATGACAAATCTTGAATACAACATCAGGCCCAGATGAAATCGTTATGAGGTAGCTCGGGTCAGGGGCACCGCTGACCCAATGTGCTTCACAGATGAGGTGATGTAGCATTAGTTCGCCAAAGCGTTTAACTTGTAAACATCGAACAATATGATGAGATAATGGACCCGACTGTGTGGATTGAAGAATTCCTTCTCCACATTTATATGCCCCGAGGAGATGACCTCCATGCCACAAAATACTTGCCATTAAACCTCAAAGGACCAGCACGACACTGGTTGAATAGCCTCCCCAAAAACTCCATTGGGAATTAGGAAGAGCTCAAGGATGCCATTCGTGCTAACTTTCAAGGCACCTCTGTCCGCCCGCCAGACGCTGATGATTTGGACCAGATCGTCCAACACACTGACGAGGCAGCCCCACAATTTTGGAACAAATTCGTGACAAAGGAGAACCAAATCATCGACTGTTCAAACAATGAGTGAATATCCTCTTTAAAAAACAACATCTAGGATGAATGGCTAGCTCATCATCCCAGACAAGACAAGCTGAGAACAATGTTTGTACTTACCTCACACCTGACCCAATTTTTCTTGGTCGAGGTCAGCTGGTTAGGTCATCGAAGCAACAACCCCCAAGACCCTAGCACCTGTGAAGTTCAGGATGGAAACAGGAAACCACGATGCAACAAGAAGAAGCGGGGATGCTGAGGATATGGTGGTAAATGGTGGAATCAACAATTTAAAGTTAGGACCACAGATGAATCCCTCTAAAGGGAATCGGATGGACCTACCGTGCTAGACAAAATCATGGATATGTCTTGCCAGATCCATGCCACCCCAAACAAGCCCGCCACCCACACCAACCGTAACTATTGGGTGATCAAAAAGGCGGGCAAACTCGTAGTCGAGAAGCAAGGCAAGGGCCCTTGCTGTGAGGACGAGGACGAGCCTCGCGGGATGAAAAATGGAGGCCCCAAGCAATTCCTTCCTGAGGTAAAAATTGTGAACATGATCTACGACACACACATAACAAAGGAGAGCAAGCGGGCACTTCGGGATGTCTACGCCATAGAGCCCGTAGCCCCTAAGTTCAACCCCTGGTCGGCATGCTCGATCACCTTCGACTGAAGGGACCACCCTTCTAGTATTCATCATGGAGGGTAAGCGACCCTCGTATTTGACCCCATTATCAATAGGTACCACCTAACTAGAGTCGTCATGGACGGGGGCGATAGCCTCAATCTGATTTACTCACATACAGAAAGAAAAATGGGTATCGATCCATCAAGGATCAAACCTAGAAGCACAACATTTAAAGGAGTAACCCCAGGCGTCGAAGCCCATTGCACGGGCACCGTAAATTTGGAAGTAGTGTTCAGCTCACCAAACAACTTCCACAACAAAGACTTGATCTTTGACATCGTCCCTTTTTGCAGTGTGTGTAATGCACTTCTCGGCCGTACAATGTTCGCCCGCTCCAATGTCGTCCCCCATTACACATATCTAGAGCTTAAGAAACCTGGACCCAACGATGTCATCACTGGCAATGGCAACACATGGCACTCACTTTGAATTGAGGAACACACAGCGGCTCTGGCAGCCGAAGTCCAGGTCGGCAATGAGGCAATGAAGTCCCATTCGACCGTCAAGGCACGAGAGGTGAGCAAACGAACCCAAGCCCTACCTCAGCTCCTAGAGACTTCCCACTCTCAACATAAATAGGAACACGCTCCCCACATCATGGATCTGCTAGCCTCAAAGTACGTGCTTCGAAGGCACAATTTGGCGCTCAAAATACCATGGGCAGCTGTGGGGACCGAGCATCAAAAGACAAAGTGTTTGGCTCGATAGAGCTATGGTCAAACACATCTTCGCGCAATAGTAGGTACCGTTTAGGACCTACCCAATATAAAACTAACATATTACGAGGACCTCTCAAAACCCTCCCTCCTAGGTCCGCTGGCCGATAACTATCTCCTCTAATGGAGCACGCCCCCTAGAGCCGAGGCGCAGACGTGCAGCAGGGCACACTAGGGACATCAAACCAATCATGAAAGGCCCTATGTAAACCTTTCTTTGTAATTTTATTCTTAATAAGAAAAGTATGCGTAACAGGTGCCTCGGAAATTTGGATTGTATGGATAGATGTCACAAGTTCATTAGAAATAAAAACTATTCTTTATGGTCCCATTGGAGACATTTATGTTGCATAATTTTTTTTCGCTCTTCGACGCCGAAACAAACTAGTTCGGTACATATTTTTCATCACATGTGCACATTTAATAGACTGGGGGCTCGACTATAAAAGTTGCCCCCAAGCATCATTCGAGCACTATTTTTTATCTTATGTGCTCGGCATCTCGGATATTGCATTATATGAATCGGCCCTGAATTACGTCTTGGGTCAATACTTGGGTTGTCCGGCTCCTGTGTTTACCCTCTTACGTTCCGCATGTTCTGCTAGGAGGGTAAAGGGAGAATGAGTGTGATTGTACTTATGACTCGTTTGGTTAAGTACGTCACTAGAGAAAGCCAAAAAATTAACTATCATAATAAGCAGAGACCGGTCGGCGATCAGAGAAAAGTGTTAAACTAAAAATCGATGAAGGTTGTGCCCTGTGATACGAAGGGTTTGTATTCACACAAACCAAGTGATAATGGTTTGAACGTTGGCATGCCCGAACATCACAAAACACTGGGGGCTAGTCACTATCCCTCGCAGTCAAGCTCCTATGGCTAAGTGAAAGCACTGAAGCCACATAGACTGATTGCCTCGTTTCCCTTACACACTACCGCATCCAGGCACCGAGACATCGACTAAGTCTCACATCGCAGAGGTCGAAACAAACCTTGTAGTATCTACAAGGGGGCCGAAGCCGAAGGTTGGTAACTTTCAGGTTAAAACAGCCACATAGAAGTAAAAAACAAAATAAAGCATGATACACCATGCACAACAATGACATCATAAAGCACAGAAGATTAAATGTCATATATAACATGATAGTACGATCATTCATAAATTACATCTTTTGGGCACATGCCCTCTATCGCCCGAGCACCATCCATTACAATGGGAAGTATTGCTCAGGGCGCCTATGCTCCTTCCCGGGAGGCGGTCGTTCGGTGACCATCTCGGTCGGCTTGATCTTCGGCAGTGCACCATGGTACTCACGAAGGCCTTCTGGGCCTCCTCGATGCATACAAAGTGCTTCAGGATGTTAATCCGGGCGCGACGTCGCACAACTTCTGCACCAAGCCTAAATAGCTTCTCGGCAGCAGCTCTGAAGGCCATAGCCTGACACAAAGGTCCTTCATGGTCGGCTCCGCCATACGATGCAATTCCATCAGCTGCTTTATCTGATCAGTAAAGAGGACAGGATGCTCGAGGGCTTGAAACTGCGCCCAAACAGGCTCAGCTCAGCACCCCCCTCCCGGGTCGTAGAGTGCCTTGCCGCATTCTCCGCACTCCACAGAAGATCCGCAAAAGCGCATGAGGAACGCCACACTTGTGTGAGCAAAGCGAACTGGTTACCACCATAGACACATTCGAGTAAGTACGACTTACCATCCGCAATAAGCTTTGCTTGGCCGAGCTCTTTTTGATAGCCTTGCGCCTCCACCCATGCTTATTGGATCGCCGACGTCAACGAGGTCTGCTCAGAGGCGTCATCCTTACTCTTTTTCTCAAGGGCTTCACATTTCCTGATGGCATCCTTGAGCTCCTGCTACACCTCGGACACCCTGGCTCGTTCTTATCACTGGCGAGCCTTTACCAAGGTCAGTTTGGCGGTCGCTCGTTCGGCCACCGACCTCTGCTCTACAGCCTCTTGCATCGCCTTCTTTAACTCGTCCTTGAGGTTCTCGACCTATGCAGCGACACTTATATTTGTAATAAGCACCCCGCGCTTAGGGATAAAGCCCAAATACCTCACTTAATGAGGAAAACAACGGTATTAAGTAGTCTAGTTTGGACTTACCTTGTGCGTTGTCAAACCGCTTGTTGAGAAGGTCGAGCTCCTCATCGGAGCTCTTGAGCTTCTGATTCACCACCACTAGCTCCACGGCATTGGTCGTTGTTGCTGAAGACGAGGGCTTCATAACAACTCATATGTGTCAGACTCCTGAGTTATAGGATTTTGGATCATGTGCCAGGATTTCTTCATTCCTGCTAGGATTTTAACAATTATATATTATCGGTGTTTTATGAGCTATCTAACCCCCACTTGAGTTTTTTCAAACTCATCGAGGGCTCTCGGGCTACAACATATAAGCATTGCGTAACCATAATAAATAAATTCTTTTTGAGGAAAGGGTATTACATGATTTACCATGAAGCCTGCCAAGAGGCCGTCGAAAGCCTCCTTCAGTCCACTATCAATAGAGTGAATGCTTTGTAAAACCACACCCACAAGAGCGCAATGTTTTTTGGTGATAGAAGGGTCATTCAAAGCCTCCTCCATCACGGTCAGCTACCCGGTTTAGGCCCACTGTGCTACGGGTGCCTTTGGTGGCGGAACCTCGGCACCCCTTTGGCGGAGTCTAGAATGGACAACTCGGGTGGCCTAGGGGTCTCCGGGACCGTCATCACACAGGGCTCGGATTGACGGGGCTCCCCCTGTTTATTCACTGGAAGGGGTTCTCCCTCCTGGTCTTCGATGACCTAGTTATTAACCTCGACCATAATGTCATCACCCCCATCCCTCATGTTCGGCCCAGGAGGAGTATTTCGGGACAACACCTCCTCGGCTTCCTCGAGTGAAGGAGAATCCCCCTTCGAGGCATGATTAGTAGGGTGATCACATGGCTGGCTACAACATGAAAAGCATACCTATGGTTAGTAGAAAACACGACCATGGATGCATGATAGAGTCTTAAAAATTCATACCTTTGGGTCGGGCGCTTCACCGTGGGGTTCCTTCGAGGAACCAATTTGAAAGCCTCAGAATCCTCGAAAGAGTACATGTCGTCATCAAACATGGCCATCTTGACCCTGTATTGCCTTTTCGGGGAAGGAGGAGGCACATCCCCCTTGGTGTCATCATACGTTGTCCTCTTTCTTATTGGGAGGAGTCGCTCTCCTCCCTGTCCTCTTCCCGCTCCCGAAAGAGCAGAAGGGGCTTGGGTGTGCTCGTACATAGTGTGTGAAGGTCCTCTTGGGCGAACGCCTTCTCGAGCCTCCATCTTCTCGTCCTTCTTCTTCTTCTCTTTCTTCTCCGGCACTTTTTATGGTGCCTTGACCAGCATTTCCATCAGCAAGGCCATCCTGGGGCCCTCGGTTAGTGGAGTTGGGCAATTGTTCTTTTTGGCTTCTCTAGCCAGTTCTGCGAATGTGGGGAAGAAAGCATTAAGTTCCTTGTTAAAAGGTAGTACCCGAACATAAGAATAAAACTTTATCGTACCTATCGAGGAGGGTGTGCGGCATCGAGGCTGGTGTCTTCCTCCTTGACCAGTCGGACCTTTTGGGGCTTGAACAACACCTTCCATAGGTTGTCGTGTGTGGTGCGATAAAAGCGGAGCATGGTGGCAGGGTGTCGTGGTTTTGTCACGACATATGTCCTCGTGAAAGGACTTATTGATGAGGCCATCGCAACTATGTGGCGACTCAAAGGGGTGGATCGTGAACGAGAGACAAGTTTACCGATGTTCGGCCCCTCTGATGGAGGTAAAATCCTATGTCTTGGCTTGTGTATATTGATGATGAAATCGATGACAAGCGAGCGGATTAGCTTGACCTAGCCTTCGATGGATTGTAACTTAAGTCTATTGTCCTAGAGAGTCGTCTTTATATACAAGTCAAGACCCTAGAAATACAAGAGTCCGGGTCACATTATGACACGGGACCCGATATGTCTCTTGCTCGCCTTGCTCCTTCAGCAAGGAAACTCCTGGCAACCTTCTACCTTGTTGGCCTTAAGTCGCCATCTTCATGTCCTAGGCCGCCAACGAGCTCATCCTTTTAACCCACCTTGCGCCTCTAGTCTTGCACGTCAAGCCCTATTTTGACCAGAAACGTTGAGTCTCCATAATAGTGACCCAGCCTCATAGGGTGGGTTATACAACGGGGTTATATCCCCAACATTAGGCCAGATTGAATTGAATTTATTCATATCAATATCCTTCATCTCTAATTTTGGTGGATCATATTCTGTTTGTTTTCCCGCTCATTAGTGACGTCACCCGCCCCAAAATTATAGGGATTCGGTAATGTCATTGTAAGGTTTGATATCTATCCGTTTGGCCCGAGAATCAAGGTGCCCTTAGCTCCAAAATTTACTGCACCTCCTTGATTCCCGCACCTGCTGGTCACACTTTGGCTTTTGGCTTTTAAATACTCGCGAGGGGTCCTTCCTTTTTTACCTTTTCCCCTCGTCTTTTTGCTCATGCCCGCCTCTGCTCATCATGCCATCGGTGTCATCGCCGTTCTCCTCCGTCGGTTGATAGCTCTCCAGGAGTGCGAAGTTTCCTGACTTTGTCATGACGCAGCTAGAAATCTCCGCCTCCGTCCGCAATCCTCTAGGAAAGTTCTTCTTCATCCTTAGATCTGCATTAGGTTGGAGCTTTCGTAGGAGTTTGTCGGCGTTCATCATATGTTCTTTCTATTATCATCCATTTTCACCTGTTCCGATGAGATTAGGGCATAGTATTATGACGGTAGGTTTAGTTGCCCTATTTCGCTCATAATGCTTTGTAGATTTCCTTTGACATCTGCGAGTAAGATCACTGCTGCTTCATAACTTGTTGTTTAGGGTTAGTAAATATTTCCCTTTTGGAACGTTCTGTAGATCCGTAATCTTAGATGCTTCGGTAGAAACTTGTTTGTCTTGGACTTAGTAGAAAACCGGACAATTTCGACTGTTGTGAGTCGCCTTCATATCGGCGGATCATTGTTGCGGCCATAACCCACCAAATATGTAAGTCGGCTTCACTTTAACACCGACTCAATAAAAAACGGCACATATATAACTTATCATGTCATCTTGATTCAACCATAATCCGCCAGAAACCTTGTAATATGATCACGATGGTTAGTTTTAGGATAAGCCTGCACTTCTTTAATAACCCGCCAATTATGCTTCTGCAACTTTTTTCCCTTGGCTAAGCCGTGATGGCCAAACCTGTTTCATGCAACTGGGTTCCTTCACAAGTTACTGAGGCTATGCTCACAAATTATGTGGAACTAGGAGCTCTACCACATAAGGAAAAAATTGTTTGGTGAGCCACCTCTGGGGAGGAACGACCGCAACCCGGTAAAGGAGAAGTATATCATTTTACGGACCATCTTGAACGAGGTTTTTTCTCCTCCGGGTGAAAAAATTTCCGAGACGTCTTGCACTTTTACAACCTTCACCCTCAAGACTTGGCTCCCAATTCCATATCCAAGTTGTGCCACTACCAAGTGTTTTGCGAGGTGTATATGGGAATGGAGCCCACTGTCCCTTTGTTCAGAGAGTTCTTCTATCTCTATCGCTAGATAGAGTTTGCTGATGGACCTAGTCCAGAGCTTGGCAGGGTCACAATTCAGTGGCGAAGAAACTATGGTTTTCCTGCCGCTCTTCTGCCTAGTCATCCTAAAGGATGGACCAAAACCTAGTTCCACTCCAAGAACACAGCTCCCGTCAACGAGAATCCCCTGCCGGGTTTCAAAGCAGAATTCTGTCCTATGAACAATGATCTGCGTGACTTGGCTGCTGCATAGGAACGTGGCCATCTCGCCTTTATTTGGTCGAAACTGAGAGCCTTAAAAGTTAATGGGTTAATTGGAGTGAATCCGACACAGTGTTTGTTGTCTTGATGGATCTTACCCCTCAGCCAGCGTGGCACCTTAATGTGTGAATATAATGGCGATTTAAACAATGCACAACACTTCAACAATGTCACTCTTGAGCCAAGCTGTTGGGTCAACCAAAGGAAGTTTGCAATAAAATTGGCCTAAAGCCCTTCTACACTGAGAACCATGCTCCCAAGGTAATTATCGTTGACATCTTTCACCTTGCTTGTAAGATTCTTCATCCTTCAAAACTTTGTTAGTTCTTGTCAACACCTCTGCAGCCGAACTCTCCATTTTGGAGGAGGAAACAACCAAAGGTTCTTGTGAAGAAACCTAAAGCCGCCCCAAGTAAGAAGAAAAACAAGGTGGCTATAGAGGAATCGTCGATTATGGGCGAGTAACAGACCGTTGATTATCAATCTGAGGTAGAACCTTTACTTCTAAACTTTCTTTAAATTAGACTTGCTAACACACCTTCAGTCTTAGGATGATTAAGCTACTAACCAGGACAAATATGTTGAGGCAAATTCCATATCTTCTGACTCACATCTCTCGTTTCCAAGGCCACCAAAGCGGGTTGTTAGATAAATACTGTTTTCTCACTCGGAAACTTATTTGGCGCCCAATTTCCTTTTGAAGAAGAGTCTATATACACCAAGGCGCCATACCCGAAGCACCTCAGGTGATCTTGTGGAGGGTTTACCTGAAAAGACGTCCACTCGTAAACGACGGAAAGAGGTACGTGATAGTCCAACCTTTTCTTTCTCAAAAACTAGCTTTATCCAACGTCCTCTTCAACCTTCTGATTCAATTTATCAGGAGTCACCACCTTCATCGTGCGGCTCGTCTGTGTCAAAGCTGACATCTCTTATTGTCAATCCACGGTAAGTGTTGCATTTTTGCTTCCAATATTGCTTTGTAATTTTAATACTTGCTTATGTCTTGATATGATACCTTTGCTTTATAGGTCCAAAGCCAAGAAAAAGAAAGTGGGCGTGTCATTTGTCAACCCTAGTGCGCCTGAGCAGGAGAATCCAACACTTGTCAGTCCTGAAACTCGTGTTGAAACTGCTATTGATCTCCCTGAAGCTCATGAGGGTGCCGATGATGACACGCCTCAACATGCCGAGCCAGCAAATGTTGATGAGGTGGCCATGGAAACCAACCCGAAGATTAGTCCTAACCCGCCCAGTCCATTGAAAACAACCAAAGACACTGCTTATCACGAGTAAGGGGTTGTTATTACTAGGATGGGTTACATTGCTCCTATGTTCACTACATTGACCAAGCATTCCTCCAAGACTGAGGCGCTTTTGCCTGATAAAGAAAAGGCTAATCTTGAACTTCTCAATATCGAGAAACTCAGCTTTGAAGAACTTCATGTTAGTTATTTAAGCCGCCTTTCCACAAGCCGGGACATTGAAGCAAGCTTAGTAGGCATGATGAAGAAAACATATGAGGTATGTTCGATCTAATCTTGCATTCCATATATACTTACGTAGCCCCCAAGGGATGAGTCATCTTCTTGAAGATGAATTGGGTCTTGATAAAATGGAAACTTTGATGGAGCCTCGTGCAGCCCCCAATGACCGGCTTATCTTCTTGAAGATGAGTTGGTACTTAGTATGCTTAGACATAAGATTTCAACCTATGGCCCCCAAGGGCCGGGTCATTATGAGAATAATGAGCCGAGTCTTATCATGCTAACTCGTAAGAATTCGACCTGTAGCCCCAGAGGGACGGGTTATTATGAAGATAATGAGCCGGATCTTATCACGTTGAATCGTAACAATTCGACCTGTAGCTCCCAAGGGCCGGGTCATTATGAGAATAATGAGTTGCGTCTTATATTTTGCAAAAGTTTAACGTCATTCTACCTTGAAAAAGTTCAGATCCTGTAGCCCCCAGGGGCTAAGTCATAATGTTTTGAGATGAGTCGGGTCTTTCATGTAGTATACGGTATAAAAATTGATATGCATTAGCCCCCAAGTGGCAAGTACATTGCTTGAAATGTGCTTGAGACCTGTGATAATTTTCTTTGTAGCCCCCAGTGTCATTATGCACCTTGATCGTGGCTTATATGTGACTAACATCCACTTCGGAATTTGATTGTGCAGGAAACTGTAGGTCTGGCCGAGTCAGAATTGACCTGTATAAGGAAGAATCTCGCGCTGCAGCAAGACGCCCGAGCCAAAGGCGATGAGAAACTTTGGGCCTCTTGTGAAGAATTGAAAAGATCAAAGCTGACTTCAAGGTGTACAAAGAATCCGCCAAGTCTAAAAAAGTCACCTTGGTTAGACATGCAAAAGATGCCGAAGGTAAGTTGAAGCCAGTTACTAAAGAGCTCACGAGTCTTAAATGACATATTTCTCATATGACTGAAGCTGTCTTTGGTAAGTATTTACTTGATGAACTTATGATACCTTTATATAAGCAAAAATTGTGCAAAGACCCCCCAGGCGACTTATGTGCTTGAATTATTCGTAGGCCTCTAGACTCTTAATCTTCAAGACAATAGCTTACTAAAGTTAAAAGCCTTGTATACTTTAACTGAGGGATTGTATGCTGGGAGCTTGTTCACTATCAAGGATGATATGGGGGATAAAGACCTGGTCAAGTTCATCAATGACATGCTGAAGCACCTTTCAACGATTCCCAAACAAATTGAAGAATTGAATAGGCTAACAGCCCATAATGGGGCAATAACTGCTCTGAGCCGGGATTGGCTTATGCACCATAGCTTAACACGGAGGAGATAGTTCGCGGGTTTCCTCAACTCAAAGATGATGCGTCAGCTTTTACCCGGGAAGATTATGCCCACTGCATGAAGGCGTCTGATATGTTGGCTAGTCAATTGGGTGAGGGTGTTGATCTGAAGACATATCAGTCGGCTTATGATGATAACAACACACGATGTGGCCACCCATGTTTGAACCGGTGGATCTGACTCCTCAATGTCGTAAGCATCTCTTTGCCCGTGATGTTGACCCGTCCCCCATCTTGAATGAAGAAGCTGAATTCCACCCTTCCGTTGCAACTAGGATATGGACAACCTTCAGATCAGAAACCAGAAGGCTCGGCATAGGATGACCCGGCGGAGCCTTGGATGAGACACCAGTGTGAAGCTTAACCCGGACGAATTGACAGCCAGGGGATGTCACTGATTGTTGATGAACTTTTGTCCAAGACCCTGGGTTCCATGTAGCCTTGTAATATTCTGAGTTGCAAAAATTGATTGTCTATGCCATGCCTTCGTACATGTTTTAAGCTTTTTGTATCGCATCTGAACTTGTTAATGGCTTCTGATATGGATCAAATGATGCTTCTGTGTCTATGCTTTTGTTTAAGTGAAGACGGGCGGGTCTATATAAGCCGCCTTTCTGAAATCTTCCATTGTTGTAATTTGTCTCGCCATCGCAAGGCAACGACTCTATAACCCAAACGCTTTGTATGAACCGGCATAAAATATTGAATCCTTCCCTAGAAAAGGTACTACCATATAATGGCAATAAGTCATTTTTAATAAGCCGACTAGATGAGACTCGACACGGAGATTGTCTTGCAAAGCTCTAGTCATGCCCTAAGGTGGATGGGTGTAATAACACTTCATGATAAGCCGGCTTAGTGAGACTCGGCGATTTAGACTGGCTGATAAGGCTCAAGTCATGCTTCAGTGAAGCGGGTATGTTAACCCATGTTTTCTCCTTTTTCATATGCCGGCTCACACACGACACACCTGATGTTTTAACCTTGACAAGTTCAGGGTCCACAATGGATTGACATGCCAAGAGTAAACAGGGCCTTTTAGGGGGAGTCGCACAAATATACAGTCAGGTATAACCATTGTATAGCGGTAATTTTTGGTGGACCAAGAGGGTGAGAAAGCTAAACTCAGTGAGTTAGAAGCCCCCAAGTGACCCATGATTAGGGAAAAGCCTAGCATAGGGTTGCAGAAGACAATGCTATTACTTCCAAACAATGTGGGGACCAGTGCGCCCCAGATAAGTCGAATTTAATCCACTAATCACCATTGGCGCCTATGTTTGAACCGTCCACATGGAAACTGGTCCTCTTTGGGTCATAACACCTATGTTTGGATGGTCGCAGCATGGCGGCTCATCCTCTTTGGTATCGATACGTCCATGTTTGAATGGCCACATCATGGCGACTCATCCTCTTGGGCGACTTAGTTTAAATAAAGACTCATGCTCGTGATAGTATATAAAAAACTTGAAGTAGGTACATAAATAAGGAGCCAATAGCTCTAAGTATAATAAGGCTGAAGGTGAGCGATGTTCCACGGCCGGGTTGTGTCCTGCTTCGATGTGTGTTTATCTGGATGAAGGTCCATCAGATAGTATGAGACATTGTTAAGACTTTTGTTGATGACGAAAGGACCCTCCCATGTTTTTCAAAATTTATGCATGCCCGTATGATCTTGAATCGGTCAAAGCACTCAGTCGCCCTCTAGAAAAGTCCGACTCTTAACTCTACAACTATGATAGTGACGTAGGTGTTGCTGATATATAGCTGATCTTCCTACTGCCAAATCACGCTCTTCCTCCAAGGCGTCCAAGGAATCTTGACACGCCTGCTAGTTGTCTTCTAGAACATAAGTAGCGACTCAAGGAGAATCATGCCATATATCACTTGATAATACCGCCTCAGATCCATAAACTATCAAAAAGGGTGTGTAACTAGTGGATCTGTTTGGCATCGTCCTGATGCTCGAAAGCACCACGGGGAGCTCCTTAACCAAAAAACACGGAGTACGCTGTAAGGAAACCCTCGTAAGATTTCCTCATTAGCTCGGTCGGCTTCTCCTTTGGAATGTGGATGTGCTACTGCTCATACATGAAGCCGGATATCCTCCTACTGGCATAACTACGTCATAGCCCCTCTGGATAAATTGGTACCATTATTAATTATAATGCTGTGAGGATAACCAAACTGGAAAATCAGCTTTTTTAGAAACTTGACTGCTCTATGTGCTTCATAGTTGCTAACAGGATCTGCCTCAACGCACTTGGTAATCTTGTCAACCGCCACCAGTAGATGACTCTTTTTGTTGGAAGATGTCTTGAAGGGCCAACCATATCAAGCACCCAGACCGCAAAAGTTCAAGTGATTGGGATCATACACAATTCCTGAGCTGGTACATGGGCTTGTCGGGCGAATTTTTGACATCCATCGCACTTGCGTACTATATCCTCCATGTGTGCATGAGCTATCAACCAATAAAATCGATGATGAAAAGCTTTTGATACCAAATATCGTGAGCCGGCATGGTTTCCACAGTCACCAACATGAATCTCATGAAGGATCTCATGTCCTTCCTCAAGTGAAACACAATGTTGAAAAACATCGCTAACACTTCTTTTGTGCAACTCGCCCTTATGAATAATCATGGACTTGCATCGTCGTATTATCCTTCGGGCGATGAGTTCCTTAGCCAGGAGCTCCCCTTAGGCTATATAAGACAAGTATGGCACTGTCCAATCAGTAGTCGACCGGAGAGCCGCCACCAACTGCGATTTCGGGTCAGGGATGGCTATATCTCCCTAAGACGGTAACTTCACAGAGGGTTCGTGGAGAACATCGAATGCAAGAACACATTGGGGGAAACCGGGTTGCATTGAGATCCCAGTCGCGACAATGCATCTGCCGCCTCATTGTGTCGTCAATCAATGTGATCAACCTGATAGCCATGAAAGTGACGAGCCACATCGGATACTGCACGTCTGTAAGCCTCCATTAGGGGGTCCTTCGAATTCCATGTTCCAGAAACCTATTGAGCCACCAAATCTAAGTCGCCTAAGCACCTGACTCGGCTAAGGTTCATCTCCTTAGCTATCTTGAGCCCATGTAATAGCGCCTCATACTCAGCTGCATTGTTAGTACACGGGAACATGAGTCGTAGAACATAACAGAACTTGTCACCTCATGGTGAGGATAACACTACACCAGCCCTCGAGCCTTCCAATTGCCTAGAGCCATCAAAATGTATAGTCTTGTACGTGTTATCTGGCCTATCCTCTCGGAGCTAAAGCTCAATCCAATAGTCGATGAAATCCACCAGTGCTTGGGATTTGATGGCTGTATGAGGCATGTACACCACATGATGGGGACCAAGCTCAATTGCCCATTTAGCAATACGACGTGTAGCCTCTTGGTTCTGTATGATGTCCTCAATTGGGGTTGAACTATGCTCCTGAAAGTAGTGCTTCGGCTTCCGGCTTGCCATAAAAATTCCAAAGACCAGCTTTTTCCAATGTGAGCATCGTTGTTTGGACAAGGTCGGTACTTCACTAAATAAATACATCGGTCGCTGAACTGGATATTCTTTCCCTGCTTTCTTTCGCTCAACGACAACTACAACACTCACTGCCTTAGAATTAGCAGCGGTGTAGAGGAACATGGGCTCTTTGCCGGTCGGGGCAGCTAAAACGGGTGGCTCAGCCAACTGCTTCTTGAGAGCTTTGAAGGGTTCATTAGCTCCATCCGTCCACACGAAATTATCCGTCTTCTTGAGCATTTGGTAAAGAGGGATCACCTTCTCACCAAGGCGGCTTATGAACCGGCTTATCACCGCTATGCGACCCGCCATGCGATGGACCGGGTTTATATTGGTCGGCTTACCAAGCGAAGTGATTGCCTTGATTTTATCCAAGTTAGCGGCAATGCCTCGCTCGGACACCAAGAAACCTAGTAGCTTGCCTGCAGGAACACCGAAAACACACTTGGTCGGGTTAACCTTCATCTGTTACACTCAAGATTATCAAACGTCTCCCTGAGATCCTCCAAGAGTGTTTCCTTCTTCTGAGACTTCACTACGATGTCATCAACATAGGCATGAACATTGCGCTCAATCTGACTGTGCAAACAGTTCTAGATGCAGCGTTGATAAGTTGCCCCCGCGCTCTTAAGTCCAAAGGGTATAGAGACATAGCAGAAGGCACCAAAAGGGGTTATGAAAGCTGTATTTTCTTGATCCTCCTTTGCCATTTTGATCTCGTGGTAACGTGAGTACACGTCCAGGAAACACAGGCACTCACCACCCGCCGTAGAGTCAATTATTTGATTGATACGGGGAAGAACAAAAGGATCCTTTGGACAAGTTTGTTGAGATCGGTGTAATTGATACACAAATGAAAGGTGTCATTCTTCTTTAGAACTACAACATGGTTAGCCATCCACTCAGGATGAAAAACTTCGACGATGAACCCGGTAGCTAGGAGCCGGCCGACTTCTTCTGCATTTTGTTCTCTCCTTGTTAAAACGACGGAGGTATTGTCGCACTGGTTTCATCTTTGGATCCACATTAAGGAGGTGCTCAGCAAATTCCTCGGTACTCCACGCATGTCAGAAGGCTTCCATGCAAAGATGTTCCTATTCTCACGGATGAATTCGATAAGCGCGATTTCCTATTTGGTTTCCAGGCCTGTCCCAATGGTGAACTGCTTAGAAGAGTTGCATGTGGTGAAATAGACTTGCTTGGTATCATCAGTTGACTGGAACTTCAGGGGCGGCTCAAACTCGGTGGAGGGCTTCTTGAAGGGGGTCATATTTGTCGGGTCAACATTAGCTGTATAGAATTTTAACTCCTCACTTGCACATGCCGACTCTGCATAATCCGCATCCCCTTCCTCGCACTCCTGGGCTATCTTCCGTCTTCCACTCACAATAATGATACCTTTGGGACCGGGCATCTTGAGTTTTAGGTACACATAGCAAGGCCGGGCCATAAAGCAAGCACAATCCGCACCCCCTTCCTCGCACTCCTAAGCTATCTTCTGGCTTCCACTCATTGTAATGATACCTTTGGGACCCGACATCTTGAGTTTTAGGTACACATAGCAAGGCCGGGTCATAAAGCGAGTGTAAGCCGGCCGCCCGAAGAGGGCATAATAAGGGCTAGTGATTTTGACCACCTCAAACATCAAGGCTTCACTTCGATAGTTAAATTGATCACCAAAAGCCACATTTAACTTGATCCGCCCGACTGGGTGCACCGATCTACCTAGAATGATGCCATGAATGACTATTGTTGATGGCATCAGGTCTTTTTGAGAAAAGTTCATCCACCGGAAGGTTTCATAGTACAAGATATTGATTCTGCTCAACCCATCCATGAGAACCTTTGTGAGGGTTTATCAACCAACCTGAGGTGCTAACACCAAAGCTAAATCGCCAGGGTTGTCAACCCGAAGAGGGTGATCGTCCCTACTCGAAGTGACTAGTTGTTCGGACCAATTGAAGTATCTGGTAACCGCCGGCTCAACCATATTGAGGGCGCTCTACTTGAGCTTTTTACCCTGCGCACAAGTGTTGGTGGTGAATAAGTGGTACTGACCACTATTCCATTGCTTAGGGTTTCTCTGAAACCCATCCAGACTATTATGTTGCTGGTTATTCTGGCCGAAATGTTGTCCATGGCCATTGCCCGAGCCGCCTTGACCCTGAAAACCGGATCCTGGGAACCTGCCGGATGAGCCCCCATGTGACCCGTCATGACCTTGCCGCCCATTATGTCGACCACCACTGCCTCCTTGATTGTCCCTCAAAGCCTGGATTTGGAACTCTTGCGTAACATAGCAATCTTCCTAGGATTGAGTGGATCGAGTATCCGGGGTACTATGCTGGGGACAAGGTGCTTTGAGCATATCCTTATAGTTGTGTGGCTTCCTCCCATTATAAGGTCGAGTGTTTCAACGTTGGTTCTTAAAACCAGTATTGGTATTGGCTACCAGATCTAACCCGCCATTGTGTTATCTCCGCTTTCCTTATCCTCCCGGGTTACCATTGTGTCTACGATTTTGATGGTGACCCTTGGCACCGTCACTTTTCTTGCCCGTACTCGCATTGTCCTCGTCTGAACTGGCATCCTTCGTGCCATCTCACTTGGCATATCTGGAAGAGTATCCATTAACTCGCCCATGTCCTGTACGTTTCGCTTCAATCGACCAGGCTTCAAGACCAGCTATGGGAACCCCGACTTATGAGTCGAGATCGCCGAATGAACGTGCTTAGTGATCCCAGAGATCATTGCTCACTGAAAACACGGAAACCGAATAACAAGAGTCTTATATCCTTACATATCATTTGATACAATTAATGACCACTGCGGTCAAGTATTACTTAGATAGGGCCTTGAAGGCCAACACACCAAACTTGACCTGTAGCGGAATTACTAGTCGAAAGCGTGAACCCATGACATCAGCCTTAACCTATAGGCATTCTGATTGGGAAGCGTCCTAGCTCGCAGGAACGTCACCAAGGTATTCTGAAATTACCAGTGGAAATCCAATGAGTACTTCGAATGTACTCTCAAGCAACCCATGATGTGGAACAAGGCAATAATGAAACATGATATAGCGCGAGTATGCATCCTTTTGCGGAAAGCAAGTTTATCATCAAATCCAGTAACATGGTCAAGTGTTTATGTGATCATGCATCACACGGTGAATCGTAACAATAAGAATAGGTTACAGATATCAACATATCTTCCGAGGGTTGAACACATCAGGTTCACCCTCCATGCCAAGTGACCGGACTTGACAATATCTTGTTTCTCAACCACACACACACACACTCATGCTTGCTTTATGCGGGAACGACTGGAGGTAGTTTAAGCAAGATTACCCAACTGTCCTTGATCGTGGAAACGGCTATTCGAATAGTTTTACACTCTGCACAGATTGCGCGATATACCCATGAGATTTGGGAAACTTCACTGTCATTCATGACCCGTGGTATATAACCTACCCGAGATTAGTACCCTAACATTGCCTTTCCCCTGGCGACACAAGAAAAAGAATCCACTCGATTGGTACCCAGCCCACATGATGAACATCTTACGAGCACCAATTCTAGATCGTATCATCCATGCAGGCACCAACGGTGTGCCCAGCACATGTAAAAACAGGATAGTCGCCCTACTTCGCACGACCCCGACACGAGAGTGACCACGCCACTCCCGCAACTAGGAATGTGGGCTCTTCGCTAGCACCGACCAGAGTAATCAACAAAGCCCCGTTCCCATATTATGGTATCGTGGTCGCACATGTAAGGTTAGGATGGTTAGCAAATCTTAAATCTAATCCCATTTTCGAAATCATACACACAAAACCTTTTTCGGTACACCACTTCTTTCTCAAGTGGTCATCCATCTCAACACCATCACCCTCAGGCATTAGTGGAACCCGACAGGGTTTTCGGAAAATCTTTGTGATCAACTCTGTATTACCATCACCATGCATATGCTCATCCTATGCATAGCACTATTATCTAATTGCCAACTTATCCTTAGTGTGAACCTCATAGATGGTAAGGTCATGGTCAAATGCAAGTGTTCCAGAGGAGCCATCGGTAACACCATACCGAGGATTTACCGATTAATCATGATCATATGCATCGGGATAACGTAATCAACATGGCATGCATAAAAAAATTCTCAAACATGGTCAGAGGGCTGCTTGCCTTGCTCAACCAGGTCTCCGGGGTCTTCGAGGTCTTCTAGTCCAACTCTGGTACTCCTTCTATTCCGCCAACTATCGTCGGAAACAACCAAAGTAAGTCACACAGCAAGCAGGAATGAAAGTGCTCTATAAATAGGAGTTTGATTTTTCTTCGATATGCCTGGTCATGAGAAAAATACCTAACGGTTATTCTATGAGGTTTTGGATTATGAGACATTTTGTATGGGGAAGTGGAGGCATCACTGGCCCCAAAAGAAGTATACAAAAAATATGCTGGTAAAAATAAGTGGAGGCACTCATTTAATATGGAATGAATTTAGAAACATTTAAGAAGTGGTTTCACTGGATTTGGAGTTAGTATGAATTTCCTATGGATTTTATCATATGGAATAAATAGCAAAAGGGGCTATTTGTTTGATGCAACACAAACATGACAAAGAAAAATGTTGACTAATGATGAAAAAATAGTGCATGATATTAGAGGGCTCTGGAAATTCGAATCACTCCAATTGGAGTTGATTTGAGTCATGTAGGATTTTATAAAGTGGGGTTTTAAATATTCAAATCTGTATTTGAATAATAATACTACAGAAAAGCTTCTTCGAAAAGCGTGCAAAACACATATCTAGATGGGCAAGAATTTTAGAAGTCAGTAGAATTTTTATCACTAGATTTGGAGTGAAAATGAATTAGATAAGCATTCTTGAAGTTTCTGATAAAATAAAAAACAAAGGAAAAAGGTATACCAAATTGGGCTACACTACGCACGGTGCATAGAATAGGCGGACGGGCCGGCCCAACAGCTCGGCCTGGCGTGCAACAGGCTAGCCGAAGGCGTATTCGCCCCGGGGCGCTTTCGCAGCGGCGAAGGCGGTTTCGGCTGGGGCGCCTCCACTTAACTGGCGCGACACACCTGGCTGGCTCACCGACCGGCTGACACGCGGGGCCTGGTGGCCCTCTCCCCCTCCTTCCCTCTTCTTGCTCCTCTCACCGGGAGTAGAGGAGCTCCGGTCATCGCGGTTTCCGGTCGCTCAGCGGTGCCGGTCGCCGAGCTGGGGGTCCGGTCGGACGCTCAGCTGCGTGTCGCAGCCATGGATGGCCTACGGGCTGTGGGGACTCCCCTAGCGAGCCGGACGACGACAGGGGCAAATGGTGGCGCGGCTCCACTGGTGATCTTGGCTCGGCCACGGGGAAGGGCCCATGGAATGTGTGGGAAGTCGGGGGCGTCTAGGGGGGCCCTCCGGTGGGGAGAGCTGAGGCGAGGGGGGACTAGCGAGCCCGATTGCAGGGGAGGCCGAGGTGGCGCCATGGCGACCGTAGGAGAAGATTGGGGGTGTGGGAGCCCCAATGGCTCGGTCTAGGAGGTTCATAGGAGTGAGAGGGTGCTCTAGTGAGGTTCAGAAGCTCGGCGTAACGCCCAAGATGCAACCCTATCCTTATTTTGGCACGAGGGCCTCGACAGGGATAGAAGCGCATCTCGTCGTCTTGCAAAAATGGATATCGTTACAAGTACATGTAATGAAAAGATGAGTATAAGGAGTTGGCTTACACTCACCACAAGCTACATCAAGATCACATCAATACAACAATATCCAGTAATCAATACAGCAGGGTCTATCTACGGACGAAAACAAACGATAAAAGAATGACGTCCATCCTTGCTATCCCAGGCTGCCGGCCTGGATCCCATTCTAGATCGATGATGAAGAAGAAGAAGAAACTCCAAATAGCACAATCAGCGCGCTCACATCAAAGTAACTCTTTACCTGTACCTGCAACTAGTGTTGTAGTAATCTATGAGCCACAGGGACTCAGCAATCTCATTTCCAAAGGTATGAAGACTAGCAAAGCTTAATGGTGAGGTATGGTTAAGTGGTGAGGCTGCAGCAAGCGACTAAGCAACTATTTGAGGTCTAACTTACGAGTACGAGAATAAAAGAGGGGGATGATGTACGCACAACGGACATGAACTACTGATGATCAAATGAATGATCCTGGACATCTACTTACGACAGACATAACCCCACTGTGTTCTCGATCGGAGAAGGAGCTCACGAAAGAGACAGTCACAGTTACGTACTCAGTTGGCATATTTTAGTTAAGTTTATTTCAAGTTATCTAGAACCAGATGTTAAACAAAGTTTCCAAGTTTGGCACATAACAGCGGGCACGACTGTAACGACTAAGATGCGACTCTTTCCTTATTTGGGGGTGAGGCCTCAAAAGGGGAAAGGGGCGCATCTAAGTGTTTCACAAGTAGGATAAACATCGCAATACATAATGTATGGAAGAGTAATAAGATGTGGCTTACACTCGCCACAAGCTAAATTAGAGAGTCACATAGTCCTACATTATTCAAATGGAAAATAGGGTCCAACTACGGACAAGATAAACTACAAAAGCAATGCTATCCCGCCTTGCTAGGCCCACAATCACGACCAAGTGCCTCTAATCCTTAGGATACGTCACTTATAGCCTGCCATTGGCCTCGTCGAACTCACACTTCAGCTTGGTATCTTTGGGAACATCTGCATCTGGGGTACCTATACCTGTGGGTGGTTGTAGTAAACTGTGAGCCACGAGGACTCAGCAATCTCATGACCTTGGTACCGAGTCAAACTAAGTTAATAGGTGAGGTTGGGGTATGTGTTTGAGTTTGCAGCATCCTAAGCATATATGGTGGCTAACTTACGAAGAACATAAATAAGTTATGGTTGTCTACGTAACATGATCGAGGTCTAATAATGATCACTAAGTGATCCTGAACACCTACTTACGTCATTCATAACCACACCATGTTCTCGATCACAGAAGGGACTTCGATAGAAATAGTCACCGTTACGCACACAGTTGGCAGATTTTAGTTAAGTTACTTTGAATTGTCTAGAACTAGATCTTAACAACATATCCATGATTTCCACATAACCGTGGGCATGGCTTTGAGAAAGATTTAACCCTCCAGGGGTGTTCCAACTAATCCATCACAAATTACCACATGCCGCATAGTAATCCTCGACCACGAAACTCGCGATCCCGTTGGATTCCTTAGAGGAAAACCTCAACTCTAAGAAGACCCAAAGTCTACTAACCCATGGTCTTCTTGAGAGTTCTATGTGGGGTTAGGTGTGTTTCCATGGGCTTGTGTCAAGAGGAATATCTCATACAACCCATGGAGGATGACATCAAGTTATGGAGGATGGTGGCAATGGACTTGTGAAGATATGCTGAAGAGCGGCTCACCCATAGTGTGTATGGGGGAGCAATCAACTAGTCTTCATCAAGACAACGCAAGCAAGAAAGGTGGTCCATCTTGAGGAAGCCAAGATCATCGTCATCTATCTCAAGAGGACGAGGTGCAAGGTATAGGTTTGCCCTTGATAGGTTTTCTGTTTTAGGATAGGTTGTCGTACTTTCAAGGGGGCTCTCAAGTGAGTAGCTTGATCGTATCGTTCGTTGAGAGCTCAAACCATTTGCATCCTTGCATCATACTTCTTGGTTCTTGTTTGGTATTTCTCTTTGTGATTTCTAGAGCTTATGTTCATCTTCATTACACGCTCGACTTCATCGAAAACGGAGTCCATATGCATCTTCTATGATGTTTTCGATGTTGGGAATTTTTACCGGTCTTATTCGAAGAAGGGTTCTCACCATTTTCTTATGTGACTTTTCGCACTTGCTTCTTATTGATATTTCTATCAATATTTTGTTAGCCCATGTTGTTAGCTTTCCAACAAACTTGGTTTCGTTGAATTCGGAGTCCGTATGCAAAAGTTACAGCAGTTTCAGTATCCAACGGTAGTACCGCTCCTGGTGCCAGCGGTAGGACCGCTCGTGTAGAGATAGTACCGCCCCCGGAGAGGTAGTACCGCCCCCGAAGCGGTAGTATTTTTTTACTACCGCTCCGTCGGACTGTTGTTTGCATCCTTTTTGGACTCATCATGGTTGGTGAACCTACCGAGCGGTAGTACCGCTCCCATGAGCGGTAGTACCGCTCTGTGCGGGCTGTGAGGCTTAACGGTTGGATTTTCCCCACCTATAAAAGGGGGTCTTCTTCCCATTGAACCTTATCTCTTTAGCTCGTGTTCTTCCCCCATTGTTGACCTTCTTCGAGCTTGCTAACTCTCAATCCCTCCAATGATTCTTGCTAGTTATTGAGGGAAAAGAGAGGAGATCTAGATCCACATTTCCACCAATCACTTTCTCCTCTAAGTGAGGGGAACCCCTTGGGTCTAGATCTTGGAGTTCTTCGTGCTCTTCTTCATTCTTCCTCTCATTTTCCTCCCTAGCATTAGTCGCTTTGGTGGGATTTGGGAGAGAAGTACTTGGGCACTCCATGTGCCCTTGCCATTGCATTAGTTGCATCGGTTTGAGTTCTCCACGGTGATGCGTGGAAGTGAAGTTTGAGAAGCTTATTACCTTTGGTACTTGGTACCCCAGATATTTTTCTTTGTGGATGCTTTGGCGTCCTAGAAGCTTGGTGGTGTCTCGAAGCTCAATCATTGTGGTGTAAAGCTCCGGGCAAGCGTCGGGGTCTCCAATTAGGTTATGGAGATTGCCCCGAGCAATTTGTACGGGTACCGGTAACCGCCCCCAAGGTTTGCCATTCGTACAGGTTCGGTGACCGCCCTCAACGGTCCCTTAGTGGAATCACGACATCTTGCATTGTGCGAGGGCGTGAGAAGATTACGGTGGCCTTAGTGGCATCTTGGGGAGCCTTGTGCCTCCACACCGCTCCAATGGAGATTAGGATCCGCAAGGGTGTGAACTTCGGGATACATCATTGTCTCCGTGTGCCTCGGTTATCTCTTACCCGAACCCTTTACTTATGCACTTTACTTTGTGATAGCCATATTGTTTATTGTCATATATCTTGCTATCACTTAGTTGTTTATCTTGCTTAGCATAAGTTGTTGGTGCACATAGGTGAGCCTAGTTGTTGTAGGTTTTGTGCTTGACAAATTAAACGTTAGTTTTATTCTGCATTTGTTCAAGCCTAAACCATAATTATTTTAAAGCGCCTATTCACCCCCCTCTAGGCGACATCCACGTCCTTTCACCAGCCTTCTCATCTACCAAGTATCTAGGGTAGTTCTGCTTCAGTGACCGTTCCCCTCATTACAGAGGCACTTAGCCTCGGGTTTGGGTTCAACCTTGGGTTTCTTCACTAGAGCAGCAACTGGTTTGTCGTTTCATGAAGTACCCCTTCTTGCCCTTGCCCTTCTTGAAACTAGTGGTTTTATTAACCATCAACAATTGATGCTCCTACTTGATTTCTACTTTTGCAGTGTCAAACATTGCGAATAGCTCAAGGATCATCATATCTTTCCCCGATATATTATAGTTCATCACAAAGCTCTAGTAGCTTGGTGGCGGTGACTTTGGAGAACCATCACTATCTCATCTGGAAGATTAACTCCCACTCGATTCAAGTGATTTGTAGTACTTAGACAATCTGAGCACATGCTCAATGATTGAGCTTTTATTCCTTATTTTGCAGGCCAAGAAACTTGTCGGAGGTCTCATACCTCTTGACAAGGGCACGAGCATGAAATCCCAATTTCATCTCTTGGAGCATCTCATATGTTCCGTGATGTTCAAAGCGTCTTCGACACCTCAATTCTAAGTCGTTAAGCATTACGCATTCAACTATCACGTAGTTATCAAAAACGTGTATGTCAGATGTTCGCAACATCCACAAACGACGCTCGAGATTCAGCACACCGAGCGGTGCATTAAGTTCACAAGCCTTATGTGTAGCAATGAGAACAATCCTCAGTTTATGGACCCAGTCCGCATAATTGCTACTACCGTCTTTCAACTAAATTTTCTCTAGGAACATATCTAAAATAGTAGAGCTACAACATAATTTGCAAAGACCTTTTGACTATGTTCATGATAATGAGTTCAATTAATCATATTACTTAAGAACTCCCACTAAAATAGACATCCCTCTAGTCATTTGAGTGGCGCATGATCCAAATCAACTAACTCAAGTCCGATCATCACGTGAGTTGAGATTAGTTTCAATGGTGAACATCTCCATGTTGATCATGTCAACTATATGACTCATGCTCGACCTTTTGGTCTCTTGTGTTCCGAGGCCATGTTTGTACATGCTAGGCTCGTCAAGTTTAACCCGAGTGTTCCGCGTGTGCAACTGTTTTGCACCCGTTGTATGTGAACGTTGAGTCTATCACACCCGATCATCACGTGGTGTCTCGAAACGACGAACTGTCGCAACGGTGCACAGTCGGGGAGAACACAATTTTATCTTGAAATTTTACTAAGGGATCACCTTATAATGCTACCGTCGTCCTAAGCAAAATAAGGTGCATAAAAGGATTAACATCACATGCAAATCAAAAGTGACATGATATGGCCACGAACTTGTGCTTCTTGATCTCCATCACCAAAGCACCGACATGATCTCTATCGTCACCGGCGCCGCACCATGATCTCCATCATCGTGCTACCATCGAGGATGTCGCGCTATCTATGTTGTTACTACTAAAGCTACTGCCTAGCGATATAGCAAGAGCATCTGCAAGCGCAAAATAAATTTAAAGACAACCCTATGGCTCTTGCCGGCTGCCGTAGCATCGACGTGCAAGTCAATATTTAACTATTACAACATGATCATCTCATACATCCAATATATCATATCATGTATTGCCATATCACATCACATGCATACCCTACAAAAACAAGTTAGACGTCCTCTAATTTGTTGCTGCATGTTTTAGGTTGCTACTATGGCTATCTAGTATGATCGCATCTTACTTACGCAAAACCACAACGGTGATATGCAAGTTGCTATTTAACCTTCTCCAAGGACCGCCTCGGTCAAATCCGATTCAACTAAAGTTGAAGAAACAGACACCCTCCAGTCATCTTTATGCAACAAGTTGCATGTCAGTCGATGAAACCGGTCTCTCGTAAGCGTACGAGTAAAGTTGTGTCACGACTAAGATGTGGTCCTTTCCGATTTGGGGAACGAGGCCCCAAATTGGAAAGAAGCGCATCTAAGCGTTTCGCGAACATGGTAACATAGCACATACATAATATCAACAAAATGACAATAAGGGATTCAATTGCCATCTCATAAATATATCAGAGTTACATCACGCATCCAAACAAGGTAGTTCCGCTATGGACTACAAAACAAGGGAAATGACTATGCTACCCTGCATGCTTGCCCATGATCACGACCACGCCTCAATCTTCAGGATAGTTCACGTACATGCGGTCGTTCTCCTCGTCGTACTACCACGCCAGCTGCGTGCCGTCGGGATCACTTGTCTCGGGGGTACCTGAACCTGTTGCTGTTGTGAAGGAATATATGAGCCACGGGGACTCGGCAATCTATGACCTCGGTGCCAGAACTAGTCAAGTTATTAGGTTGGAAAAGGTGGAGTATTTAGGTTGCAGCATCCTAAGCTTTATATGGTGGCTAACTTACGTAGAACATGTATGAAGGTGGTCTATACTAGCGGTCGCAGATTAACTGATCACTAAGTGATCCTGAACACCTACTTACGTCAATCATAACCCCACCGTGTTCCCGGTCAAAGAGAGATCTTCGACGGGGACAGTTACACACACAGTTGGGAATTTTATTAGCTTATGTTGAAGTTATCTATTACCGGATGTTAACAAATATTCCAAGTTGCCACATAACCACGGGCACGGCTTTCCGAAAGATTAAACCCTGCAGGGGTGCTCCAACTAGTCCATCACAAACGTACACGGGTCGCAAAGTAATCCTCTATCACGAATCTCATGATCTCGTCGGATTCCTTAGAGGAAAACCTCAACTCTGGGGAGAACCAAAGCTTCATCGGGATTCCTATACGCAAGATATATCGCTAAGGTAAGACAAGACTAGCAGGACCTCCCGTCGTGTCGACGACCCTGATAAGAGCCGCGTATCTCAGTCTCAGGACACGATGGATGAGCTAGATGTCGGGATAGCTAAACCTCTGGGTGACCAGTGGGGCCCCGGACATCGCTCAGGTGGGACCAACACTCATGAGGAGCACTGGCCCGGGTTGTTGATTAAATTCCTCGGGGTAGCTATTCCCTATGCAGATTATTATTAAGTGATTAGCAGACTAAACCAATGTTGGGTCCTGTGGGACAAGTCTTAACACTACGCGATTTATCGAGGGGGTCCCCATAACAACCCCGAACGTGTTAGGAGCGATCAATATGGAATCAAACACCGGTAGTCGGTAACTATGGCGGCAATAACGGAACAAAACACCCGGCAAAAGGCTAGGACTTCCGTTACTTACCAAGTATATAGGTGCATTAATTAAATAACAGATTTAGCATAAAGATATCAAACTCATGTTATCACATGAGACAATTGCACCTGCAACTAGCAACGCTAACATTAGTAGCTGAGCAAGCCTGCTTAGCCATTCAAGATTTGCTAGGAAGGGATAAGTGTTTGGTTTCATGGCATATCAGGAGGCAATTATTTCAGTGGTAGGCAGCGAGCATATGATGGAAGAAACGTAATCTAGCATAACAAGTCTAGAGATGGAATCAAGGTCATATCATCATGCCTGTGATATCCTCGGCTTGGAAATATTCTTGTTCGTCCTGCACGTACTCTCCCGAATCCATGTACTCGTTCTCCGATCCCGGTGCTACCCATCATAAAAATAACATCCAATGAACAACAGCACCTCAAGATTCAACAAGCACATGATGCATGGGATGAATATGAACATGCATCTCTATTATACTCACTAGCACAAGCATGAGAAGTAAATACATGTTCCTGGGCAGAAATGCATCCTAAGCTATCTTGACATGCATGAGAATGACATGATCAGATACATCTCGTGAAAACGATGCAAAAGCATATAAAGAACATTACAAACGGAGCTACGGATCAACGGAAACAACGAAACAAGAAATGAAGCCCTACATGTCAAATTCATCACCACACACTCCAATGGCTCAACTCTGGTATTTCCAGGTAGCCAAGACATAAAACAAACCAACATGGATGGGGTGGTACAAAGAATATCACCACACCATCAACTATGCACTCACAATCATCAAATTTCCAAAACTACACAATCTGCCATAAACAGCATCATAGCACTTTGTGAGCTACATGCAAAGCACCTACAGCCACCCAAACACGCCAAATAAGATATGTGGCAGTATCTATCCAAGATGACTACAAGCACAAGAAAAAATAACACACAAAGGAGTTAAACACAGAAAGTTACACAGCTGCAAACTTGCCCAAAAATATCAGATTTCAGGGACTTAGTGAAAATTTCAGATTCTCACTATCTGGTTATGCTCTGAAGCATTTTGACAGCAGCCAAAACAATATCTACAGTACTCCAAATGGAATGAAAATTTACAGGAAGCTAGACAAACACATCAGCTTCAACTTTCCAGTTGAAAACTAAGGCTAAATCACAACACATTGACATGCACAAGCTCATCAACAGGAGAAGAAAATATAAACAAATTCTCGGAGTTAGTGAAAATCTCAGATTTTCACTAATCTGGAATTTCAGCCACATGCCTACTTTGATTGGGCACAACTTGCACATATGGATTCCTAAGCATGAAACAAAAGCAACAAGTGGTAGAGAGGGTCACCCTCTAATGCCACAACAAGGAATCAACCTATTGTGCACACCACAACTCATGGAACCAAGCTCTAAACATAGAACAAATCTGAAATATGTCATTTCCAGAAAGTGTTCAAATGGCAAAACTGATCTCACCAATGGATTCCTGGGATGATTCTACCCCAAAAGCATATATAATACCTATGCACTTGCTTGGAACAAGTGGGCACAGACTAGGAAAGAAATTCTACATGGAATCATATGTAGTGAATAGTGCATCATCACATGTGCTATTCACTAGATCAACACCCACATAAACACAAGCATGCTCTCAACATTACCTAGGTGCACATGAGGGGTAGACCTCATGCTCATGTGCCTTGGCACACCACCACACTCTCACAAGCAACAAGCACAACATAATAACATCACCTATACATGTAATCTTGCACATATGCCCATCAAGGCATAACATGCCATGATATGTGTGAGACATACTCACATGAGCACCCACACACTCACGTAGGATCTAGCAAATCTATATATACATGCACCCATAACAACAATCCACTTCTACACATGATAAAACTACACATGATATAGCTACATATGCACTCCTAGTGCAAACACACACACATGCATATGACTAACTATCTACACACACAAACACACCCACATCACCAAGTGCACAAGAACCCTAGCCCATGTTTGTGAGATGCACACACACACATGCACCACAATCACCACTTGTATGTGTGCCACCACACACACACACACCATCACAATACCTACACTATGCCTATAACATGCACACACTTCTAAACTAGGCAGGAAAGGAAAAACAACAAGGAATAAAAAATACAATGCTACAAATAAGCTGGGCAGCTTAGACATCAAATCAGCAAAGGAAAATAAAAGAAAACAAAAGGAAAAGAAAAATGAGAGGTACTGGGATCGAACCCCAGACCTACTGGAACCAACACACGCAAACCACATAGCCACACCACTCTGCTACAAGTCACTGGCTCGACAGGAGAGAGGGTGCTAACAGGGTAAGGTTCACCCCGCAGCTAGTATGCCGAAAGATTTAAAACAAAAAGGGTGCCGAGGGGGAATCGAACCTGCAACCTCCATCTGGCAACAACAACACACTACCACTACGCTATGCATCGATGTCTGATAGAGAAGGGGGGTCTGCTCTTTTGAGCAACCCCTTCGGGATCCATTGCTGACCCACGATGGCCGGAACAGGGGAGCCCCAACGCCGGAGACACAAGCTAAATTGAACTCCGACGCGTTGATGGAAGGATGCCCTGGCATCCACGGTTCCATTTCCCTCGCTAATCCTACCCGAGAGTAACTACTGCTACGGGACCACGCTGCGCGGCGGCTCCGGCGACAGGGAACGGCACGATGGCCTAACCACTGATCCTACACTCGATTCGAAGACAGGGAAGGGGGGAGGAAGGATCTGCTCACCCCACAACCAAAGAAACCGAGCCGACCAGAGAGGAAGCAAAGGACGGAGAGGAAGGAGCCGCGTCAGGGAAGCTTGTCGGAGCGGAAGGGGTCGTCGTCGAAGTAGACGAAGAAGAGGCAATGTCGTCGGCCTAGCTGCGGGAATGGATTCCCACGAGATCCCTCGAGCTCGACGACGCCTTGGAGAGGAAGCAAAGGCACGACAACCACAGCGATGAGCTTCTTCATGATCCGGCCATGGCGGAAGCGCCGCTCCTCTTACCTGAGGTCATCGACACGGAGAGAGGGAGATGGAATTGAAGTGGCGGTGGAAGAGGAGGAACCCTAGCCTTGGCACGGACGCCAAGGGGGATTAAATAGGGGAAAGGAGGAGGAGAGGGACGCGGCATGGCCATGTGCGTGAGGGGAGCTCCGGTGGAAAGCAGAGAGGGGAAAAGATGAGTCGCTCACAATGGCCCCAGGTGTCGAGCTGGAAAGGAGGAAGAAGAGGGACGCGCTGTGGGCTCGTGCGTAACAGAGAGTAGGAAGTGGGTCGGCCTGTGGGAGAAAGCCCACAGGGTGGCGCCAGATAGAGGAGAAAGAAATCCCCTGGCTTTCCTATTATAAATAAAATAGGAAAATAAAAATAAAACACAGGCCAAACTGTTGGCTCAAAAATAAAGATAAAAACACCCGTGGTTATAAGGAATTATGACCTATTTGAATAAAATGCAAAATGAATATTTGGGGCAACTAAATATTTCCAATACAACATTTGTTTGATCTGTTTTGTAATTATTTGCACCTTTAAAACATGTTTTCAAAAATAGCAATTCAACATCACAAATACACCACAAACAAGAGCTAACTCACGAACATTTTTAAAACAGAAAAGGTTCAAGTGAAACTTGACCTTGAGGTGAAACAGAGAGGGGGAAAGATGGTTTTGAAACCTAAGCAAACACAAGCTTGTTCCTACTAACACATGCATATCCACACAAGCTACACATCACACACCACCACATAAGATCACAATGCAACAACACAAGGACATGGACATGAAATAATATGGCATGCATGCATGCAAGGAATAAATACAAGTGACATCACATGAAATCATAGCATAGATAGCTCTCATGTCCATGACAAGTTGGGCCCACATGAAGAAGGTTCCAAAAAGGGAAGGTTACACACTTGGGGCATTACAAACTTTCCCACACTACAAAAAGATCTCGCCTCGAGATCTACGCCTGAAAGAACTCCGGAAATTCAGAACGGAGGTGATCCTCACATTCCCAAGTAGCCTCTTTATCGAAATGGTGTGACCATTGCACTTTGAGAAATTTGACAGTCTTGTTGCGGGTCTTGCGCTCAGTCACCTCGAGAACCGCAACTAGATGCTCATGATAAGATAGGTCAGGCTGAAGGTCGATGTCTTGAAGATGAACAGTGCGCTATGGGGTCTTGAAGCACCTCCGGAGCTGAGAGACATGGAACACATCATGCACATTTGCAAAGTTCGACGGGAGCTCAAGCTGGTACTCAAGGTCGCCTATCTTGCCGACCACTCTAAACGGACCAACGAAACGAGGCGCAAGCTTGCCTTTGATGCCAAAGCGCTTTATACCCTTCATAGGCGACACCTTGAGATAGACGAAATCATCAAGCTCATAAGATATGTCACGGTGCTTGCTATCATAATAGCTCTTCTGACGGGACTGAGCTGCTCTGAGGTTGTCGCGAATGACCCGACACATCTCCTCAGCTTCTTCTCTCAAATCATTCCCAAGGATGTGACGCTCGCCGGTCTCGGACCAGTTGAGCGGGGTACGACACTTCCTGCCATAGAGAATTTCAAACGGAGCCTTGCCAGAACTAGCTTGATAACTGTTGTTGTACAAGAACTCCGCAAAAGGCATACAATCCTCCCACTTCATACCAAAAGAGATAACACAGGCTCTCAGCATATCCTCAAGAACTTGATTGACTTGCTCCACTTGACCACTAGTCTGACGATGAAAAGTTGTGCTGAAGCGGATCTTCATGCCCATAGCAGACTGAAAAGAGTCCCAGAACTTGGAAGTGAAAATACTTCCGCGATCCAAAGAAATCATCATAGGCAGGCCGTGCAAAGACACAATCCTGGAGGTGTACAACTCTGCAAGCTGAGCTACTGAAATGGATTCCTTGACTGGAAGAAAATGAGCCACTTTACTCAACTTGTCAATGACGACGAAGATGGCATCATTACCCTTCTTGAACTTCGGAAACCCGGTGATGAAATCCATCTCAATATGATCGAACTTCCACTCGGGAATGGGCAAAGGATGCAAAAGACCTGCTGGACGTTGATGCTCTGCTTTCACCCTTCGACATACATCACATTCATTTACGAACTGAGCAATCTCACGCTTCATTCGAGTCCACCAGAAGGTCTGTTTCAAGTCGTGGTACATCTTGGAGCTTCCAGGATGAATAGAGAGCACAGAGTTATGAGCTTTTTCCATGATTACCTTTCTGAGATCACCTTTTGGGACGACAAGACGATCCTCGAAGAACAACGTGTCTCTGGCATCAACACTGAAGCACTTATACTTGGGAAGACTCTTTGCCACGCCAATCTTGACTTTCTTCACCATTGCATCAAGAAGTTGTGTTGCTCGGACCTGATCTTCCAAGGTAGGAGAGATCTGAAGGTTTGCAAGAAATCCCTGAGGTACTAACTGAAGGTTGAGCTTCCTGAAAGACTCACAAAGGCCAGGCCGGAGAGGTTGCAGAATGAGACTGTTGCAGTATGCCTTCCTACTCAAGGCATCTGCCACGACATTAGCTTTGCCTGGCGTGTACTCAACACTCGGATTAAAATCCTGGAGCATTTCCACCCAACGTGTTTGCCGAAGATTCAGGTTAGGCTGAGTGAAGATGTACTTGAGACTCTTGTGATCGGTGAAAACTTCAACCTTACATTCCGACAAGAGGTGTCTCCAAGTCATCAGAGCATGTACCACAGCTGCTAGCTCAAGATCATGCACATGATAGTTCTTCTCCGCTGGCTTCAACTTCCTGGAGGTATAAGCAACCACTTTCTTATCTTGCATCATAACTACACCAAGACCCTGGAGAGAAGCGTCACACAACACCTGGTAAGGCTTGGAATCATCCGGAGGAACCAAGACTGGAGTGGAGGTGAGCTTCTCTTTGAGTGTGTCGAAGGCGAACTGACACTCTGGAGACCAAGCATATTTCACACCTTTCTGAAGAAGACTTGAGAGCGGCTTGGCGATCTTGGAGAAGTTCTCAATGAACCTTCTGTAATAGCCTGCAAGCCCGAGAAAGCTTCGAAGCTGCTTCACATTCTACAGAGGCTCCCATTCAACAATGGCCTCACCCTTCGACGGATCAACTTTAATGCCCTCGGCAGAGATAATGTGACCAAGATAGACGACTTCTTTCAACCACAACTCAAACTTGGAAAACTTGGCATACTGCTTGTACTCTCTCAGCTTATCTAGCACCAATCTAAGATGTTCTTCATGTTCTTCCTCGGTTTCAGAAAAGACCAGAATGTCATCGAGATAGAGCAAGACGAAGTCATTCTTGAACGAAGAGAATATGTAGTTCATCAATCGACAGAATGTCGGAGGAGCATTTGCCAGACCAAAAGACATGACCGTATACTCATACGAGCCAAAACTAGTCTTGAAGGCAGTCTTCGGAATATCTTCTTCGCGAATGCAAATTTGATGATAGCCCATTCTGAGACCGAGCTTGGAGAAGACCTTAGAACCTTTCAACTGTTCGAACAACTCAGTTATGTTCGGAAGTGGATATTTGTTCCTGATTGTCTTCTTGTTCAATGGACGGTAATCGACACAGAACCGGTCTGTGCCATCCTTCTTCTTGACAAATAGAACTCCACATCCCCACGGAGACGAGCTTGGTCTGATCAGACCCAAACGCTCCTGCTCATCGAGTTGCCTCTTAAGTTCCTTCAACTCTTCTGGACCCAATTTGTACGGATGTTTGCACACTGGCTCGGTACCTGGCTCAAGCTCAGTCACAAATTCAACTTCTCGGTGTGGAGGCATTGTTGGAATTATGCCCTAGAGGCAATAATAAATATAGTTATTATTATAATTCCTGTATCAAGATAATCGTTTATTATCCATGCTATAATTGTATTGAATGAAGACTCATTTACATGTGTGGATACATAGACAAAACACTGTCCCTAGCAAGCCTCTAGTTGGCTAGCCAGTTGATTAAAGATAGTCAGTGTCTTCTGATTATGAACAAGGTGTTGTTGCTTGATAACTGGATCACGTCATTAGGAGAATCACGTGATGGACTAGACCCAAACTAATAGGCGTAGCATGTTGATCGTGTCATTTTGTTGCTACTGTTTTCTGCGTGTCAAGTATTTGTTCCTATGACCATGAGATCATATAACTCACTAACACCGGAGGAATACTTTGTGTGTATCAAAAGTCGCAACGTAACTGGGTGACTATAAAGATGCTCTACAGGTATCTCCGAAGGTGTTCGTTGAGTTAGTATGGATCAAGACTGGGATTTGTCACTCCGTGTGACGGAGAGGTATCTCGGGGCCCACTCGGTAATACAACATCGCACACAAGCCTTGCAAGCAATGTAACTTAGTGTAAGTTGCGGGATCTTGTATTACGGAACGAGTAAAGAGACTTGCCGGTAAACGAGATTGAAATAGGTATGCGGATACTGACGATCGAATCTCACGCAAGTAACATACCGAAGGACAAAGGGAATGACATACGGGATTATATGAATCCTTGGCACTGAGGTTCAAACGATAAGATCTTCGTAGAATATGTAGGATCCAATATGGGCATCCAGGTCACGCTATTGGATATTGACCGAGGAGTCTCTCGGGTCATGTCTACATAGTTCTCGAACCCGCAAGGTCTGCACACTTAAGGTTCGACGTTGTTTTATGCGTATTTGAGTTATATGGTTGGTTACCGAATGTTGTTCGGAGTCCCGGATGAGATCACGGACGTCACGAGGGCTTCCAGAATGGTCCGTAAATGAAGATTGATATATAGGATGACCTCATTTGATTACCGAAAGGTTTTCGGAGTTACCGGGAATGTACCGGGAATGACGAATGGGTTCCGGGAGTTCACCGGGGGGGCAACCCACCCCGGGGAAGCCCATAGGCCTTGAGGGTGGCGCACCAGCCCTTAGTGGGCTGGTGGGACAGCCCAAAAGGGCCCTATCCGCATTGGAAGAAAAATCAAAGAGAAAAAAAAGGAGGAGGTGGGAAAGGAAAGAAGGACTCCACCCACCAAACCAAGTAGGACTCGGTTTGGGGGGGAGTCCTTCCCCCCTTTGGCTCGGCCGACCCCCTTGGGGCTCCTTGAGCCCCAAGGCAAGGTCCCCCCTCTCCCACCTATATATACGGAGGTTTTAGGGCTGATTTGAGACGACTTTTCCACGGCAGCCCGACCACATACCTCCACGGTTTTTCCTCTAGATCGCATTTCTGCGGAGCTCGGGCGGAGCCCTGCTGAGACGAGATCATCACCAACCTCCGGAGCGCCATCACGCTGCCGGAGAACTCTTATACCTCTCCATCTCTCTTGCTGGATCAAGAAGGCCGAGATCATCGTCGAGCTGTACGTGTGCTGAACGCGGAGGTGCCGTTCGTTCGGCACTAGATCGTGGGACTGATCGCGGGATAGTTCGCGGGGCGGATCGAGGGACGTGAGGACGTTCCACTACATCAACCGCGTTCACAAACGCTTCTGTTGTACGGTCTACAAGGGTACGTAGATCACTCATCCCCTCTCATAGATGGACATCACCATGATAGGTCTTCGTGCGCGTAGGAAATTTTTTGTTTCCCATGCGGCGTTCCCCAACAGTGGTATCAAAGCTAGGTTCATGCATAGATGTCTTCTCGAGTAGAACACAAAAGTTTTTGTGGGCGGTGATGTGCGTTTTGCTGCCCTACTTAGTCTTTTCTTGATTCCGCGGTATTGTTGGATTGAAGCGCCTTGGACCGACATTACTCGTACGCTTACGAGAGACTGGTTTCATCGCTACGAGTAACCCCGTTGCTCAAAGATGACTCGCAAGTGTCAGTTTCTCCAACTTTAGTTGAATCGGATTTGACCAAGGAGGTCCTTGGATGAGGTTAAATAGCAACTCATATATCTCCGTTGTGGTGTTTGCGTAAGTAAGATGCGATCCTACTAGATACCCATGGTCATCACGTAAAACATGCAACAACAAAATTAGAGGACGTCTAACTTGTTTTTGCAGGGTATGCTTGTGATGTGATATGGCCAACGATGTGATGTGATATATTTGATGTATCAGATGATCATGTTGTAATAGAAAATATCGACTTGCACGTCGATGGTACGGCAACCGGCAGGAGCCATAGGGTTGTCTTTATACTAATGTTTGTGCTTGTAGATGCGTTTACTATTTTGCTAGGATGTAGCTTTAGTAGTAATAACATGAGTAGCACGACAACCCCGATGGCGACACGTTGATGGAGATCATGGTGTGACGCCGGTGACAAGAAGATCGTGTCGGTGCTTTGGTGATGGAGATCAAGAAGCACGTGATGATGGCCATATCATGTCACTTATGAATTGCATGTGATGTTAATCCTTTTATGCACCTTATTTTGCTTAGAACGACGGTAGCATTATGAGGTGATCTCTCACGAAAATTTCAAGATGAAATTGTGTTCTCCCCGACTGTGCACCGTTGCTACAGTTCGTCGTTTCGAGACACCACGTGATGATCGGGTGTGATAGACTCAACGTTCACATACAACGGGTGCAAAACAGTTGCGCACGCGGAACACTCGGGTTAAGCTTGACGAGCCTAGCATGTGCAGACATGGCCTCGGAACACATGAGACCGAAAGGTCGATCATGAATCATATAGATGATATGATTAGCATAGGGATGCTTACCACTGAAACTATACTCAACTCACCTGATGATCGGACTTGAGCTAGTGTGAGTGGATCATGAACCACTCAAATGACTAGAGAGATGTACTTTTTGAGTGGGAGTTTAGTGAATAATTTGATTAAGTTAAACTCTAATTATCTTGAACATAGTCTAAGTCCACTTTGAATATATTTTTGTTGTAGATCATGGCTCACGCGACAGTCACCCTGAATTTTAATACGTTCCTAGAGAAAGCTAAGTTGAAAGATGATGGAAGCAACTTTGTAGACTGGGCTCGTAATCTTAAGCTAATCTTACAAGCTGGGAAGAAGGATTATGTCCTTAATGCTGCGCTAGGAGATGAACCACCCGCTACGGCTGATCAGGATGTTAAGAACGCTTGGTTAGCACGTAAGGAGGACTACTCAGTAGTTCAATGTGCAGTCTTGTATGGCTTAGAACCGGGACTTCAACGTCGCTTTGAGCGTCATGGAGCATTTGAGATGTTCCAGGAGTTGAAGTTTATCTTTCAGAAGAACGCCCGGATCGAGAGGTATGAGACCTCCGATAAATTCTATGCTTGCAAGATGGAGGAGAACTCGTCTGTTAGTGAACATGTGCTCAAAATGTCTGGGTACTCAAACCGTCTAGCTGAGCTGGGGATTGAACTCCCGCAAGAGGCTATCACTGACAGAATCCTTCAATCACTTCCGCCAAGCTATAAAGGCTTTGTGTTGAACTACAACATGCAAGGGATGAACAAGTCACCCGGCGTGTTGTTTGCGATGCTGAAAGTCGTAGAGTCTGAACTCCGTAAAGAGCATCAAGTGTTGATGGTGAATAAGACCACTAGTTTCAAGAGAAACGGCAAAGGCAAGAAGGGTAATTCAAAGAAGAGCGGCAAGCCTGTTGCCAATCCGACGAAGAAACCCAAAGTTGGACCTAAGCCTGAAACAGAGTGTTACTATTGCAAGGGTATGGGTCACTGGAAACGCAATTGCCCCAAGTATCTGGCAGACAAGAAGGCGGCCAAAGAAAAAATCAGGTATATTTGATATACATGTTATTGATGTGTACTTAACCGGCTCTCGTAGTAGTGCTTGGGTATTCGATACCGGTTCTGTTGCTCATATTTGCAACTCGAAACAGGAACTACGGAATAGATGAAGGCTGGCGAAAGATGAAGTGACGATGCGCGTAGGAAATGGTTCCAAGGTTGATGCAATCGCCGTCGGCACGGTTTCACTTCAGTTACCATCAGGATTAGTTATGAACTTGAATCATTGTTATTTAGTGCCTGCGTTGAGCATGAACATTATATCTGGATCTTGTTTATTGCGAGACGGTTACTCTTTTAAGTCAGAGAATAATGGTTGTTCTATTTCTATGAGTAACATCTTTTATGGCCATGCACCCAATGAGAGAGGATTGTTCATATTGAATCTTGATAGCGATACACACATACATAACATTGAGACCAAAAGAGTTAGAGTTAACAATGATAGCGCCATATTTTTGTGGCACTGCTGCTTAGGTCATATTGGTGTAAAGCGCATGAAGAAACTCCATGCCTATGGACTTTTGGAGTCACTTGACTTTGATTCACTTGACACGTGCGAACCATGCCTCATGGGCAAGATGACTAAAACTCTGTTCTCCGGAACAATGGAGCGTGCAAGTGACTTGTTGGAAATCATACATACCGATGTGTGTGGTCCGATGAGCGTAGAGGCACGCGGTGGATATCGTTATTTTCTCACCTTCACTGACGATTTGAGTAGATATGGTTATGTCTACTTAATGAAGCACAAGTCTGAAACATTTGAAAAGTTCAAGCAATTTCATAGTGAAGTTGAAAATCATCGTAACAAGAAGATCAAGTTCCTACGGTCTGATCGTGGGGGTGAATATCTGAGTTTCGAGTTTGGTGCTCACTAAAGACAATGTGGAATTGTTTCACAGTTGACACCGCCTGGAACACCACAACGTAATGGTGTGTCCGAACGTCGTAATCGTACTTTATTAGAGATGGTGCGATCTATGATGTCTCTTACCGATTTGCCGTTATCGCTTTGGGGTTATGTAGTAGAAACAGCTGCATTCACTTTAAATAGGGCACCATCAAAATCCGTTGAGACGACGCCATACGAACTGTGGTAGGGCAAAAGGCCAAAGTTGTCGTTTCTTAAAGTTTGGGGATGTGATGCTTATGTCAAAAAGCTTCAGCCTGAAAAGCTGGAACCCAAAGCGAAAAAGTGCATCTTCATAGATTACCCAAAAGAGACAGTTGGGTACACCTTCTATCTCAAATCCGAGGGCAAAGTGTTTGTTGCTAAAAACGGAGCTTTTTTCGAGAAGGAGTTTCTCTCGAGAGAATTGAGTGGGAGGAAGATAGAACTTGACGAGGTTGTCGAACCTCTCATCCCTTTGGATGGTGGCGCAGGGCAAGGGGAAACCTCTGTCGTTGCGACGCCGGTTGAGGAGGAAGTTAATGATGATGATCATGAAACTCCGGTTCAAGTTTCTGTCGAACCACGCACGTCGACGAGACCACGTGCTGCTCCAGAGTGGTACAGTAATCCCGTCTTATCAATCATGTTGTTGGACAACAATGAACCTGCAAATTATGAAGAAGCAATGGTGGGCCCAGATTCCAACAAATGGCTAGAAGCCATGAAGTCCGAGATAGGATCCATGTATGAGAACAAAGTGTGGACTCTGGAGGTACTGCCTGAGGGACGCAAGGCTATTCAGAACAAATGGATCTTTAAGAGGAAGACGGATGCTGACGGCAATGTGACCGTTTATAAAGCTCGACTTGTGGCAAAGGGGTTTTCACAAGTTCAAGGAGTTGACTACGATGAGACATTCTCACCCGTAGCGATGCTTAAGTCCGTCAGAATCATGTTAGAAATAGCTGCATTTTTCGATTATGAAATCTGGCAGATGGATGTCAAAACGGCGTTCCTTAACGGTTTCCTTAAGGAAGAATTGTATATGATGCAACCCGAAGGTTTTGTCGATCCTAAGAATGCTAACAAGGTGTGCAAGCTCCAGCGATCCATTTATGGACTGGTGCAAGCATCTCGGAGTTGGAACAAACGCTTTGATGAGGTGATCAAAGCATTTGGGTTTATACAAGTGGTTGGAGAATCTTGTATTTAGAAGAAAGTGAGTGGGAGCTCTGTGGCGTTTCTAATATTATATGTGGATGACATATTGCTGATTGGAAACAACGTAGAGTTTTTGGAGAGCATAAAAGATTACTTGAATAAAGGTTTCTCTATGAAGGACCTAGGAGAAGCTTCTTACATTCTAGGCATTAAGATCTATAGGGATAGATCAAAACGCCCGATAGGACTTTCACAAAGCACATACCTTGATAAAGTTTTGAAGAGGTTCAAAATGGAACAGTCCAAGAATGGGTTCTTGCCAGTTTTACAAGGTACGAGATTGAGTAAGACTCAGTGCCCAACAACTGATGAAGATAGAGAGCATATGCGCTCCGTCCCATATGCTTCAGCCATAGGTTCTATCATGTATGCAATGTTGTGCACTAGACCGGACGTTAGCCTGGCCATAAGTATGGCAGGTAGGTTCCAGAGTAATCCAGGAGTGGATCACTGGACAGCGGTCAAGAATATCCTGAAGTACCTGAAAAGGACTAAGGAGATGTTTCCCGTGTATGGAGGTGACGAAGAGCTCGCCGTAAAAGGTTACGTCGATGCAAGCTTTGACACAGATCCGGACGACTCTAAGTCGCAAACCAGATACGTATTTATTCTTAATGGGGGTGCGGTAAGCTGGTGCAGTTCCAAGCAAAGCGTCGTAGCAGATTCTACATGTGAAGCGGAGTACATGGCTGCCTCGGAGGCGGCTAAGGAGGGTGTCTGGATGAAGCAGTTCATGACGGATCTTGGAGTGGTGCCAAGCGCACTGAATCCAATAACCTTGTTCTGTGACAACACGGGTGCCATTGCCTTAGCAAAGGAACCACGGTTTCACAAGAAGTCCAGACACATCAAACGACGCTTCAACCTCATCCGCGACTACGTCGAAGGAGAGGACGTAAATATATGCAAAGTGCACACGGATCTGAATGTAGCAGACCCGCTGACTAAACCTCTTCCACGGCCAAAGCATGATCAACACCAGAACTGTATGGGTGTTAGATTTATTACAATGTAATTCGCATGATGATGTGAGGGCTAGATTATTGACTCTAGTGCAAGTGGGAGACTATTGGAATTATGCCCTAGAGGCAATAATAAATAATGTTATTATTATAATTCCTGTATCAAGATAATCGTTTATTATCCATGCTATAATTGTATTGAATGAAGACTCATTTACATGTGTGGATACATAGACAAAACACTGTCCCTAGCAAGCCTCTAGTTGGCTAGCCAGTTGATCAAAGATAGTCAGTGTCTTCTGATTATGAACAAGGTGTTGTTGCTTGATAACTGGATCACGTCATTAGGAGAATCACGTGATGGACTAGACCCAAACTAATAGACGTAGCATGTTGATCGTGTCATTTTGTTGCTACTGTTTTCTGCGTGTCAAGTATTTGTTCCTATGACCATGAGATCATATAACTCACTAACACCGGAGGAATACTTTGTGTGTATCAAAAGTCGCAACGTAACTGGGTGACTATAAAGATGCTCTAAAGGTATCTCCGAAGGTGTTCGTTGAGTTAGTATGGATCAAGACTGGGATTTGTCACTCCGTGTGACGGAGAGGTATCTCGGGGCCCACTCGGTAATACAACATCACACACAAGCCTTGCAAGCAATGTAACTTAGTGTAAGTTGCGGGATCTTGTATTACGGAACGAGTAAAGAGACTTGCCGGTAAACGAGATTGAAATAGGTATGCGGATACTGACGATCGAATCTCGGGCAAGTAACATACCAAAGGACAAAGGGAATGACATACGGGATTATATGAATCTTTGGCACTGAGGTTCAAACGATAAGATCTTCGTAGAATATGTAGGATCCAATATGGGCATCCAGGTCCCGCTATTGGATATTGACCGAGGAGTCTCTCGGGTCATGTCTACATAGTTCTCGAACCCGCAGGGTCTGCACACTTAAGGTTCGACGTTGTTTTATGCGTATTTGAGTTATATGGTTGGTTACCGAGTGTTGTTCGGAGTCCCGGATGAGATCACGGACGTCACGAGGGTTTCCCGAATGGTCCGGCAACGAAGATTGATATATAGGATGACCTCATTTGATTACCGAAAGGTTTTTGGAGTTACCGGGAATATACCGGGAATGACGAATGGGTTCCGGGAGTTCACCGGGGGGGCAACCCACCCCGGGGAAGCCCATAGGCCTTGAGGGTGGCGCACCAGCCCTTAGTGGGCTGGTGGGACAGCCCAAAAGGGCCCTATGCACATTGGAAGAAAAATCAAAGAGAAAAGAAAAAAAAAGGAGGAGGTGGGAAAGGAAAGAAGGACTCCACCCACCAAACCAAGTAGGACTCGGTTTGGGGGGGAGTCCTTCCCCCCTTTGGCTCGGCCGACCCCCTTGGGGCTCCTTGAGCCCCAAGGCAAGGTCCCCCCCCCTCTGCCACCTATATATACGGAGGTTTTAGGGTTGATTTGAGACGACTTTTCCACGGCAGCCCGACCACATACCTCCACGGTTTTTCCTCTAGATCGCGTTTCTGCGGAGCTCGGGCGGAGCCCTGCTGAGACGAGATCATCACCAACCTCTGGAGCGCTGTCACGCTACCGGAGAACTCTTCTACCTCTCCGTCTCTCTTGCTGGATCAAGAAGGCCGAGATCATCGTCGAGTTGTACGTGTGCTGAACGCGGAGGTGCCGTCCGTTCGGCACTAGATCGTGGGACTGATCGCGGGATAGTTCGCGGGGCGGATCGAGGGATGTGAGGACGTTCCACTACATCAACCGCGTTCACTAACGCTTCTGCTGTACGGTCTACAAGGGTACGTAGATCACTCATCCCCTCTCATAGATGGACATCACCATGATAGGTCTTCGTGCGCGTAGGAAATTTTTTGTTTCCCATGCGACGTTCCCCAACAGGCATGCCTAGCAGCTCTTCAGGAAACACATCTTCATATTCGTAGACCACTGGGACTTGCGAAATAGGATTAATCTCACCCTTTTCATTCAAAGAGAACAGACGGATTGTGTCATCACGCGCCGCGAATATAATCACGTCCTTCGAAGAGTGGGTAAGCTTCACTTCTTTAGCTTCACAATCAATCGATGCCTTGTTCATGGCCAGCCAGTCCATACCAAGGATCAAGTCAATGTCGGTCTTGCCCAAGACATACGGAGAAGCCAGAAAAGAATAACTACCCAACTTGACAAAAACATCGGGAGCACGAGTACTAGCATGCATGAACTTCCATGGATAAACTACTGACAACGGACTAGGAAGCTCTTCAACGGGAACATTATGCTTGGATGCAAATGGAATGGAGAGGAAGGAATGCGAAGCACCAGAATCAAATAACACTTTAGTAGGAATATCGTTGACGAGGAGGTTACCCATGATCACATCTAACGAGTTTTCTGCCTCAGTTGCATTCACCATGTTGACTCAAGCTGGTCTGGGGTTGAACCTGACAAGAGCATTGCTTGGAGGTTTGCCTGGAGGAGGAGGCAGCAGTCGAAGCTGAGAAGTGCACTTGTTGGCATAATGACCCTTCTGCCCACACTTGTGACAAGTAACCTCTGTTGGCTGCCGGTACTGAGTCTGAGAAGGCCCTTGCTTCTGATGCTGGAATCTCTGCTGAAAGACTGGGTTGGGTGGGTGGGAAGAACCACAGTCACCAGAATGCTTGAGCTGCTGCGAGTGCCAAGGAGAAGGAGGAGACACCCAAAACTTATGTTGCTTCTGAACCACCTGAGTAGAAGAAGAGTTGGAATCTCTGAAGCGCTTCTTAGAATTCTCCACCCTGAGCAAGGCTGCCTCTGCCCTGAGAGCTAAGTTGTAGAACTTGTCGAACTCCTCAGGATCGTGCAAAGCAAGAGCTAACTGCAAATCTTCTTTCAAGCGACCTCTGAGCTGATAAATCTTGCTCTTCTGATCAGGGATATCCTGCAAGACGTAACGGGCTAGCTCGTGGAACTCAACGTTGTACTTGTACACGAAATTACCACACTGCTTCAAACGCTTGAACTTCTCACGCATCTCCTCCACAAAGCTGGAAGGAATGTAGTGGGACCTGAAGTCACGGAAGAACTCATCCCAAGTGATCACTCTAGCGCCTCTGGAATCCTTCAACTGTTGCCACCAGATTGAAGCTTGCCCCTTCAACTGGAATGTTACAAATTTGACAAAATCCTCAAGACGAACATTGCTACACTCGAAATGCTTGTTCATATCACGGATCCAATCCTCGACATCAAATGGCTGGTCACAGGAAGTGAAAGTCTTTGGCTGATTCGACAGGAACTGACTCAGATTAGCAAACTGATTGCCACCATGCTAGAAATTGCCTTGCTGCTGATTAGCTCTCTCTTGCAACAACTGTAGCAGCATCTGGGTGTTTGCATTAGTAGCAGCCATCACTGCTTGCCAAGCCTCTGCAGGAGCAGGCGACGGAGGAGGATTCTCCGGAGGAGGAGGTGGTGGTGGCACATCCTCACGCCCTGGATTCTGACGAGTTGGTGGAGCCATCCTGAAGACGGACAACACATTAGCCCGCATAATAAATTGAAGATATAGTTGAATCAAAATGACAGGAATATCTGAACAGGAATAAAGCAATTGCACTCAAACAAAATAGTAAGAATGCTTCCTCAAAGTGACGGTCGACAAAATTCTGATTAAGACCACTGCAAACAAGTATGAGCTAGAACTGCTCAGAACAAACATATGATCAAGATTCCATCCGATATCTTCGTGGATAAGATCGCATGGGCTCGAATTTACTGTAGCCATCCTGTGCAAGGTAGTGCACACGACTTACGAAGTATCCCCGAGTTGTAGCGAGCTACAAGGACTCTTTAAGACACAACGAGAACCGCTGTAAGACGACCGTGAACAAACACACCCACTGAACATCGAATCCCAACCTCAATCATGCATCTGTAGGAAGATAGTCCTATAAGATACTACTTGATATCCCACCTATGAATTCCCGAAATAACTGGTCATGCAATCTGGTACATGGATACAAGGAGTAATATCACACAACTCCTATACTAACCCGTCACCTGTATCACATCCGTCAACACACAACCAGCATCTCGGACCTTCATCTACAACAGACCCTCGTGATCACAACGATACAAAGTATGGCAGTACTCCCGAACAATCTGCACCAGTACTGGGGACATCGGGGTTATCTCGCCACTACCCGTACTGAAGCAATAACAAACATCCTTCGTTCTTAGATACTTAGAAATCTGAATGATGGCGATGTGCGCAAGAATCCCCTGGAGCTCAACTCCCCGGAAGAAATCAAGGCAGACAGGAGGCACCAAGACAGAACTCCGTCACATCGAAATCATATAGATTTCACAAATACCCGCGTGATCCTAAAAAAAATTGAGCGAGAAGAGGAGTAGAATTAAGATTTTCTAAGACGAGAACCTCACCAGAGCATGGAAGAGGAGAAAAAAGAATCCTAATCTCCGATATAACTAAGACTCAAAACATTTTACTAGACTCGACTCGGCCAAGTACGATCACACAAAGGCTCCTATGGTCGTAAGACTCTGATTACCAACTTGAAACGACTAAGATGCGGTCCTTTCCGATTTGGGGAACGGGGCCCCGAATTGGAAAGAAGCGCATCTAAGCGTTTCGCAAACATGGTAACATAGCACATACATAATATCAACAGAATGACAATAAGGGATTCAATTGCCATCTCATAAATATATCAGAGTTACATCACGCATCCAAACAAGGTAGTTCCGCTACGGACTACAAAACAAGGGAAATGACTATGCTACCCTGCATGCTTGCCCATGATCACGACCACGCCTCAATCTTCGGGATAGTTCACGTACAGGCGGTCGTTCTCCTCGTCATACTGCCATGCCAGCTGCGTGTCGTCGGGATCACCTGTCTCGGGGGTACCTGAACCTGTTGGTGTTGTGAAGGAATCTGTGAGCCACGGGGACTCAGCAATCTATGACCTCGGTGCCAGAACTAGTCAAGTTATTAGGTTGGAAAAGGTGGAGTATTTAGGTTGCAGCATCCTAAGCTTTATATGGTGGCTCACTTACGTAGAACATGTATGAAGGTGGTCTATACTAGCGGTCGAAGATTAACTGATCACTAAGTGATCCTGAACACCTACTTACGTCAATCATAACCCCACCGTGTTCCCGGTCGAAGAGAGATCTTTGACGGGGACAGTCACGGTTACGCACACAGTTGGCAATTTTCTTAGCTTATGTTGAAGTCATCTATTACCGGATGTTAACAAATATTCCAAGTTTCCACATAACCGCGGGCACGGCTTTCCGAAAGATTAAACCCTGCAGGGGTGCTCCAACAAGTCCATCACAAACGTACACGGGCCGCAAAGTAATCCTCTATCACGAATCTCATGATCTCGTCGGATTCCTTAGAGGAAAACCTCAACTCTGGGGAGAACCAAAGCTTCACCAGGATTCCTATACGCAAGATATATCGCTAAGGTAAGACAAGACTAGCAGGACCTCCCGTCATGTCGACGACCCTGATAAGAGCCGCATATCTCAGTCTCAGGACACGACAGATGAGCTAGACGTCGGGATGGCTAAACCTCTGGGTGACCAGTGGGGCCCCGGACATTGCTCAGGTGGGACCAACACTCATGAGGAGCACTGGCTCGGGTTGTTGATTAAATTCATCGGGGTAGCTATTCCCTATGCAGATTATTATTAAGTGATTAGCAGATTAAAACCAATGTTGGGTCCTGTGGGACAAGTCTTAACACTACGCGATTTATCGAGGGGGTCCCCATAACAACCCCGAACGTGTTAGGAGCGATCAATATGGAATCAAACACCGGTAGCCGGTAACTATGGCGGCAATAATGGAACAAAACACCCGGCAAAAGGCTAGGCCTTCCGTTATTTACCAAGTATATAGGTGGATTAATTAAATAACAGATTTAGCATAATGATATCAAACTCATGTTATCACATGAGACAATTGCACCTGCAACTAGCAACGCTAACATTAGTAGCTGAGCAAGCCTACTTAGTCATTAAAGATTGCTAGTAAGGGATAAGTGTTTGGTTTCATGGCATATCAGGAGGCAATTATTTCAGTGGTAGGGAGCGAGCATATGATGGAAGAAACGTAATCTAGCATAACAAGTCTAGAGATGGAATCAAGGTCATATCATCTTTCCTGTGATATCCTCAGCTTGGAACTGTTCTTGCTCGTCCTGCACGTACTCTCCCGAATGCACGTACTCGTTCTCCGATCCCGGTGCTACCCAACATAAAAATAACATCCAATGAACAACAACAACTCAAGATGCAACAAGCACATGATGCATGGCACTGGCGGAGCTCCCCGGTGGGCATGGTATGGCACCTGCCATACCTTGATTTGTAGCAAACAAAAATACCTAATACTAATCACTAATTAACCTGGCCACTCTAATTCTCTAAACCCAACCGGTGTGTGCCTGGTCCTCTCCCCGTCGCAGTTCGCACCAGACACAGGCCACATCATCCAGGATCCATCACAACCACGGACCACCCCAGTCTCCATCGCGACCACGCCCCACGGCATGCAAAGAAGTGCCACACGCACATCAAACCCTAGGTGGCGGCTGCTCCAACTCCGAGCGACACTGCAGCGGCGCGGGCCAGCAAACGGGCGGCGGCGGCGCGGGGTTCAGCCGGGGCTGCTGCTTGCGGCGGTGCGGGCCAGTAAACGGGCGACAACTGGGGCGCTCGGCTCCGACTCCGAGGGACGCCGCGGCGGCGTGCAGGTTCAGCCGAGGCTGCGGCCTTCGGGGGCGCGGGCCAGCAACCGGGCGGCGGCGGCTGGCCCCTCGGCAAGCGGGGCTGGGGTTACCCCCAAATTTTCTGAAGGGGATTACCTCCAGATTTTATGATTGCCCATCAAATTTCTAGTTTTTTGATTTTTGAAGATAGAAAGGAAGGGAAAGAACATAGCAAATCCAAAGAAAATGAGAGGAGGTAGTTTCTCATTTTTTTAATCTTGTAGCATTTTTAGAGCAGCTTCAAGTCTTTAATTCAAGCAAATATGTTTGTAGTGATGTATTAATGTTGTGAATTGTAGGTTTGACAAGATATTTTGAAGTGCTTGGTAGTGGCAGCAGCTCGAAATCGAACCCAAGCACTCAGGAAAGTGTCAATATTTCTGTACATCCCACTCAAGTGGAAGAACAAACTATAGATTCTGTTGAAGCTATAGTGGAAGAGAATGTTGAAGTTCATGGAGTAGAAGGTATAACTGTTTTTAGTGAAGATTATATAAATGGTGATCCAGGACTTCGCATTTCACTTGATAGATTTGCGTCCAACATTAAAGATGATGTTAAATTTGCTTATATACGAATGGGTGCAACTCAACCAACAAGTTGCACTTTCCCCCCAAATAGAGATGGTAGATGCTTCCGGCCATAATGGTATAAGGAATTTGATTGGTTGGAATATAGTGCAACAAAGCATAAGGCCTATTGCTTCTATTGTTATCTTTTTAAGCATGACCGAATGGATGATAAGTTTGGGCATGATGTTTTCTCCAAATTGGGTTTTGACTGTTGGAAAAATGCGGTTGCCGCATTCCGTAAACATGTTGGTGGTCCATGTAGCATCCACAATATTTAAAAAATAGCATGTGATGATTTTAAAATTCAAAGAGCAAGTGTGAAAAGTAAAGTTACTACTTATAGCAAAGATGCACTGGTCAAGTATGAAACTCATGTGGACACATCTTTGGGCATTGTAAGTTATCTAGCATTGCAAGGTGAACCATTTCGTGGACACGATGAATCCACTACTTCTTTGAACAAGGGAAACTTTTTAGAGCTACTTGATTGGGTGAAAGAAAGAATTCCAGAAGTGAAAGTTGCATTTGATGAGCTTTGCCCTAAGAATGCCAAAATGACTTCTGGAAAAGTTCAAAAAACCCTTGCTTCTCATTGTGCAAATGCGGTTAGCACAACAATCAAAGAAGAGATGGGTGATTGTTGTTTCTCGGTTCTTATTGATGAGTGTCGAGATATATCTGTGAAAGAACAAATGGCCATGGTTCTCAGGTATGTGTTTAAGTTTTAAGTGTATGTGTGCGTTTTGATCATTTTGTTCTATGTAGTGGTCAACTAATTTTATGACTTTCCATAGGTATGTGAGCAAGCAAGGAGAGACCATTGAACGATTTTTAGGCAATAAACATGTCCCGCACACAACATCTGCTTCTTTAAAGAAAGCATTGTTGGAGGTTTTTGCTAAACACGGTCTAGTTGTTGCACGACTATGAGGGCAAGGGTATGTTGGGGCATCTAATATGAGAGGGGAATTCAATGGCCTCCAGAAGTTAATTCGAGATGAGAACCCATGCGCTTTCTATATCCATTGCTTTGCCCACCAATTGCAGTTGGTAGTTGTTGCTGTTTCGAGATGCTGCAAGGGTGTTGAGGATATTTTTGAATATGTGACCATGATTGCTAATCTTAGTACTTCATCTTGCAAGAGGAAGGATAAATTGCTTGACAAGCAAAAAGAAGTTCTTTTGTATAAGATTGAGAGAGGTGAGATGCCCACGGGAAGAGGGAGAAATCAAGAAACATCCTTGGTCGGACCTGGAGATACAAGATGGGGCTCTCATTACACAACCTTATCTCGCATTGAATAAATGTGGGATGCAGTCATAGAAGTTCTGGGCATTGTGGAGGATGATGTGCGTGTTCCATGTAGGGCAGGAGGTTTGGTTCATCAAATGGATACTTTTAGCTTCGTATTCATCCTGAAGATGATGCTAAAAATCCTTCGTATGACAAATGATTTGTCTCTTCTATTGCAAAAGAAGGATCAAAATGTTGTTCTGGTATGTGATACTGTGATGGATCTTGTTATACGTAGACACCTTCTATAATCTATGATATATTTCGCCCATGTAAACAAACATGCGTCTAAAATTGTAATTGTCTCATTTCAGGCAATGTCATTGGTTACAGATGTGAGAACACGTTTGATCAACTGGAGAAATGATGGTTGGGTGCCACTCTTGGAAGATGTTAAAGCCTTTTGCACCAAAAATGACATTCCAATACCAAAGATGGATGACATCTTTACAAAGTGGGGAAAATCAAGAAAAGGTGGACGAAACAATGTCACAGCTTATCATTTTTTCCGTGTGGACACCTTCTATGCTGCTATGGACTCCATCACCACAGAGTTTGATCACTGTTTTAATGAGGTATCTTCAGAGCTGCTCCAGAACTTCTCTTGTCTTGACCCAAGAAATTATTTTTCTAGGTTCAATATGAATAAGCTTGCTAGACTAACAGAGATTTATCATGAGGATTTCTCAGATTATGAACGTGAGCATATAGTTGATAATCTTGAGCTATTCATTATCCATAAGAGAAGAATTGAAGATTTTAGAGATTGTCATGATATTGCAAGCCTAGCTAAAAGGATGGTTGAACTTGAAAGGCATGACATGTTTCCTACTGTTTATCGTCTCATTGAGTTAGCATTGCTACTACTGGTAGCGACGGCAACAGTTGAAAGAGCCTTCTCATCAATGAAAATCATCAAGGCTGAGTTGCGCAACAAGATGTCTGATGGCTGGCTTAATGACTTAATGGTGTGTTACATTGAGCGAGGGATCTTCAAAAGTATTGATCTTCAAAAAATTAAGGAAGATTTTCAGAAGGAGGGTAGGGCACTGCCATTGCCAGGGTCTTCTAGACGTCATTAAAAGCTTCATTATCGGTATGTTTTAGGTTTTTTTTCATTGAAACATGTGTACATTTTCATTATCGGTGTGCATTGTTAATGTCTATTGACTCTTTTGATTCGCATAAAAAAATCTTAGTGAGACATCGCCCCACCTTAAAAAAATCGTGGTCCGCCTCTGATGCATGGGATGAATATGAACATGCATCTCTATTATACCCACTAGCACAAGCATGAGAAGTAAGTACATGTTCCTGGACAGAAATGCATCCTAAGCTATCTTGACATGCATGAGAATGACATGATCAGATGCATCTCGTGAAAACGATGCAAAAGCATATAAAGAACATTACAGACGGAGCTACGGATCAACGGGAAACAACGAAACAAGAAATGAAGCCCTATGTGTCAAATTCATCACCACACACTCCAATGGCTCAACTCTGGTATTTCCACGTATCCAAGACATAAAACAAACCAACATGGATGGGGTGGTGCAAAGAATATCACCACACCATCAACTATGCACTCACAATCATCAAAATTCCAAAACTACACAATATGCCATAAACAACATCATAGCACTTTGTGAGCTACATGCAAAGCACCTACAGGCTACAGCCACCCAAACATGCCAAATAAGATATGTGGCAGTAGCTATCAAAGATTACTACAAGCACAAGCAAAAAATAACACACAAAGGAGTTAAACACAGAAAGTTACACAGCTGCAAACTTGCCCAAAAATATCAGATTTCACGGACTTACTGAAAATTCCAAATTATCGCTATCTGGTTATGCTCTGAAGCATTTTGACAGCAGCCAAAACAATATCTACATGACTCCAAATGGAATGAAAATTTACAGGGAGCTAGACAAAAACATCAGCTTCAACTTTCCAGTTGAAAGCTAAGGCTAAATCACAACACATTGACCTGCACAAGCTCATCAACAGGAGAAGAAAATATAAACAGATTCTCAGACTTAGTGAAAATCTCAGATTTTTCACTAATCTGGAATTTCAGCCACATGCCTACTTTGATTGGGCACAACTTGCACATATGGATTCCTAAGCATGAAAAAACCAACAAGTGGTAGAGAGGGTCACCCTCTAATGCCACAACAAGGAATCAACCTATTGTGCACACCAGAACTCATGGAACCAAGCTCTAAACATAGAACAAATCTGAAATATGTCATTTCCAGAAAGTGTTGCAATGGCAAAACTGATCTCACCAATGGATTCCTGGGATGATTCTACCCCAAAATCATATATAATACCTATGCACTTGCTTGGAACAAGTGGGCACAAACTAGGAAAGAAATTCTACATGGAATCATATGTAGTGAATAGTGCATCATCACATGTGCTATTCACTAGAACAGCACCCACATAAACACAAGGACACTCTCAACATTACGTAGGTTCACATGATGGGTAGACCTGATGCTCATGTGCCTTGGCACACCACCACACTCTCACAAGCAACAAGCACAACATAATAACATCACCTACACATGTAATCTTGCACATATGCCCATCAAGGCATAACTTGCCATGATATGTATGAGACATACTCACATGAGCACCCACACACTCACATAGGATCTAGCAAATATATATATATATGCACCCATAACAACAATGCACTCCTACACATGATAAAACTACACATGATATAGCTACATATGCACTCCTAGTGCAAACACACACACATGCATATGACTAACTATCTACACAAACAAACACACCCACATCACCAAGTGCACATGAACCCTAGCCCATGTGTGTGAGATACACACACACATGCACCACAATCACCACTTGTATGTGTGCCACCACACACACACACCATCACAATACCTACACTATGCCTATAACATGCACACACTTCTAAACTAGACAGGAAAGGAAAAAACAACAAGGAAGAAAAAAATACAATGCTACAAATAAGCTGGGCAGCTTAGACATCAAATCACAAAGGAAAATAAAAAAAAGAAAAGGAAAAGAAAAAGGGGAGGTACTGGGATCGAACCCCAGACCTACTCGAACCAACACAGACAAACCACATAGCCACGCCACTCTGCTACAAGTCACTGGCTCGACAGAAGAGAGGGTGCTAACAGGGTAAGGTTTACCCCTTAGCTACTGTGCCAAAAGATTTAAAACAAAAAGGGTGTCGAGGGGGGAATCGAACTCGCAACCTTCATCTGGCAACAACAACACACTACCACTACGCTACGCATCGATGTCTGATAGAGAAGGGGGTCTTCTCTTTTGAGCAACCCCTTCGGGATCCACTGCTGACCCATGGTGGCCAGAACAGGGGAGCCCCAACGCCGGCTACACAAGCTAAATTGAACTCCGGCGCGTTGATGGAAGGATGCCCTAGCATCCACGGTTCCATTTCCCTCGCTAATCCTACCCGAGAGGAACTAGTGATACGGGACCACGCTGCACGGCGGCTCCGGCGACAGGGAACAGCACGGCGGCCTAACCACTGATCCTACGCTCGATTTGAAGACAGGGAAGGGGGGAGGAAGGATCTTCTCACCCCACAGCCGAAGAAACCGAGCCGCCCGGAGAGGAAGCAGAGGACGAAGAGGAAGGAGCCACGTCGGGAAGCTTGTCGGAGCGGAAGGGGTCGTCGTCAAAGTAGGGGAAGAAGAGGCGATGTCGTCGGCCTAGCTGCAGGAATGGATTCCAAGGAGATCCCTCGAGCTCGACGACGCCTTGGAGAGGAAGCAGAGGCACGGCAACCACGACGATGAGCTTCTTCACGATCCGGCCATGGCGGAAGCACCGCTCCTCTTACCTGAGGTCGTCGACACGGAGAGAGGGAGATGGGGATGAAGTGGCGGCGGAGGAGGAGGAACCCTAGCCTTGGCACGGACGCCAAGGGGGATTAAATAGGGGAAAGGAGGAGGAGAGGGACGCGTCATGGCCATGTGCGTGAGGGGAGCTCCGGTGGAAAGCACAGAGGGGAAAAGATGAGTCGCTCATAGTGGCCCCAGGTGTCGAGCTGGAAAGGAGGAAGAAGAGGGACGCGCTGCGGGCTCCTGCGCGAGAGAGAGGAGGAAGTGGGCCAGCCTGTGGGAGGAAGCCCACAGGGTGGCGCCAGATAGAGGAGAGAAAAATCCCTTGGCTTTCCTATTATAAATAAAACAGGAAAAGAAAAATAAAACACAGGCCAAACTGTTGGCTCAAAAATAAAGATAAAAACACCCCTGGTCATAAGAAATTATGACCTATTTGAATAAAATGCAAAATGAATATTTGGGGCAACTAAATATTTACAAAACATCATTTGTTTGATCTGTTTTGTAATTATTTGCACCTTTAAAACATGTTTTCAAAAATAGCAATTTCACATCACAAATACACCACAAACAAGAGCTAACTCAGGGACATTTTTAAAACAGAAAAGGTTCAAGTGAAACTTGACCTTGAGATGAAATAGAGAGGGGGAAAGATGGTTTTGAAACCTAAGCAAGCACAAGCTTGTTCCTACTAACACATGCATATCCACACAAGCTACACATCACACACCACCACATATGATCACAATGCAACAACACAAGGACATGGGCATGAAATAGTATGGCATGCATGCATGCAAGGAAGAAATACAAGTGACATCACATGAAATCATAGCATAGATAGCTCTCATGTCCATGAAAAGTTGGACCCACATGAAGAAGGTTCCAAAAAGGGAAGGTTACACACTTGGGGCATTACAAGTTGGTCCGGGCCGCTTCCATCCAACAATACCGCCAAATCAAGAAAAGACTAAGGAGGGAAACAAATTGAACATCAACGCCCAAACTCTTTTGTGTTCTACTTGAGATATCATCTACCCATGAACCTAGCTCATGATGTCACTGTTGGGGAACGTTGCATGGGAAATAAAAATTTTCCTACGCACACGCAATACCTATCCATGGTGATGATCATCTACGAGAGGGAGAGTGAATCTGCATACCCTTGTAGATCGCTAAGCGGAAGCGTATATAACGCGGTTGATGTAGTGGAACATATTCGCGATCCAAATCGCAGCCCGTCCCGCGATCTCATCACGATCCGTCCCGCGATCCCATCACGATCCATCCCGATCTAGTGCCGAACGGACGCCACCTCCGCGTTCAGCACACGTACAACTCGATGATGATCCCCTTGATCGAGCAAGAGGGGCGGAGAGGTAGATGAGTTCTCCAGCACGACGACGTGGTGGTGGTGGTGGTGAACTAATCCAGCAGGGCTTCGCCTAAGCACCGCCGAACTAGACTAGAGCAGAAACCGATCTAGATGAATTAGAGGGGGCACGTGGAAATTAGGGTTAGGGCTGCCTCTAATTCCTTTAGTGTATATAGAAGGGAGGGTGGGGAGGAGGCAGCCTCAAACCCTCAAGGTTTGGCCGAAATTGGAGGTGGAGGAGTCCTACTCCAATCCTACTAGGAGTAGGATTCTTCCTCTCCACTTGGAAACCCTTTTCTCCTCTTCCACCTTTGGGTTTTTTCCTTCTCAAACCTCATGGGCCTTAGTGGGGGCTTAGGTCAGCCCACTAGGGGCTGGTTTGTCTCCTCCCACAGCCCATGAGGCCCCTCGGGGCGTGACACCCCTTCAGATTGTCCCTCGTACCCTCCCGACACTCCCCGTACACTACCAAAGTACCCGTAACTTTTCCGGTGACCAAAACAGGACTTTCTATATATCAATCTTTACCTCTGGACTATTCCGAAGCTCCTCGTGACATCCGGGATCTCATACGGGACTCTAAACAACTTTCGATTACCAACACCTATAACTCAACTATACCAAAACGTCACCAAACCTTTAGTGTGTAGACCCTGCGGGTTCGAGAACTATGTAGACATGACATGAGACATTCTCCGGTCAATAACCAATAGCGGGATCTGGATGTCCATATTGACTCCTACATATTCTATGAAGATCTCTATTTGGTTGAACCTCTATAGCAAAAGGGCCCATGCGTTGCAATGGGAGAAAAATAATTATAATCTTCAAGGATGTTGATCATATTATGTCCTTCAAATTTTAGGACATTTCTTGAAATGCATGAACATTTTTTGATTTAGCAAACATTTTTTTCAATTGCACTCAAAAAATAATACACAAACTTTTTTCTCAAAATCATGGACTTTTATTGTTTTCACCAACATTGTTCTCAAAATTATGAACATTTTTCTAAATATGGGAATACTTTTACAAATATCCCGAGCATTTTTTGAATTCACAAACATTTTATGTTTTCTTCAAAATTCTCAGTTTTATAAGTTGCAAAAGTTTTTTAGAAGTCGATATTACTTAAATTTTAAAAAATGGAATAGAAAATGAAAATAAAAATGAGATTAAAAACACAGGCACGAACTGTTTTTCAGATTTTTACACGGACTTTTGTTTAAAATTATTGACTTTTTTCATTTTACAGCATTTTCTAAAAATTTAAACATTTTTTTGTATATGCAAACATTTTTCAAAACTCCTCAGTAGTTTTTGAATTCTCAAAAAAATTATGTTTTTTTAATATTTTATTTCAAAATTCTCAGTTTCTTAAATTTAAGAAAAGTTATTTGAATTTCTAAATTATTTAAAGTAGAAAAAAATGGAACTGAAAAGTAAAACAAAAAACTAAACTAAAAGAACAGGCACCACGCATGGGCCGGCCCAAGTAGGTGTGTTGCATATTTTTCCAATGCCCAGAACGTAATATAGGAGGTGCCTACATGGGTCGGTCCAGTCCGGAGATTTTACTGTTTGAAATGTTTTCTATGACTTATAAGTGAAAATTGTGGGTAATTTTCATCAACTTTATGGGCAATGTTAATGACGGACGACGGAAGCACCAATTGCTTTATTAGTAGGTAAAGATGTCAAAGGTTCAGTTAATCCTCTATGTTGTTTCCTTTGTCTTTTGATATGTTACTTGTCCGAGATTTGATCATCGGTATCTCAAAGGATTCAATCTCTTTTTCCTCGGACACACTAGCGCCGGCCGAGCCGCCAAAAGGACCCAAAACCAGCGTGTCGCGGCACCATTGGAATCGTGCCCCGTACGTGTTGTTGGGCAGTTGCACCCGATCCCCGTCCGTCGCAGGGATAGGCAGAGTCAGAGTTTCAAAAAAGAGGGTATAGAGATTGTCTAAAAAAAGGAGACGAGAGGGGAGACGGAGTGGACAGAGATCAGGTGGCATGCACGTTTGCATGTCACCGTGTGCGTTGCGGTCTAAATTCAAATTTAAACATTGCGAAAAAATCTGAAAAAAACATGCATGTTCACAACACATATTAAGATAACCCCTACAAAATTCAGATCAAAATCGGAAAAATACATCGAGAAACAAAAAAGAGAAACTCACATGTGAATAGTCTACACAGAATCATTCGTGAACTATTCATAACAGATTTCTCTTTTTTATTTCTCGATGTATGTTTCGAATATTGTAAGGATTATCTTAATATGTGCTGTGAACATGCATGATTTTTTTCAATTTTTTTTTGCAATGTCTAAATTTGAATTTAGGTCGCAAGACAGGGTGACATGCAAACGTGCATGTCTTCCCTCCCGCACCGGTTATCGCAGTCACATATACATAAGTAGTACTCCCTACGTTCCTAAATATAAGTCTTTTTAGAGATTTCATTAAGTGACTACATACGAAGCAAAATGAATGAATCTATATTTTAAAATATGTCTATATACATCCGTATGTAGTCTTCTAGTGAAACATTTTAAAAGACTTACAACATCTCTAGTAGAACCCTCAAACCCTTAAATCTAAAACCAATTTTAAGGGTTGAGAATTGGCCATTTTTGACACTTTTAAGGGTTGAAAAACAGGAACAAAGATTAGAACCCTCAAACCCAACCCTTATAACAGAATATTCATGCGGATCGACGAGGAGAGCTCGGGCGGCCTCTTGCTGCAGGAGGCGGAGGGCGCGGGGGGTGGCGGAGGCGGCCGGGGAGGTCGAGGCGGAGGCGGGCGGCGGACGGGGAGGCCGAGGCAAACGGCGGCTGGGGAGGTTGAGGCGGGCGGGAGGCGGAGACGGCGGCTGGGAGGCCGAGGCGGGCGGCCGCGACAGAGGTCGAGGAGGCAGCGGCGACGGGGGAGGTCGAGGCGGTCGACGGCCGGGGAGGTTGAGGCGGGCGGCGGGGGGGGGGGGGGGGGCGAGACAGCGTCGACGTCTCGGGAGGTGGAGGGGAGGCGTCCGGGGGCGGGACGGCGGCAGCGGCGGTCGGAGAGGCGGCCGACATGGGCGCGAGAGGTAGTTGGGATGGGAAATTTTCCTCCCGCGCTAGGATGGAAGGGTTTAAGGGTTGGATAGATTTTGCTCCCTAACCCTCATTTCTATAGGTCGGGAGAGGGTTTAAGGGTTGGACCTCTAAATTCTTTTACGGATTTAAGGGTTCTAGTCTACGTCGTTTTTTCGATAAAAATTGTAAAAAATGGTTATTTTTAAGGGTTTGAGGCTCTACTAGAGATGCTTTATACTCCATCCGTCCGGAAATACTTGTTCTAGAAATGAATAAAATAGATGCTATAATTAAAATAAGTCTATATACATGTATTTTTAGGACAAGTATTTTCGGACAGAGGGAGTATTTAGGAACGGAGGTAGTAAGTACGTGCGTGAGTGCGCGGACAGAAGCCGGATTCACGTCTCTTATCTCTCTTGCTCGATCTCGCCGTCGCGCGCGCCGATCTGCCGTTTTTTTTTTCCTTTTTCTTTCTACATCCCCGGCGGGGGGGGGGGGGGGGGGGGGGGGGGGGGGGACCGACGCCCACGGCCATGATTGATCACCAACGCGCAGGTCAGATCCTCCCTTCCCTCTAGATCTTGATCTCTCTCCCTCTTCTCCACTGTCCAGTGGCGGCGCGGGCAAAGCTGCGATCTTTTCGAGGTTTTCGAGACGATTTTTGGTGGGGACGAGGGCACTACGCCAAACCCCTCTCCTTCGGGGGATTTCAGTGTGTCTCCGTTGCAATTCGGGGTAATATTAGATGTTTTAGGCATCAACTGGTCACAGGGGCATATCCGCAGTTGAATATTGCTAGTCACTGCTACGTGCTACTGTGGATTTTTTGCTAAAAAAACGGATGGCGCTTTTGGTTAGTGTTCGTATTTTCTGTCAGCAGTCATGTTTGGTTCGGACCAGTGTAAACTGAAATCTGCTCTTTTGCTGCGGAGTAGTTCTCTTCCGCAGCAAAAAGTGTGTGTTCTATAAATTGACGATAATGTGCTAACGAGTAGCAAAGGATAATGCGCTGGTGATAGTGCTGCAGGCTGCTATATTTAAGTTTCTAAGATCTGTTTATGGGCAGAGTTAAGAGTGTTGCGTTTGAGCTATTATTAAAGGGTTTTCGGTTAAACTGGATTAGGATAGCCCCTACAATTGGTTTCATTAGTTGTTCCTCCTAAAATCCACACCACTTGTCCTAGGTTTTTTGTTTTTGTTTTGAAAGAACATGAACCAACTGAAACATAAAATTTCTTACTTCTGCTGCCAAAGACCTCTAGCTGCTGTATTTTGAGTACATGCCATGATATCCATTTGACTGAAACAAATTCATGCTACTTTTTCGAGACAGTGAATGTCTATAGCTGCGAACTGATCATCGCTACAATTGACCATCAGTTTTTCATCGTTCTGTTCTGATTCTGGCTTTAATTGTGGCATTTGTATGTTGCTTCGACCTTAGCCAATTGCTTCAGCCATTATCTGCTTATAATAAATATGGTGTTCTCGGTGTTGTTTTGGTCCCTAAAAGGTCCATTGATAATTATCATGTTATATGTGCAAGTTCACTGTTTTCTTCAACTGCATGTACCGTTTTACCGTGCTATATTAGTTCTATATTATTCTTATCTACTTCTAGTTCTATCAATGCAGAGAAAATGCAAGTTAATAACGAGGTACCTCCAGGGTGTCTCAAGCCAAATATTTCTCAGTACAACCCTGAAGAGCATAGAGGTGGCGTTGAAGGATTTCCTGAGAATAATGAAAAAAATAATGACAGTATTGCACCAGATAAAGTGTGGGGGGCATCTCCTCTCCCAAATCAAGGATTTAGCAGACCCTTCTACCGCCAGGAATTTTATGCCTGGCCGCATGTTTATTCTGATTACCAAATCCTGCGGCAGCCACAACCTTATGGATTTGACAACCAGTTTTATCAGATAAATAGGGACAACTGTTTCCCCATCGAGAGAAGAGTTCAGTTCCCATTGAAGATGCTCCCTCAAGGTTACCCTCATGATGCACAACTTCAGGAATTTCAATATTTTGTGGTTATTGACTTTGAAGCAACCTGTGACAAGGAGAATAACCCACATCCACAAGAGATCATTGAGTTTCCATCTGTCTTGGTTAACAGTGCAACGCGACAATTAGAAGCTTCCTTTCAAACATATGTTCGACCTGCATATCATCAAAATTTGACTGACTTCTGCAAGGAGCTTACCGGTATACAACAGATTCAGGTTAGTGCTATTCTTGCTTTTGAATATCACATGTTTGATAATTGTAGTCAGTAATTACTAATTACTTATTAGTTTTCAACATGATTCCATGAGTGAATAGCTTGACTTAGTAAGTAATCATATGTGCAGTATAATTATAGAGTATATGGCAGAAACCAAATGAGCTTTCATTCTAATGTCAGTTATGTACACACATGGAAACTAGCTTCATTTGTACATTTTCTATGGATTTTTAAATAAAATTTTAAGCTACATATCCAACAACAACAACAAAGCCTTTAGTCCCAAACAAGTTGGGGTAGGCTAGAGGTGAAACCCATAAGATCTCGCGACCAACTCATAGTTCTGGCACATGGATAGCAAGCTTCCACGCACCCCTGTCCATGGCTAGTTCTTTGGTGATACTCCAGTTCTTTGTATCTCTCTTTACGGACTCCTCCCATGTCAAGTTCGGTCTAGCCCGACCTCTTTTGACATTATCAACACGCTTTAGCCGTCCCGCTATGCACCAGAGCTTCTATGGCCAAACCATCTCAGACGATATTGGACAAGCTTCTCTTCAATCGGTGCTACCCCAAGTCTATCTCGTATATCATCATTCCGGACTCGGTTCTTCCTTGTATGGCCACACATCCATCTCAACATGCGCATCTACGCCACACCTAACTGTTGCACATGTCGCCTTTTAGTCGGCCAACACTCATTTCCATACAACATTGGGTTGAACCGCCGTCCTATAGAACTTGCCTTTTAGCTTTGCACTCTTGGTACGGGCATATTCAATTGGGCATATTCTGTAAGCCAAAATCTACATTTATTCTAGATGCTAACTAGGATAGCATCTAGTACATACATGTGGCACAGTGGCAACAGTTGTTCTTCTTGTCTTTTACTGGCCAATTCCACCATTATCTGACATAGGTCCTTCAAAGTCAGTCACGTCATCAGTGTCTAATCGGTTGCCCATGCTTCCTAGATCGCACGGGTAGATTTCTTGTTCGAGTTTGATACAAACTTTGTTTCATTGCTAATTTTGGAAAGCTTCACTGAATTGCTCTTCTTCATTTATTCTCTCTAATCTGGTGTTTAGTATTTTGCTTCTTAGGATTTTATAATTTAATAATAATACCAAGTGATCTCTGGGATTCATAATTTGAACTTTGTAATATATAACTGAGCAGTTCACCTGGTTTTTTGCAAATCACACTTTCAAACTGTTACCGGAAGGAAAAAAAATATGAAAGCTTTTTAAACCAATACTAGATCCAGTTGGTCACATAGGAAATAAAGGTATCCTAATCCATAAGAAATACTGTTCCAATTGGCTCCAACGAGAAAATAGTGCCAAAACTCATGATCAATCTGGCGGCAGCAGGAGCTGGAAAGGGGCACAGGCCTTTCAGTGAAGCAAGCTCATGTCTCCTTTTTCTGGATTTCTCTTTCTGTACATTAATCAGGTGGGATTAACCATTGAGGCTACTGCAGTTGATGCCTAGGTGCTTGATTTTTTTTTAATACCTAGGTGCTTGATTTTATAGGCCTGGAACCAAACAAGGTCCTGGCAGCAAAGTATGAGGGCATAAACTGAATAACCAATAGAACTAATGTGTTGTATTCTTATCTTTTGGTCCATGTAGTTCTTAAGTTAATATAGGAGTGCTGAATGGTAGTGTACATGATCTAGCAAAGCTGGTTTTACGGGATGATTCATGACATTGGTAAAAATATCCCAAATTAGACAAACAAAGTGTACCATACTGAGGTTTTAGCTACTCTTAGGCAAAAGGGTCAATTACCTTAATAATCATGGTCTAATGGGTGCTTCATGTGAGTAACTCTGAGCTTGGGTCATGTGCACAGCCAATGCGGACAACTTCTGGTATCATCAATGCACTACAGGTTTCGTAGACCTTTGTTTGACTTACGTAGATGTCATTTTCTATTATGAACATTCTGAAGAGATGATGTCTCCTTGCAAAAGAAAAGAAAAGAAAGAAGGCATGCTGTTTGTTACTCTACAGTTCGAGGTAGAAACTGATTGCTGATGGGACAATCTGGATAATGAGTGATGGTCAGTGCTGCCCTTTGACTGCTTGAACAAACAGCTTCCCTGAGCCATCTGTAGAGCCATGGAATTTGGATGGATATTATCTGTAGATCCAACGACATAAGATAATATAACATTTTGAAAAGGAATTCTTAGATATTCTGTTTCTGTGTCCAACAGTGATGCGAATGTTGGGAAAACAACTAGGCACTTGGCCTGTGCTTCATGGGGAGACATGGGCATTATGTGACTAGACACTGATAAAGGGACTGTATAGTAGCGTAGTTACCCTTCTGTGAGAGAAACATAGCACATTACCTTTTGGTCACATTAGCTTTCTTAGCAAGCATAAGGTAAACACACGATGTTCATAGGTTACCTTCTATTTTTATTTCAAAAGTCAACATTTGTTAAATGCCTATGTCAAGAGAACTGTATATGGTTTTTCAAACCTGTCATTTGCACATAGTATGTCATTCTGGACATCGACATGGTGCCAGGACACAACTTTGATCAATAACTCGTGATGTTGTATAGTTATGAAACTTAAAGTACTTTTTGAGACCAATCTCCATATATGATTTCCATGTATGACCAGCAGTTTGACTTGTGTATTTGGTCAGTAATACAGTTTGTGTTTATACATGTCTAGGTGGACAGAGGTGTACCTCTAAGTGAAGCCTTGTTCATGCATGATAAATGGTTAGAGGACAAAGGAATAAAGCACAAGAACTTCGCTGTTGTGACCTGGTCAAACTGGGATTGCCGTGTGATGCTGGAATCAGAATGCAGGTTCAAGAGAATCAGGAAGCCCCCTTATTTCAACAGGTGACATATCTCATATCTACATGGCTATAGCTTTGGTACCATGTTTTGTTTTGACTTAACATAACATGTGTGTGAGTGTGACATACTACCTCAGTTGATTTTAATAGGCTATTTAAAAAATCATGTCGAAAATACTACGTAGCTTTGGTACCATGTTTTGTTTTGACTTAACATAACATGTGTGTGAGTGTGACATACTACCTCAGTTGATTTTAATAGGCTATTTAAAAAATCATGTCGAAAATACTACGACGTGAATGCATAGTAATGCTCTTCTATTCTTCTCTGGGTTGTCTTTCATAAGCATTTACGCATCACTAATCACACATGCCATAATTCCATGGTGACTTTCTCAACCTTAGGTCTTTATTATCTGTCTGCCAGTCAAAATACGCATTGAAAACTTAGGAAGGTGTGGCTATTTATTATTATTTCTTCATTGTAAATTACCGTGGTGTTATTTTGGATGCTTGAAGGCCCCAAAATGAGATTTGATTAAGTTTAGTAGCTTTGGTACTATGGGAATAGACCAGTCTGTCTGACACTTTCATTAAGAGGTTGATTGCAGTCTGTATCTAATCATATGCTGTTAACAAAGATGTACGGGTTGGTTCTGTGGATTTCTACGTATCTTTTTTTGTGAGTAACACCTCTAGAGGGGCAAGGGCGTTCCAGTATTTCATATAGAAGAAGAGAGTTGCCCTTGCCAGGTTAATTAGGGGAAACCTGGTGAGAACAGATACAAGGGGCATTACGAAGCCCCCACCGGATTACAACACGATGGAGGCAGAGAAAAGGCGTGACACCAAATACACCAACATACCATATACTGAAGCCCATGAAGGAAAACATCCACCACACTGATGAACTCCTGGCCACCCTCCTCCAAGCAAGGCTAGATCCGGCATGGCACGCTCAATGAGTAGCAGGCAGATGCTTCGCCAAGCACTGACCACTAAACCGCCAGCACCACCGTTGGAGGAGAAAGAAACCAATTCGCGAAGAGGAGTGGAATTGAGCCACCCCATCATAAGTAGTGAAGGATGCGTGCCTCAAGAACCATGCGCCGAACGCAGCCTTCGACACCCTGACAAACTACTTACATTAAAAGATTTATTAGATAATAAAAAACAGAGGATCTTGAGTACTATTCGAAATTCAGAAGAATTGCGTAGAGGGACCATTGAGCAACAATTTGGGGCCGCCACCCGGGCTCCAACAAACCTCCACTCCCCGCGGATCCTCCTGCACCACCCCGACATCCACCGCCCACATGTGGGCTGGAACGTCTCACGAACCGACCATCTCGCAGCCCAGCCCTGGCCACACGGGACGATCAACCACAACCGACAACTGTTCGGGCGGCCTCCAACTGCCCTAGCAGGCCGGACAATCACTCGAAAGCACTGTGGCATGGCTCCCCCACATAGAGCCACCACCGTGATGTATTCCAAGCCGCCCCCTCCCGCCCTTCACCTTCGCAGATCTGAGAAGAACTACCGCACGGGGCTGCTACGCCGGCATCCTCCGCACCCATCAGCGAAGCTACCGACATCAGTAGCTACACCACACACCCGACCTGTTGCAGGTCCAAGCCTGGGTGGGAGGCGTGCCAACCGGAGGCAGAGGGTCGAGGCTGCCTGCTTGGAGATCACGACACCGGAAGGCGCCACCATAACGTTGAGGGCACAACAAGGAGGGGGAGGGGGGGGGGGTTGTTTGCTTGCTCGAGACCACCATCTGGCGTCGGCAGTCACAACGTCTACCATGCATAGGGCCTCTGCTGCTGCCCACCGCATGTCGGTGCCCGCTCGTGCAAGAGGAAAGATGCCCGGAATCGGTAGGGGGGAGGTGGAGGAGGGGATTGTTTGATGGCGGCTAGGGTTCGCCTTCTGTGTCGTGCATGCAGAGCGATGTGGGGGCCTTTCTTGTTGGACACAAGATGTTCCACTCTTTGTCATATGTTATAGTTCAACACGCAGCTGTACTCCTGTCCTATATGGATTGATACGATTTGACCAATCAACAACTTGGATGGGGGCTTGGAGCTGGTCCTCCTGTGGATGCTCATCCTCACCCCCAACCAAACACTATCATGGACGATGGAGAAGGCCAATTCAAAACTAAGTTAAAGAGTTTTTGATTAAACCAGATTATGAGATGAAGTAAATCAAATGTACAGCCTAAAGAGTTTTTGGTCGCTTTGTTCTTTCTTGCTCTTACAAAAACTGTTGCTCCCTCCGATCCATATTACTTGTCGCTCAAACGGATGTATCTAGCACTGAAATGCGTCTAAATACATCCATTTGAGCAACAAGTAATATGGATCGGAAGGTGTATTTGTTTTCCAGTATTTACTATTTAGCATTTTTGGATATTAAATGTTCTGCTATCACGACCATGAATTTATAAATTGTCTGCACTTGTTTGGAATGCAATAAGCCTGCACAGAATGATGCAATACCTAGATTTCCATTCAAAATCCGTTTTTCCATGTTGGTCATTGAACCTTTATAACTTGCAGAAAAAGATATATGCTATTCCAAAAGATTTTGAAAAAGTTGAAATATATGCAGAGTGTTCATTTATTATGTCACTTGCTGTTTTATATGCTAAAAGTGATAAATGGATCAATGGGTCTTTGTCCATATATGCAACTGATGTTTCCGGGGACATGATTTCTCATGGATGATGATAAATTGATAATCAGTAAATAATCTTTTATAAATAGTAATATGCTATTTTTAATTTTCTTCTCATTATATTGTCCATATATGCCTTTGAGGTCAAGTCCCTATGTTGTATATTTAGAGAGAACAAGTTATCCTGGTTGTGACTCTAATATGCACAATTTGTAATCAGGTGGATCAACTTGAAGGTCCCTTTCCAGGAAGTCTATGGGGGTGTCCGGTGCAACTTGAAGGATGCCGTTCAGTTAGCTGGTCTGACATGGGAGGGTCGTGCCCACTGTGGTCTTGACGACGCTCGCAATACTGCTCGCCTCCTTGCGCTGTTGATGCACCGGGGATTCAAGTTCTCCATCACCAACTCGCTTATGTGGCAGCAACCTGCTCCGCAGGCAATAACGTGCCAGCCATCCCCATCCCCTGACCGTTCTCCAGACCTCACCCTTTTGCAGCAGCATAAGGCAAGGGAGATGCTGGGACCTCATCTCCATGCTAACCCATATGCCGTCAAGGCCGCTGGACAGGTCTGCTTCTGCGGAGCGCCAAGCAGGCCAAGCACTGTACGCAAACCGGGTCCGATGCAGGGAAGGCATTTCTATGGATGCGGCAACTGGACCGTCACAAGGCGGGCCATATGCACGTACTTTGCGTGGGCGTCTTGAATATAACTGACGCCCTGTCCTGAGCGGAGGGCTGGTGCTTTAACTAGGGGAGGCTACTAGTGCCTCCCCCTTGGTATATATATGATATATGAGTTTGCTCATAATACAATGGGAGTTGACTAGGTAGTGTCTAACCTGTCATACTGACTTCTGTTGATAGAAGAGAGTGGGGATGAGATGCTGCTTAGGATGCTTTATCCGCGAATAATCTTGAAGTTTGTGGATGCTTGTGTTTTTTTTCTTTTAACTCAAATGGAACTCTGGTAGAGAAGGTGTGCTTTGTGAGTAGATGTTGAAAGTGTGGATTGTGTGTGTTTAGTGCCTTGCTATTGATAATCAAGAACAAGTTACATATGGAACTTGAATCGCATCTGAAGATGGAACCAGTAGCCGGAATGATTATTATTTTTGCCTTTTGAGGGTTGCAACCGACTTTTCTCTTTTCTCTTCATCCAGTTTGCTGTTGAATTGACCATTCTTACAAACAAACTGTAGGTGTTATTTTCTGCAAAATCCACCTCTAGGTATCTATGATGTATTAGCTGTAGAAACTGCCCTAGACCTCCTTTGGTTTACGGGAACTGTAGAGGACATGAATTTTAAAGGGAAAATTTCTTTGGAGCCTTTTGGTTCTAGGAATGGATTCCTATTCCTATTTAGCCTTTTGGAGCCTTCTCGTTTCAAAGGGAAAATATATTAGGCTAGCTTGATGGAAAAATTCCTATAGTATGCATCAAATGAGATCACTTTTAATTGCGGTACATGTCTTCATTTTTCCTATGATATTTCTGTTGTACTATGAACCAAAGGAGCCCCTAGACTAAATGAGATTTGTATATTTCTTCTTATTTCTACCATATTTCTTGAGAAAAGTATACTTTTTGTCCTTCAACTCTTGGTGAAGTCTAGATTTGGTCCCTCAGCTTCAAAACTGGACAACTTGCACCCTCAACTACTAAAACTGGACCAGCTTCATCCTTGGTCCTGGCTTTGAGTGGTTTTGATGCTGACTCATCCCGGTTTTAACCGGTGCTGACTTAGGTACTTGTATACTTTTAAAATCCGTGAATCTTTTGAGATTCATGTATTTTTTCAAATATGTGTACTTTTCACCATAAAGATTTCAAATTCACAGCTTTTTGAAATCCGCACTATTTTCAAATCCACATACATTTTCATGTTCATGTATTTTTTCAAATCCAGATATTTTTGTTTAGTTCACGTATTTTTCTCAAATTCACCTACTTTTTTCAAGTTCTTGTATTACTTTCAAATCCATGTGATTTTTCAAATTTATGAACTTCTACAGAAAGTAGGCGGATTTGAAAAAATCACGTGAACTTGAAAATGGTACGCGGACCTGCAAAATAGTAATAAATGGATTTGAAAAAAGTACGTGAATTTGAGTCAAAACCGGCAAAAGTCAGCACCAAAACGGGTGAAAACCAAGAACCTTCGGAGTTTAGTAGTTGGGGGTACAAGTTGTCCGGTTTAGAAGATGAGGGACCAAATCTAGACTCTGCCAAGAGTTGAGAAACGAAAAATATAATTTTCTCATATTTCTATCATACAATGTTTTTTGACTATTTACTGTAGGGGAATACCTTACAGTCCTTTATTCCAAAAGATTTTGCCCAGGCTTATTTAAATTAGTAATAAATGGATTTGAAAAAAGTACGTGAATTTGAGTCAAAACCGGCAAAAGTCAGCACCAAAATGGGTGAAAACCAAGAACCTTCGGAGTTTAGTAGTTGGGGGTACAAGTTGTCCGGTTTAGAAGATGAGGGACCAAATCTAGACTCTGCCAAGAGTTGAGAAACGAAAAATATAATTTTCTCATATTTCTATCATACAATGTTTTTTGACTATTTACTGTAGGGGAATACCTTACAGTCCTTTATTCCAGAAGATTTTGCCCAGGCTTATTTAAATTCACTCCCAGCGAGAGTTGAACCCATGACCTGGGGTGCTACATTTTTTTAGACAAACCTGGGGTGCTACTAAGAAGGCTGTAACCACCACAATATTTTTCGTTGAGTAAGCCCAAGCAAAAAGAAGAGAAAAAGCCTGGTCAAGATGCACATTCTGTACAAATCTGCTTAACTGGCGGACGGTGTTTTGGAAAGAAAAAGAAACGGAAACTGATCCACTACAGCCGGATGTGACATCCGTATCCTCAGCTACATCGCGTGAGCGACATACGTCTCATAGAGCCACCAACTGCTTGTCTTTAGCCGAAGCACCTCATCCACTCGTTTTTTGTCCAAACGACTGTCTCATCTCATCTTCCTCTCTCTCATTTCGCATCTCGCCGGAGAAGCGGCTCTGCCGCTGCTACGAGACAAGGGGGCTGACGAACTTGCGAGCCCGCAATTGCTGCTGCGAGCTAGTGCTGCTAAGGGTCTGTCGCTGCAGCTTGCCAAAGTTGCGGGGGCGAGGTCGTCGGCATCGTGTTTGCTGCGTGAGAGGCCGATCGCGGCTGGAAGAAATACTGCAAAGGGAGCGACAGAGTTGCTGCTGCGACGGCTACCGGCGACACATGAAGACGATGTTAGAAGGGGAGTTGTTCTAGCGCCGACGTGCTGCCATGGCGGTCATGTGGTGATGTGACGGCCATCATGCTGCAAGTACGGTACAGCGATGACGCCATCGTGCTACCATGGCCGTCATGACTTGAGCCGGTGTTGCGACGACCATCATGTTGCAAGAAGTGTTGTGACGGTGTCAGGTGCGCTAAAGAATGGACCTTTAGCACTCATGACTTGTGCACGGACTGTAGTAGCCATGCCCGCGGCGAGGCCTGCCAGGGACGACAGGAAGCAGATGCGAAGCCATCAAAAAATCGCCTAGATCAGCAGGCATGAAGACAAGAAGGAAAGAACCCCGGCAAGATCAGGATGGGGACATGTAGAGCCCCGGCAAGGCAACTACCCCGACAAGACCTTCGACGCCTACCCAGGCAAGAGCACCTCTCCGGAGTGCTGCATCGCTACCTGGGGTGCGCCCACAAAGGCACCCAAGGCCACAAGCCCAGAAGACTGAAGACATGGCCCCCGGCGGGACTCTTGCCAAGGGAGGCCAACGAAGCCCCGACAAGGCCCTTGCCGGGAGAGTTAGCAACGCTCCCGTGCGGCTCGTCCCCGACAGGATCCCGACTCGCCCCTGTGCCAGCGCATCGGCCAGCTGCCCCTCGCCACTTGATACGCGTCAGTTCGCGCGACGCGTGTCGAGCGATATCTGGTGAGAACAATGTCGAAGGGACGCGCCCCTGTCCCATCTCTCGGACACGTGACGAAACATTAAATGCGTCTGCTTAGACGCCAAAGACATTGTATTCAACTCTACATCTCGTGGGTGCACTGTTTGACTCTGCATGCTATGAGAACCCTATGCTGCCACTGTTGGTGACCCCTTAGACCTATAAAAAGAGGCCTTGGGCATGCACGAAGGGGAGGATAGCTACTCAATCAGCCAAGACATACCTAGCAGTTCATCATCTATCATCGAATACATACACATAAAGCATGAGTAGGGTATTGCACTTTTGCAGCGGCTCGAACCTGGGTAAATCGTCTCCTTTGTGTCGGCCGTTTGGTCTGCTCTTGGTGCACCCGTCTCCCCCTCCGAATCACAAGGGACGCCTCTAGGTCCCATAGGTGCTCGTGATCTGCCACGACATCTCTGGCGCGCCAGGTAGGGGAGAAGAAGGTGTGCTGACCTAACCTAGCGGTCAGGACTTCAGTTCCACCATCGTCACCATCGCCACAACCCACAAGAGGAGGGCGGCCATGGCGGCTAATCGGTCCGCGACCACCGCATCAGCAACGGTGCTGACCGACGGCGACTTGGACGAGGGCGAAGGAGGCAGGGTCCCTAGGCTTCCACATACTCCAACAGTCGCACCTCCCTCGAGGGTGCAGCGTTGCTTTCGAGCACGTGCCGGGGGCTCCGGCAAGACCTCTGGCACCCACTCCAGCAAGCGCACCTCTCGTGAAGTGATGCGCTGTTGTCGAGGGCGTGCCAGGGGGCTACGACAAGGCCCCATGTGCTCGCTCCAGCAAGCGCGCCTCTTAGGAGTGTTGCACGGCTGAGCAGCCCCGACTAGACGATGCATCATTGCCGGGGCCGTCGCTCCCTAGGAGGCCCGACATCGCCCTAGTCGCCTCCAGGCCGGCAAGATCCTTGTCGGCTTCCCATGAAGCACGGCTGCCCGGGGCTCCCAACAACCATCCTTTCCGCAAGTCTTGCCAGCAATGCATGTAAACCTTTGCACAAAGCCAAGCACAAACCTTCTGCACAGCGAAATAAAAGTTAAGCATTCCGCATTTCTTGCCGATTTTCATACTTGTTAGTGTGCGTAGTTGTGCGTTACGCTTACCTCCGGCAAGTGTCGACGAACCACCCAGGTTCCGAAACTTGCGCGTGAGGGAAACTTGGCGTGATCCAGCGCGCCCTTGCTTTGCTTCGAGCCCGCTCAACAACTTAAGCTGCAGCGCTGGATACGCCAACGAGCCTTGCCGGCAACAACACCTCCATCAGACCGCCAAGGATCCGTTCCTCAAAGCGCTCGCGGCAGGGCTAGCTGCGCCAGCAAGATCCCAGTGAAGCGGTTGTTTCCCTTGGCAGATTTCAACCTTTTTCGGTACGAAAAACCTGCACGCGAAGGAACCTTGTCACGGTCGGTCCCACCCTTACTTTGTTTCGAGTCCTCTCAACAGCTTAAGCGGTTGCACTAACTGCGCCATGACACCTTGCCGGAAACTACACCCTAGCAGGCTGCCCAAGACCTGTTTCCTTCGAGCGCTCGCGGCGGGGCTGTACGCACCGGCAAGGTCGGTCGCGCCAAGGTAGCTTGCCGGCAGCGGCGCCTCCAGCAGGCTGCTAAGGACCCGTCCTCGAAGCGCTTGCGGCGAGGCTGTGTGCACTGACAGGTGCCCAATGTAGCGTAGGGTTTGTATCGTGCAGGAAGAAATTAAACAAGGAAAATGACATATATTTTCATTCATGATGATATAATCAAATATATTACATCGATAGCTATCGCCGTACTAAATTAAAATAACATTGTCTTTTGCCGGCGGCGTCTACAAGAAGAAAAAGAGCAACAAGGCCCGCGGCAGGGGTCTAGATTGGCCCCTCGTGGACCAACACTGCGCAGAGGAGAAGCCAACCGGGAGGGATGACGAAGCCGGGGTTCATGAGCCTCCTGGAAGAAGAGGCAGCGTCGGATCCACCGGCGAGTCCGCCCCACCGAAGAAGGGGAGAGGCGTGAGCTAACGGTGATGGTGCAGCCGACGGTCAGTCCGAGCTCAGGTCATCGTACTCCGACTTGACCTCCCGGGCTCGGATCCGTCGCTGTTGCCACTACCATCACTGTCCTCCTCATCGCTATCGCACGAGGAAGGACTTTTGGTCCCGCTCGAGCTCTCTTCGCAGCAGCTGAGGCGCACACCTGAGCTCCCATAAATCTTGAAGGAGAGCAGGCCGACCTCCACCATTTTGAAGCGGAGAACGTGCCCACCCCAGAGGTTGTGGGCATGGGCGAAGCTTTTCCACCCGCACCCGAGGAGCACTATGCGATGCTCGGGATACTTCACGTCTACCTGTACAGCGCCATTACAGCAACCGTGCGCCCACAGCCATAGCACGGGCGGCTTGTCCACCTCCATCACCGTGGCGAAGGGGCCCGGGAGGCGGAGACGACTCCGGATGGGGCCGTGCAGCCTCATGATGAACTCCAGCGCCGTCCCTTCCGCATGGGTCTCCGTGGGAGGATGATCTGGCACCGGAGGAGGGGATGGAGTGGCGCTCCTCCTTCCCCGCCCACGGCTTCCACGGTGACCGCAACCCCTCGTCTCTCTCCCACCATGGGTGCTCGGGCCATCCTCTGGATCAGCTGCTGAAGCGGTGGCATGATCACGAGAACCCCTTGCCATTGAGGCAGAAGACGGGGGCCACCCTCTCCCTCTGGCCATGTCCGAGAGCAAACACAACTCGAGACGAAGAAGAAGGGTGGGCGCTAGAAGAGTGCGTTCTTGAAGGAGGGATGAGCATTGTCCCTCGCAATCCCCTAGCTTTATAGGGGGAATGCGGAGGCTGGCTCTCCCCCACCTCCAAGAGACGCCGCCCACTTCCACCAATCCGCTCGCCCACGATCACGGGCGAGCATGCGACCGCCCCGCTCTTCCAATCCGGGGCACGACGGTTGTCTGCCCCAGTCAGGACTTTAAGTCCCGGGCGCCACTTGCTAGGCCCCCGCTATGCATGCAGCACGCATGGCGGAAACGACCAATCATGATGGGCCCGCCACCGCGCGGGTTTCTCAGCCACCCCGCGCACGTCTCCCACGTCGTGCATTCAAGGGCGCGTAACGGGAACATGGCAGCCAAAGGAAGCCAAACAACGCCTCGAGTCCCGGTCGCGCATGCCCGTGCACTGTTTGGGCCTAGCCCAACAACGCCTCGCACGCGTGTATGGCCTAGGACCGAGTGCTCCTGTCGGTGCGCTGAAGAATGGGCCTTTAGCGCCCATGACTTGTACACGGAAAATATTAGCCATCCCGCGGCGAGGCCTGCCAGAGACGACAGGAAGCACATGCGAAGCCATCAAAAAGTCGCGTAGATCAGAAGGCAGGATGACCAGAAGGAAAGAGCCCCGGCAAGATCGGGGTGGGGGCATGCAAAGTCTCGACAAGGCAACTACCCGACAAGACCATCGGCGCCCACCCATGCAAGAGCACCTCTCCGGAGAGCTGCATCGCTGCCTGGGGTGCGCCCACAAAGACACCCAAGGCCACAAGCCCAGAAGACTGAAGACATGGCCCCCGACAAGACTCTTGCAAAGGGAGGCCATCGAAGCCCCGACAAGGCCCTTGCCGGGAGAGTTGGCAACGCTCCCATGCAGCTCGTCCCCGGCAGGATTCCGACCCGCCCCTGTGCCAGCGCAGCAGCCAACTGCCCCTCACCACTTGATACGTGTCGGTTCGCGCGACGCGTGTCGAGCGATATCTGGGGAGAACAGTGCCGAAGGGACGCGCCCCTGTCCCATATCTGCGACACCTGACGAAACATTAATTGTGTCTGCTTAGACTCCAGAGACACCGTATTTAGCTCTACATCACTGTGCACCCCGTGAGAACCCTATGCTACAACTGTTGGTGACCCCTTATGTGACAGCCCGACACCGATGCTCCAGAAGATTCCCCTTTTATTTCGTTGACGCAGTGTGTTTTATTTTGTTTGTTGCATTCATCACGCATCATGCATGATCTCCATCATCTCTGGTGTGATTGCTTCCCTTGTTGTGTTCATTTGTTTTCCCCTCTTCTCCTAGCCACTCCTTGATCCTTTCCTTTTCCCTTTGCTTTCATTTATTTGAGTTGTAGATTGAAGTGCTCAAATAAATGTTTCTGTTGAGCCCAATAATATACATTGTATAGGGTCACCACTCAAATCTCAGTCCATTTGGGGTTAGTTTGGTTATGGTTTATAATTTAGGCAAGTTTGAAATAAATTCAAAACATGTCCGAATTTATATTGTGTAAAAATCCCCAAACCAATTTTATTAAATCCTCCATATTTTTCTGGCTCCGAGAAAATTTCTCTCTTGTTGGAATTCCAACTTCTTCCCTTATTTTCTTTCTTTGCAAGTTGTTGTAAAAGAAAAAGATTTTAAAAGAAAAACAAGGAGGGAGAGAGAGAAGCCCAGCCTGTGCCAAGCCGGCCCAAGGCCCAGCCGGGCTCCCCTAACCTAGCGACAAGGAGAGTTGCTCGATCCCGTTTCCCCTCTCCCTGTTCCCCTCGCTGCGCCGTCCTCCCGACAGCCCCGATCCCATCCTCCTCCTCCCACGTCGGGCACCCAGCGCCGCTTCCACCCCTAGCCCTATTCCCCGTCTCCCCTCTCCGTTCCCCTCACTCGCGCCAGGGAGCAGCTCCCCTGCCCAAGCCGACCGCCATTCCCGCGCACAACCTCGTCCCGTGCTCGCTGCCCCGCCGGTCGTTCTCCTCAACTCGCCGCGCGCCCTGCCGTCGGTGCAGCGCCCTTCGCGCCCAGGCTCCCCGCCAGGCCCGAGGTAGCCCCTGCCGAAGCTCTCCAGCACGACCCCCTCCTCCTGTCACCCCCGAGGCCTTGTCCTCCCCCTTCGCAACGTGGCGCCGTCGCCGCCTGGCTCCTCCAGCCACGCCGCCCTAGCCCCTCGATCCTCCCGCAGCTCTCGAAGCATCTGGCCTCCCGAAGGAGCCCCGTCCGCGCGCCACAGGGGCACGATTCCCGCTTGCGTGCCGCCTATGCCCACTAGCCCGGCAGCTTGTGTCGCCGGGAACGGGTCCATCTGGTCGGGATCCGTCAGAACCGCGAGTCGGGCCCTCGCCGGAGGCTGTTGCGCCAACGGATGCCCAGCCACCGGAGCCTCTTCATCTTGCTGCCGCTTGCTGCTGATGCTGTCGCTGTAGCATGCTTGCCCTGTTGCGTTGCTTGTTGCTTGCTTACTGTCGCGTTGCTGCTGTCGCTGTGGCCTGCTAGTTGCTGCCGCTGTCGCTGCTTTGCTGCTGTTGCTTGCTGCTGAAGCTGAGGCTTGCTGCTTGCTGTTGCCTGCTGCCGCCGCTGTAGCCTGCTGTTGTTGCTGCTTGCTATTGCTTGCTGCTTGCTACCACCGATGCTGCTTGCTGCTGTTGCTGTGTCTGCTTGCCGCTGTTGTTGCTCGCCGTTGCCGTGGCTCCTTGCTGCCGTTGGATACAACTGGTTTGGGATGGCCATTTGGATGCATCGTATGTGGAGTTTTGTGTCATTTATATTTGGTTCACGCAAGTTCTAAGGTGACCATGTGCCTCTGCTACCGACGCCGAAGGCCCGTGTACAACTACTTCCACGACGACCACGACAACCTATGTTCTCCTTTACCGCAACGACCCGATCCGCTCCGATATGCACGCTTCGAAGGTATACGTTGGAACGTTGTCGTGAACCGAGTGCATGTGATGTATGAGATGTAACCGTATGCTTGCGCCATATATGTTGCCCGTTGCGCGTTCTCCCTCTTTTGCTGTGCCCCTGACACATGGGAACCTAATAAACGGGATCACCCCATCTTTATTTGGCATGACACGCACACGCTTCCAATTCGTTGGCACCGATATCTCATTGAGTTATCGGGATAGGAACGTTGTCATGGCTTCGTTTTCGTTTTGCCGCCATGGTTCCCTTTCGTTCGCCATGGCAACACATGCTTCTTTCTCTTCTTGCCAGTGATGTTATGAACTTGCATGCATGTTACATTCATGGAATATTTTCCTATGTTACATGTTTCTTGTAACCGTAGCGACACTCAAAGTCCCGTGTGTTAACTGACGAGGATGACTTGTAGTATCACCTGCTTCACCCCTTGCCATGTTAACAACAATTTAATATTGCCGTGTAAATAAACGGGAGTGGACTAAATAATTAAACGTGGAGTTTCGTCAATATGCAACTCGTTGCATATCAAGCTTCACTTAATGTGTAGTGTTTGCGTGAGGTGAATTGCCATGCCATCCCTTGAACTTTTGATCTGTTCATGCATCATATTAGGTTGTGCTTCATGTCGTGCATTTACCGTGGTGATTATCTGTGTTGATGCTTGTTTCCAGTTTGCTCCGTCTCGATAGAGTTCCGCAAGCGTGTCAGAATGTGAGGATCCGTTCGACTACGTTGGTTCGCCGACTTCACAGAGTTGTACTTCTTCCAAGAGGGATCTCAGGCAAGATGACCATTTCCCCAGATACCATTACCATCATTGCCATGCTAGTTTTATCGCTTCTATCGATTATGTCTCGTTGCCTACCACATGTTAAATATCAGCCTCTCAACAATGCCATGAAACCTTCACCTCTTCACAACCTAGCAAACCACTGATTGGCTATGTTACCACTTGCTTATCCATGTGTTAGCATTGCTAGATGCAGGTGCAGTTGCTTCCATGTGATAACATGGGTTCCTTGTTATATCACCATATTAAATGTTATTTAATTTAGTGCACCTATATACTTGGTAAAAGGTGGAAGGCTCGACCTTTCTAGCCTGGTGTTTTGTTCCACCTTTGCCCCCTTAGTTTCGGCTACCGGTGTTATGTTCCATATTTGAGCGCTCCTAACATGATCGGGGTTGTTATGGGGACCCCCTTGATAATTCGTTTTAGATTAAAGCTGGTCTGGCAAGGCCCAACTTTGGTTTTACATTTGCGTAATAACTAATGAACCGCATAGGGAGTAATTAACCCGAGGAAATTTAATCAACCCCCGGGCCAGGAGAGTGTTGGTCCAAAATGGTCTGCCTCAGAGGCCACCGCGAGGAAACTCGAGGTTTGGCACTCGTAGCTAGTTCCATCCGCCGTGTCTTGAGAACGAGATACGCGACTCCTATCGGGATCGTCGACACGTCGGGCGGCATTGCTGGATTAGTTTTACCTTTGACGAGATATCTTGTGCATCGGGATTCCGGTGATGCTTTGGGTAATCTCAGACTTGAGGTTTTCCACTAAGGAATCCGACGACATCGCGAGTGTCGTGATCGAGAATTTCTATGCGGCTTGTGGTAATTTGTGATGGACTAGTTGGAGCACCCCTGCAGGGTTAAATCTTTTCGGAAAGCCGTGCCCGCGGTTATGTGGCAACGTGGAAACTTTGTTTAACACTGGTTCTAGATAACTTGAAGTTAACTTAATTAAAATATGCCAACTGTGTGCGTAACCGTGACTGTCTCTTTCGTGAGTTCCTTCTCCGATCGAGGACACGGTGGGGTTATGACTGACGTAGGTAGGTGTTCAAGATCATTCATTTGATCATGAGTAGTTCACGTCCGCTATGCGTAGATCTCCCCCCTCTTATTTCTTGTACTCGTAAGTTTAGCCACCAAATATATGCTTAGCCACTTCTGCAACCTCACCACTTAACTTGCCTCACCTTTTAAGCTTTGCTAGTCTTGATACCTTTGGAAATGTGATTGCTGAGTCCCCTGTGGCTCACAGATTACTACAACACCAGTTGCAGGTACAGGTAAAGGTCACTTGACGCGAGCGTGTTGGTTGTTCTTTTGGAGTTGCTTCTTCTTCTTCTTCTTCTTCTTCATCGATCTAGGATGGGTTCCAGGCCGGCAGCCAGGGATAGCAAGGATGGACGTCGTTCTTGTTTTCTCGTTTGTTTTCGTCCGTAGTCGGATCCTGCTCTTATTCATGATGGTTATGTATTGTACTGATGTGACTCTGATGTAGCTTGTGGCGAGTGTAAGCCAATTCTATATATCTCTTCTTTTCAGTACATGTACTTGTACGATATCCATTCTTGCGAAACGACGAGATGCGCTTCTATCCCTGACGAGGTCCTCGTGCCAAATTGAGGATAGGATCGCATCTTGGGCGTGACACCTTAGACCTATAAAAGGAGGCCCTGAGCATGCACAAAGGGGAGGATAACTAGTCACTCAGCCAAGAATACCTAGCAGTTCATCATCTCTCATCGAATACATACACATAAAGCATGAGTAGGGTATTACGCTTCTGCAACAGTCTGAACCTGGGTAAATCGTCTCCTTTGTGCCGGCCGTTTGGTCTGCTCTTGGTGCATCCGTCTCCCCCGCCGAACCACAAGGGACGTCTCTAGGTCCCATAGATGCTCGTGACCCGTTACGATAGGCGGTGCTGCCGTCTGCCATGGCCGCATGCTATGAGTCGGCGCTGCCATGGCCGTCATGCTGCAAATCGGTGCTCGACGGTGCCACCGCGATGTTTTCATGCTGCGAGAGGAGCTGTTCTGACGGCTTGTGGTGTGAAGGGCTGCTGGAGGGCGACGACTAAGTCATGAGTTGCAGGAAGTGTGAACGAATGATTAAGATTGTGTGCATCCAGCGGCTGACGAGGCGGTTGTATAAATATTTTGGCTAACTATCCGGATGGCGCCTAGCATGTGTCAAAATAAATTGTTGATGCACAATATCTAAGGCTAACTTCTAGAGGCGATTCAAAAGAATGCATTTTTTGATCTGTTTGGATCGACCAACTCTAAGACGGCGATCCAAAAGGATGCATTTTTTCGTTTTTATTCGTTTGGATCGCCTAGACGAATGTTGATGTCTATTTTTGAAGTTATTTATGCAAAACAACCACATTTGAAGTTAGGATAACAAGTCCGTATCATATTTCTGTCTGGACATAAGAAATTTCGATTTTTGTGTCTAACATACAACGAGACCAATCCGAATAGGAGGATGCTACAAATCAGTCGGATGATTTCTACGAGAAATCAACCGCCTCGCCAGCCGTCTGATCTGGCGTTGGTGGTCGTCGGATCCGCACCAGTGCAACCGTGTCTTCCTCCCCCACCCCGTCTCGCATCAACCCGTCCCTAGCATGTGCACCTGCGTGACGACAGATGCCCTTCGCAGCACGATGAGATTGCGAACTGCGTGGCTACACCACCGACGCCCTGCCGTTCCACCACCGCCAACGAACTCGTGCAACGGCGATGTTGAGACACCCTGACGAGCGTAGCGTTGGTGATGCGCGACGCCATCAGCAGGATCAATTGCTGCAAAAAAGCTAGAGGACGACGCCGCGTCCACCACCATAGTTGGTACCTCCATGGATGCTGCTTTGCAGCTTCGTCGCTGTTGCATTGAAGCATGTGTTGCCGGCGACGTCTTTGGGTTGCAGCGCCGTGCTTGTTGTTTTGCAGCGGCCATCACCGGCGAGATCTGGTTGGGGAGCAACGTTGCGTTGCACCATCTGCTGCCGTCGGGGGGTCTTCAGGTTGCAACACCATAATAACCACCCCGAGCGATGCTGCGTTGCAGCGCCGACCACCGGTTGGATCCTGCTATTGCAGCACTCGCTGTCGAGCGACGCTACGTTGCAGCATCTGCCGCCCGCCGATGAGAACTGCAGGTTGCAGCATCACGGTCACCACCATGAGCGAAGCTACACTACATCGTCGATGGCTTGTGTGATCCTAGGGTTGCAGCGACGGCTCTTAAGCGATGCTTTGTTGTAGCATCTGTTGCCGCCGGTGATGTGCGTGCTTGCAGCAGCACGTGGCAGCAGCGCGTGCGAGTGACAGCTTTGGTGGAAGGGAACTCTCGGTGGGAGCAACCGAGCAAGGTAGAAGACGGGGGGAGAAGGGAGATAGAAACGAGTGGAGGAGAAATGAGTGGATGGGATAAGGTGGGAGAAAAAAACGGTTGGATGACCAAGGGGGCACGTGGCGTGGAGAGAAGACGGTTTACGGAAGAAGAAATCATTCGGTTGATTATGAGTGTTTTCCATCCGAATAACCTCGCAAAAACAATGAACTGATTGGTTAGACCCATATGTAAAGCTGACGTGACGTGCCTATGCGGAAATTTTTACTGAGATGGACCTTGGTTCCGCCTATCAACCACCCATTGCCTTCTTTTTTAGATGAACCTAGAGGCTCCTCCCCGATTCCATTACCAGAATGAAACCAAACACGGTCTCTGTCGCATACATCATCCCACTGAAAGGAGGAGTTCAACAAAATTAAACTGAAAAGTAAACATAATTTGCGATAGTTTGGCACGCAAGCCAGCGAAGAAGTCAACAACTAAAAAGGCATCACTCTGCGATCTCCTCGCCAGCATTCATGGACTTAAATTGTGGCGCCAGAGTAGCTTGTGGAGAGGAGCAGGCAGATAGGATGGACAGTGGACTGTTTGTCCCATTTTTTCTCTCTGGGCCTCGCTTCTTGATGGGCGATTTGAAGCAGTCTCTTTCATCGGAAATCACGATCCGTTTTGAGAGCTCCTTCTCAGCCACTCAAGATCCTCAACGGTTGCTGAATGAAATTCGCGAGGGAGTCCAGGAATTCCTCCAGCCTCGCCCTGCTCTGCTCCGGAGACAGAACTGCCCAGAATCTGACTGTTTTGAGAATCAGTCTCCAAACCTGAATAAAAGATATCCACCAAGAGCTACTTCTCTCTGTTCTTCTGGGGGTTGAACCCCTGTATATGGCCTCGGTTCCTCCCTTGTACAGTACGGGACACCACATTGATGATATGTTCAACCGGAGCAAAACACCATGCACGACTCAAGTGTGCCCCGCGAGCGGAGCGTAGAGGGTAGCAGTCAGTGGTTGTGTCCTATGTTGACGTGCAATCATACGCTCAAGTGTCCATCGAGCCCCATGTCATCAGCGGAAGTGAGTTGTTGTCTTTGAGAGCGAGTCAACTAAGGACATGAAGGGCTAGGGTTCTACGCCGCCAAGGGCTAAACCATGGCAATGGCTTGATCTCGCCATAGTCATCCATGAGTCTAAGTGAGATATGTACCTCCAAGGGGGGAGTCTAAATTGTTTATGTTTGCTTCCGGGAGAAACGAGTTTCGTCTTTTTCAACGGATTTTTATTTTCGCGTCCCTGGTTCCTTAGTCGTGCTCAGTTTTGGCCAAGCCAACTAACTTTGCTCTCTTTTGCACCCCCCTCTACCACCTGCTCACAAAAGTCAAAATAGAGTGTCACCATCTAGTCAAAGCCTTTGACCGTTACCTCCTCACTAGTGAACCGACCTGACATCCTGACATGTGAGGCAACATACCTCCCGCATGATGTTTTTAAACACGTAACGGAAGGACGATGATGTAGTCATTAACATAAAAATTTGTTGTGCGAGGTTTTAAGGTAGAAATAACCAAGGTCCTACCGGGCAATAAAACGACCGTCAACATAATGAGATTATATTAAGGCAGGTGGGTCCAACTTAATTTTGCGGTGCATCAAGTGAGACATGGCCCCGTGCTGGACTGAACCCTCCCTGCTCCCCTCTTCGTTCTTGGTGGCGGGCTACGGGTGGCGGAGCTATCGTTGTCGGATGCAACATGGATGAGGTAAGTGAATTCGAAACCCTACTCCATGTCAATTTAGATATGACCGCACCCACTTTGTTTTTTGGCAGATTTGGAGTATAGATTGTGTGGGGACGCGGGTGGGCTGAACGAGATGGAGCCGGCGTTGACAAACAGGGCAGATGGTGCTTTAAGGGTTTCTTTCGTCGATTGGAATTCAGTAGAATTAGATGACCCTATAGATTTGATCAATTCACCAATGGCCGACATTTAGATGGAAAATTTTATTGACATTCCAGTAGATGATAGAGATAAGGAGGAGGGGCATGAATCTACTTTGTCTGCTGATGCTAACCGAGATTCATTTGAAGATGTGGACGGATAGTTGATGGAAGATGGTGTTGATGGTGTTGATGATGCACACGAGGATGAACTAGTTGTTAGAGCATATTTCTCCATATGTGGTTGTGGTAATTGATGACAATCCCTACGTTCTAATGGTTGCATTGAGTTATATTCGAAGGATTTGTCCATAGGCACTTTTTGAAGTCCATCTGTTGGTTTCAAGGAGTTTATATGATGACCAAGGTGGTATTTAAGGTTTTATCCAAAGATTGGTCATAAAGACACAAGGTTGATCAAGACTAAGAAAAGGAGTAAATCAAGTTGATTAACACACAAAGCGTACAAGATGTACCGAGAGGGATCAAGTGATCCCATGGTATGGTAAGCATTGTCCATTACACTTTTGTGTACTAACCCATGGTCTTCGTGAGAGTTCTATGTGGGGTTAGGTGTGTTTCCATGGCTTGCGTCAAGGGAAGATGTTGGTGTTCTGGGAATGGGGGTACCCAGACCTGCCTGCCTGCGGCCTAGGGTTGGCCCACTTCATCGATCAAAAACCAACAGGCCCGGCACCACTCAAGGCAAGGCCCTCACGAGGGGCCAAGCCTCGCGAGGAGGAACAACATCAAGACCCACAGGGGCCTCCTCAGGAGCCCTCCGGAGCGGCGGATATTCCGAGGCGAGACCCAGCCTGAGGAGTCGAGGATGACGCGGGGGAAGGACATGCGAGCAGCAGACAGCAGGACGGTGCAGTTACCCCTTTAGTGCAAAGGGGGCGAGGACACACGCAGGTCTCCAAGGCATCTTCCAAAGGTTTCCATTCTGGTGCAGCAAGGCCACCACCACCCGCCAGCAGGACAGACGTCATCTCTGGACCCGTCCCTGCAGCGCTGGCAGCCACTTTGCAGGCGAAGACTACTTTTGGACGGGGGAAGCATGTTCACGTGTCCCCCCTTGAAAATTGGCCGTTATGGGATCCCTTCCCGCCGGAACAATAAGGGAAGAGGACCGGGGCCGCCACTATATATATAGAGGGTAGGTTACTTCGTAGGGGATCCGATCGATCCATTTGCCCACCTGCACCACACAAAGGCCACCCAGCATTCCGGAGGCCCTCGAACACTGTACTAGTTCATCCACCAACCTCCACGAGAGGCATTCCATCAAAGCAGGTGCTGGGGAGGCGTCGTCCAGTGTACCCGACGTGCTTCACAGAACAAGGAGGGAGTACCGGAGGCCCAACTACATCAACCCCTGGAGGTGCACACAGTTCGACGACGACGGCGTTGGCACACGTTCGGGCTACAGAGGAAGGAGCGTAGACCATCACTGCGGCAGGAGGCACGCGCGCGACCCCGCGGGCAGGCCCCGCGCAAACAGGTATGAAACGCACCACGGGGGTGGCCCGCGGGGTGGCTTCGCGGGGACGCCCAGCGTGGGTGTCCTCGCGGGGCACGCTGCTTTGGGCAGACGTCTGGGTCTGGGGACCGGGGACCTCTCGCCTAGGATAGGGTGGACGCACCCTTGTATCCAGGCCGAGAGGCCCTAGCCTGGGTACAGAGGGTGGAGGACACGCCCATGTTCCTGGGCCAGACGATCCTAACTTGGAGGCCGGGGGTGGTATATCCGCCCCTGCCTCGGGGGCGCGCGACGCCCGCGTGGGGGCGGAGGCTGGAACACATGCCCATGTCGCCAGTGCGGGGTTCATTCAATCGCCAGCGGGTGTTCGGGTACCCGCCATTGCCCTCAGGTTGGGCTAGCCCGGCCTGGGGGCATGGCGGAGGGTACCAACGTGGGAACCTGGGGGGCCCTAGCGAGGCGCGTTGGGGCAACGCCCCGGGGACTCAGGACCTACCGACTGGGCGAGCTCTCCGGCCAGCGAGCGCTGGGGGATCCTCCCATGCTCGAGGGATTGCTCAAGGCGGACCACGCCACGCCGCTACGATCCCCGGGACCACAAGAGGGGCACACGCCCGTGAGGCATGGGGCTCCCGAAGCATCCCCGGGACCTGCATCAACCCGTGGCACCTCTGCATCATCCTTCAATCTTTCCGGAACCTACTTCATCCCGTGACACTCTCACGTAATGACGAGCTGCGGCTGTATACGCTCGGGACCCACCAAGGACGCGGAGGGGTCCCTCCCACGCCGAGTGGATGACCTATGCTCCGCGCTGGGTGAAGACCCAAAAGGAATCATGCGCCTATGCCTTGGGGGTAGGGACACTCGCGAGGCCAAAGCGTCCCCGCGACCTCCCAGATACACCCCCCGTGACACTCTCACGTAATAACGAGTTGCGGCTGTATACGCCCACGGCCCCCCGAGGACGCGGAGGGGTCCCTCCCACGCCTAGTGGAAGCCCTATGCTCCACGCTTGGGGGAGATGGCGGTGGAGATTAGCCTAGGTGCCGGACGCGGCGTTTGCTTGCTTCTTCGTGGAGCTTGAATTATCCTCTACTAGACTTAATTTGTTGATTTCAAAAGTTGATGTTTAAAAACAAGGGGGGGGATTTTCTCTTGCGCTTTCTCGTTTCGCCGGCTTTGAAGCCTCCTTTTCTGGATGACATTTTCTGAGGAGCTGAACACTCCGCACCGGCCCTAGGCGCCAAGGAGCGTGAAAGCAAGGACTTGCCGTCCTAGGGGCAAACATTTTCAGCGGTCGCCCCCCTCTCGGGGGCCTGTTCGAAGCACGATACCACCACAAAGAGTCTCGGGAGGTCTCAGGGCGCCCTAGGGCGATGACCAAAGGGACGAAATGGGGAATCACTCCAGCGCCAAAGGGGGCTCCTGGGCACCGCTTCAGGAGCCTTACTGGTGATAAGGCCACTCGCCACCCCCGTTCCGTCCTGGAGCTCCGGTCGGTGTCGGGGGCAGCGGGCCCCGCCCCATGAAGTGCGTCGAACCTAACGGCGGCGGGGAAATGTGCTGGACCGGTGCCTGTCGATGTAGAGCGGCTTGAGTGTCAAGGGGGGCTCCTCAGCAACATGCCTCAAGGGCCTTACTTGTTGCAAAGCCACTCGGCCACCCAGGTGTCGCCCATGTCGGCACCCAGGGCGCCGGGGCTTTGCCCCGTGAGGAATAACCTTGGTAACGGGTTGCGCCTCACGGCGGAAGGGAAATGTGCCGGACCATGACCCGCAGACATAGAGTGCCGAAAGGGTCTCCAAGCCGTCCCACCAACAAAGCAGGAGCTACTCAAGAGGAGCTGGGGAAGGGACCGACGCAAATCCACGAGCTAAGTACCTCGGAGGCCCAGATGGGGGCCATCTGGTTTCGCGTCGAACCAAGAACGAATTAAAAACACGCGTACTAATGAAAGGATGAAGGTCCTAAGGACTAAGGTGCGGCAAGGAACGAGGCCATCGACCAAGCGTGTAGTGGCACAAACGATGCCTCGGGAGGATGGGACCTCCTGAAGGCCCTGGCCGGCGTTGGCCCCGAGCAACGGCTGGGTCAGCGACGTGCCCTATGCAAGGAAGCCAACCGAGAAACAAGCCCCTTTAGTGCCATAACCATGCCTCAGAACCAAAGAGGTTCACTGCAAGCACACCGAGCTAAGTATCCATACCGACGAAATGCAACAGTACTAACAAAAGGGGTGGTCGCCCAAATCCATTACATGCCCGAAGGGCCCTTCCTTGTTTTCATGGACGCATGGTCACAAGTTAGGAGGAGACAGCTAGCGACGGAGGTCCCAAGGGGGCTCTCGCCGCAGGCATCCGACACCTGCGCGCCAACACTTAGTCCGTGCCCTCCTCCTCCTTCACGGGTGCCACATGAGCAGACGAGCGGCACCGTGCTTGGGGTCTCCCCCCATGGTAGTTGCTGTCGCTGCTATCGCTTGGGCTCCCTCCAGAGGGGGTGTCTCTGCTGCCGGAGGCGAGGTGCCCACCGCCGGAGGCGGGCTCATCTACAAGATCACCACGACCGGCGTCCTTCGGGAAGCAACCTAGACGCTCGCCCTCGTTCCCAAAGATCTTGACGAAGAGCGTCGCCTCCCCGTCATACTTGAAATGGAGGTAGCGCCTCCCCTTTAGGCCTTGAGCGCGGGCGAACGTCTGCCACCCGCGGTTCATGTACACATAGCCGTGGGGGGTGACCTCGATCCACCCAGGACGCCCCACCACAACAGCCGTCGGCCTGCAACCAGAGGCCTGGGAGCAGGCCTGGGCATTCGGTTAGACCGAGAAAATCGGTTCGGTGCTTTGGTTTAATTTAAAAGTCGGTTTCCTAATTTGCCTAACTGATCGGTCCTCAGAAAAAACAATAACCGAGACTTTGGGTCCTCAAAAAATTCGGTCCGGTGCTCGGTTATGCCCGAAGAATCCTAATAGGCTCGGAGGAAGAAACCGGGAGTCGAATTTTAGGCAACACAACTCAAATGACCGAACAAGAATCAATCGTAATATGCATGGATATGAGGAAATGGAAGGAGGAAATGACGCATCGCTGCAATCCGGCAGCAGTCGAAGAAGCCAAGAAGGAGCGATGGCCGTGAGCCTATGACTGCGTGAGGGCGATGGAGGTCGTGCGCGGGGGCCATGGGCTCCGCCTGCCTCCATCAGGCAGGGCCTGTTGACGCGAGCGAGCAGCCAACGACCGCTAGGACTGCAGTGGGGAAACAGAGGCAACGGCCATGCGGACGCGCGTGCGCGAAGCTTCTCAAGCGATCCCATCCAGGATAAGGTTGTGTGGCTGCGTGTGAGTTTTTTTAGTGGAGCTGCATCATGGAGCTTGACATGTGTTGTTCTGTTGGATGGAGTCGATTAACGTGGATAGCTAATTGGGCTTATTAGTTGGCTGGGTTTTAGTACAGTACACATGGAGTATTTCGGTTAGTTCGATCGATTCAGTCAACACACTGCAGCAATCGAATCCACTGAAGTAAGTTCGGTTCCTGATGTTAGCTGAACGAGCAAACAACCGAAGCTTCGGTCATCGGTTTTTCTCGGTTCGGTCATGGTTTTTTCGGCTCCGGTCTTCGGTTCTCGTTTTTTATGCCCACCCCTACGTGGGAGCCTGCCGGTCAGCAGCACCGTCGCGAAGAAGTTTGGTAGCTGGAACCATGCGATTTCCGGCTATCCACCCACATCACGAACTCCATCGTCGTGTCAGCTGAATGAAGCCGCGGGCATGGCGACCGGCTGGCCACCGCCGACCTCCCACCTCGGCTACTGCGGACGCTTGCGCCAATTGACGCCCCATCGCCGCCGCCGATGGTGATTCCAGGGCGGGCGGACCACGGCCGCGCCCGCCGCAGACCGCTGTCGACACTGCCGCGTACTTCCGAGGGCGGCTGCGGCCCCTCTTGGGTGGCGGGGTGGCGAAACCTTCCCCAGAAGCCTTCCCCTTCACGGCAGCTGAATACTTCCTCACCGGCGCCATGCTAAGGGGATGGAGGGCTCGAGGTGGAAGATGAAGAAGACGGAGGCAATGTGGACCTTATCGCCCTCGCCAGGTCAAAAATATGGCCGAGGGAACACTAGCATCCGTGTGCGTTCCTGGGCCGAGGTGGTTCATGAGGAAGCGCGCCCGCGTGGCGTGCGTAGAGGTGACGTCCCCAAGGAGCGATGATGGCTAGTGCAGCGCCCGGGCATCGCGTCAGTTTGACCAGGCGCGTCACCGAGCGCCTCGGGAAGCGGGAGCGTTGCCACTTGGCTGCACGACACACGTGAAGTTTGGTCCACAGACTTTTTGGGCTCGAGACGCTTCAGACCGCCCTCAAGGCTTCACCAAGAAGCCAGCCCAGGCGCGCCTTGGGCCCGGGGGCTACTGTCGGCATTCTGGGAATGGGGGTACCCAGACCTGCCTGCCTGCGGCCTAGGGTTGGCACCACTCAAGGTAAGCCCTCGCGAGGGGAAAAGCCTCGCAAGGAGAACAACATCAAGACCCGCAGGGGGCCTCCTCAGGACCTCCTCAGGATCCCTCCGGAGCGGCGGATATTCCGAGGCGAGACCCGGCCTCATGAGTCGAGGATGACACGGGGGAAGGACATGCAAGCAGCAGACAGTAGGACGGTGCAGTTCCCCCTTTAGTGCAAAGGGGGTGAGGACGCACACAAGTCTCCAAGGCATCTCCCAAAGGTTTCCATTCTGGTGCAGCAAGGCCACCACCGCTCGCCAGCAGGACATACGTCATCCCTGGACCCGTCCCTGCAGCGCTGGCAGCCACTTTGCAGGCGAAGACTACTTTTGGACAGGGGAAGCATGTTCCCGTGCCCCCTTGAAAATTGGTCGTTGTGGGATCCCTTCCCGCTGAAATGATAAGGGAAGAGGACCGGGGCTGCCACTATATATATAGAGAGTAGGTTACTTCATAGGGGATCCGATCAATCCATTCGCCCACCTGCACCAGACAAAGGCCACCCAGCCTTCGGAGGCCCTCAAACATTGTACCGGTTCATCCACCAACCTCCACGAGAGGCAATACACCAATGCAGGAGTAGGGTATTACGCTTCTCAGCGGCCCGAACCTAGGTAAGCTGTCGTGTTCTGTGTCTTCCACACCATCGAGTGAGTTCTCTTCCATCCCCAGTGAGTAGCGAGTTAGGTGAGGCGAGACCGCAGAGATCTTCGTACACGCCCGTGAGTTCGAATCTTTAGGGTTTTGTGGAGCCCGAAATCCAACAGAAGATCTTATTCAACCCATGAAGGATGACATCAAGTGGTGATCATCATCAAGATTGCGGTGTGCAAGTTCAAGTGGAGCATCACGAAGATATCATGCTTGAAGCTTGCCATCCATTGTGGTGGAAATGGACTAGTGAAGATGTGCTGAAGAGTGGCCCATCCATAGTGGAGTATGGGGGAGTAATTTACAAGTCTTCATCGAGCCAGTGCAATCAAGAAAGGTGGTCCATCTTGAGGAAGTCAAGATCGTCATCATCTAGCTCAAGTGGACTATGTGCAAGGTATATGTTTTCCCTTGATAGGTTTTCCTATTTTAGGATAGATTGATGTACTCTGAGTAGCTTGATCGTATCGTTCGTTGAGAGCTCAAACCATTTGCATCCTTGCATCATATTTCTTGGTTCTTGTTGGTGGTTCTATTTGTGAGTTGTAGAGCTTATGGTCATCTTCATGACAAGCTCGATTTCATCGAAAACAGAGCCCATATACATCTTCGATGATGTTTTCGATGTTGGATTTTTCGCTGGTTCTTCATTCATAGATGTTTCACATCTCTATATCATTGGCATTTTCATAACTACATGTTCTTAAGATAGCTGTTGGATAGCTATTGTCGTCCTGAATCCAGCAAGCTTGAGTTTGCTCAATTCAGAGCTTATTTGCAGAAGTTATGACAATTCTGGTCTTTCCTATTTTCTTCCAGTGATTGTACAACCCACACCCTGGATGGTTGAACCGGCCCAGCACCGGGCTTCAACCGGACACAGATCTGTTGAGCTCCGGTTGTTGGGCGGTGGTGGCCCAGTTGTATCGCTATATTATATAGCCCGGTACTACCGGTGTTCGAGGCGGTTATACCGCTTGGGACTTTGCTGTGTCTAGCGCTCGGGTATGTAGAACCTCCGGCCAAGTCTCTGTTGTGGTCCGGTGGTTGGGCGGTGATTTGGCGGTTGTACCGCTATATTATATAGCCTGGTTGTACCACGAGTATCACCGGTTGTACCTCCCCTGTGTAATTCTGCACATAACATGCAGATTTGTGGGGACCTATTTAAGGGGGTCTTCTTCCCAAATGGTTCCCCATCCGTTGAGCTCGTGTTTGCGCCCCATTGTTGACCTTCTTAGAGCTTGCTAACTCACAATCCCTCCAATGATTCTTTCTAGTTCTTAAGGGAAAAGAGAGAGGAGATCTAGATCCACATTTCCACCAATCACTTTCTCCTCTATGAGGGGAACCCCTTGGATCTTGATCTTGGAGTTCTTCGGGTGCTCCTTGTTCTTCCTCTCATATTCCTCCATAGGTTTTGTTGTTGTGGAGGGATTTTAGTGTTATGGACTTGACCACTTCGTGTGTTCTTGCCATTGCATTAGTTGCATCGGTTTGAGTTCTCCACGATAATACGTGGAAGTGAAAAAGTGTGAGAAGCTTATTACCCTTGGGTACTTGGTACCCTAGAGATTGTTCTTCGTGGATGCTTTGGCGTCCTAGAAGCTTGGTGGTGCCTCAGAGCTCAATCATTGTAGTGTAAAGCTCCGTGCAAGCTTCAGGGTCTCCAATTAGGTTGTGGAGATTGCCCCGAGCATTTGAGGTTACCTCGAAGCCATATTCCATTGTGGTGAAGCTTCGTGGTGTTGTTGGGAGCCTCCAATTAAGTTGTGGAAATTGCCCCAACCTTGTTCGTATGGGTTCGGTGACCACCCTCAAGGGTCCCTTAGTGGAATCACGACATCTTGCATTGTGCGAGGGTGTGATGAGATAACGGTGGCCCTAGTGTATTCTTGGGTAGCATTTTGCCTCCACACCGCTCCAAATGGAGATTAACATCTGCAAGGGTGTGAACTTCGGGATTCATCGTCGTCTCTGTGTGCCTCGGTTATCTCTTATTCGAGCCTTTACTTATGCACTTTACTTTGTGATATCCATATTGTTCCTTGTTATATATCTTGCTATCTCTTAGTTGTTTATCTTGCTTAGCATAAGTTGTTAGTGCACATAGGTGAGCCTAGTTGTTTGAGGTTTTGTGCTTGACAAACTAAATGTTAGTTTTACTCCGCATTTGGTCAAGCCTAAACCATAATTATTTTAAAGCGCCTATTCACCCCCTAGGTGACATCCACCTCCTTTCAATTGGTATTAGAGCTCGGTCTCTCTTTATTAGGTTTTGCCACCTAGAGAGTAAGGATGTAGACTAGGGGTTTGGGATTCTTTGACACTCTTAGTTTCGATGGCACAAATTTTGATGTTTGGGTAATTCACATGCTTAATCTTTTTAGGGCCATGGACCCAAATTTGGAGCGAATTGTAGATATGGGTTTTTCTCCTCCAAAGGATTCTTAAAATATATCTCTTGGGGATGAGAAAAACTCTTATCTCAATGCTCAAGCTTCTAACGTGCTTTTTGATGCTTTGAGCAATGTAGTTATATTTCAACTCATGACATTCCGGGATGCTCATGAGTTGTGGACAAAGATTCAAGATAAATATGGTGTGTCCAAGATTTGTAGGGATGATTGTTCTCCCTCCACTTCCGGCCGTGTGGTATTCTCAACTTCATCTACTTCACCTACATGTGGATTGCCACAAGGTAATTATTTGGTGAGTAGTGGTGATTATTGCAATTATGATAGTGGTCTTGTTGTTGATGATCATTCATCACTATCTTATTGTAATGCTTCATCTTTGGGCGTTAACACTTCGAGCACTCTAAATGTTTTACATGCTTGTGTTGATAGTCCTTGCATATCATGTACAAACTTCTTGACTAAATCTCATCATGACATGCTTTCTATATCTTGTTGCCATGATAAAAATGTATCTATTTCCTCGAATTGTGGTTCTAACAATGTAGAGGAAATCCATCACTCCATGGAACAAGATGTGGCCTTGAATGATGCTTCAAGGGATCCTAAATCATCATTTATTGTTTCTCACTTTTGCCTTATGGCTAAGGCTTCAAAGGTATCTCCTACTTTGAATCCCAATGTATCTCATGATGATGTTGTTGATGATAACGAGGATAAGGATAATGATGAAGAGAGTGCCAATATTGCATCCCTTAAACTTAAGGGTGAAATGATTTTTAAAGATCTTCATAAGAATAATCTTGCTCGTTCCAACTTCATGGAAATCATGTCTATTTCCATTGAGGGAAAGAAATATATTGAGGAGTTGGAAGCTCATTTGAGGAGCATGAGGCCACCTTTGAGACAATGGAAGTTCATGAGCGTGATTATACTAATGAGACAAAAGAGCTATCCCAAGCTCTTGAAAATGAACAAACCATCAAGGAATCTCTTGAGGAGACATTTGCTCTAGAATTATGTAGATTAAAAGAATCCCATGATAGAGATATCGAGGTGGCTAATGATTTTAGAACTAAAAATTATAAGCTTGAATTTGCACATGCTAAACTCCTTGAGGACTATGAGCACCTCAAAAATGGCTCAGGGGCTATTAAGAGTTCGCTCATAGAACTCACCGAGTCTCATGCTTAACTTGAAGCTTCATATGCTAAAGAGGTTGCCAAGTTGCCTTCTCCTCTTGTTCTTAATGATGATGCTTGTGCTACTAACTCTATTTCTTGTGAAGCATCCATAATAAAGGAGAATGTTGAGCTAAGGTCTTAACTTGAGTTGCTATCTAGCAATTATGGGAAATTAGAAGAAAGTCATGTAATGCTCACAAGCCCTCAAGATGATCTTCTAGTATCCCATAATGTGCTAAAGTTAGCTCATGAGATTATTAATACCAAGGTAACATCAAGTGAGCCTCATGTGGACATTAGCACTACTTTTAGTCAAAATGCTATATTTCCATGTCCTAGTCCTCTTAATTCATCTACCCATAATGTTGCTATATTTTGTGATTAATTACTTTGCTTGCCTTGTTTCTCTAACAATGATGCTTATACTTCCTCTAGTACTTGTGTTGATAATAACCATGTAGAGGAAATAAAAGAACTCAAGGCTCAAGTCACTACTTTGAAGAAAGTCTTGGAAAAGAGTCATGAAGGGATATCCACACTCAACAAGAACAAATGACAAAGGTGAACTTGGATTCAACTCTAATAAGAAGAAGAAGTCCAAGAGAAACAATAAGAAGGGCCAAGAACAAATCAAGAACTCGGCCAAGATTGTTTGCTTCAAGTGTAAGATTGAGGGGCATCATGTTAGATCTTGCCCATTGAAGAAGAAGCCTCATAGTCACAAGCAACAAGGGAAGCGGCCACAAGTTCAATTACATGCTTAACCACAAGTTGAAGAAAAGACTCTTCCCAAAAAGACCCAAGACAACACTCCTCAACTTGAGAAATCAATTGGAAGAAAGGGAATGATAGATGTTGCTACTTATGTCGTGAGAAGGGTCACTTTGCTTCTTCTTGCATGAAAGGTAATTTATTCAACCAAATCATTATTGATGATATCTATTCTCTTGAGAAGGATAAGGTTGGCAATGTGTTTGCCAATCTATTATATTATTAAAACGATAGAATATGAACGGTGAAGATTTATCACTCTAAGGTTAAAAAAAATCAACGATAGAGATTTACCAACATAGACAATTTTTACCAGCCTAGATGTTCGAATCCACATTCAAGAAACCATAACACGTGCATGTGCATTTACCAGACCCAAAGAGAATACTCGTCAAGATAAGAAAGACATAGAGTACAATTGATTGATCTTGGTAAAAAATACATACAAATACGCGCGGACGGCCGCTAGCTTTACGATTGGAACACACAACATGGCTCCCTGCAAAATAAATAAATAATAGAAAAAACACAACATGGCTTGGCTGATTGATTTCTGATTGAAACATGGACATGACGTGATTCCAGGCAAGAGTACGAACGTGCCAGCTGAGAAGGGTAGACCTCTGTACCCCTGATGAATCGTGATCACATCGGTACACTCAAGGCCGTCGGCACCTTATAGAAAAAATCTATACGTGGCAACGTTGGATGTCAGGTCACCTTACACAAAGTTCGAGATGTGAGGACGTCCAACAGACCAAAGTCATGACACCACCGTTATCAACTTTGGATAATAATATCTGCAGGTACTACTTAATTCTGTGATTTGGTTATGAGCTACAATTGTCTATTATCTTAAATGAGGTATACTTATAATTTAGGTACCGTAGAATAAAGAAAATCAACATGGCGTTGACCGCGGTATACGACGGGATCCGCACTGCCCCGCGTTCATCTTGGCCTGCTCGCTGCTACCGGAGACAGGGAGGGGAGGTTGGGTGCTCTGTTGCTTGCTCCTTGCTGGCTGGCATCCAGGGAACTATGATGTCTTCCGGAACTACGATGAATTGGAGGTGCATTTTCGTAGAGACCACTTCCTCTCTGAAGATGATGCGTGGTTGGCCAAGAAGTTTGTTGTCTTCCAGAGCAACGCCGAGATCAACATACACAATGCTATGGAGCACGACGGGCGGATGTCTCGTGCCGAGAGGAATGTCGCGCTTCAGATACCTACCAGTTTTATGTACTAGAGGAATGAGCAAGATCAAAGGCGCGGCAGAGGCGGCAGGGGCCGTAATGTTTACTTTGACAGACCTGACAGGGATTTCTCATTACCTGTGGATGGCAGTGCAGCTGCAGACCATGGCCTTGGAAGTCGACTTGATAGCGCAAGCGGTTCCACGATGCTTGGTGATGAATCATTGTTCCCTCCATTGCCTGGGTCAAGTAACAAGTGTTCTACTTCAACACAACATGGGTTGCAAGGTCTTTCTAATGATATACACTTGCATCAAGGCTTCAGAAGAGCACCGTGAAGGTATTAGGGAGAGATTTATTATAGGGAGAAATTTATTTTTCTCCCGGTGCAACGCACGAGCATTTGTGCTAGTAAATAAATAATATAAACAACACAACATGGCTTGGCTGATTGATTTGTGATTAAAACATGGACATGGTGTGATTCCAGGCAAGAATAAGAACGTGCCAGCTGAGAAGGGTAGACCTCTGTACGCCTGACGAATCGTAATCACATCGTTACACTCAAGGCCATCGACACCTTATAGAAAAAATATATATGTGGCAACATTGGATGTCAGGTCACCTTACACAAAGTTCGAGATGTGAGGACGCCCAATAGACCAAAGTCATGACACCACCGTTATCAACTTTGATTAATAATATCTGTAGGTACTACTTAATTCTGTGATTTGGTTATGAGCTACAATTGTCTATTATCTTAAGTGAGGTATACTTATAATTTAGGTACCGTAGAATAAAGAAAATCAACATGTGTGGTGAATATTCAATGTCAGTCATTTATATACAATAAGTTGCCTAGAGACTGCCAAATATCAACCATAAAGTGTTTATGTGTTTTTGTAGACATGGACTAAACTAAATGTTAAATGAAAGGAAATACATACTCACCCACAAAAAAAGGAAATACATACTAACACTAGACCACCCGAGAGGACAAACATAAAGGAACTGATGAATGTGCGTATGAAAACAATCCACTAGATATACTGTTTGCTGCGCACAATAACCGTTCGAACTGTTAATGTGTGCTAATCTGATGGATCATATAATGATTTGGACTGACAATTAAGAGAAGAAAAGGTGGAGTCAACTTCTTTAGAAGTAGATGTGGGCATGACACGGCTTCTACCATATATGAAGCTAAAATAGTTGCCACCCAAATATCAATATGGTCATCTTTGCTAATTACATAGTGTTGAAGATACATAATATGTATGTTCCACACAACGTAAATCCAAATCTAAAGGAAAATAATCCTTAAAAAACAAGGCTATTACATGGTAAGGCAGATAACTATATAGTATAGAGAAATACAAACCCTAGACTCCAAATAAAAATTTATGTATAAGGTCATATCGGAAAATATAGTATATGAATAAACATGCTCGCCATGCTTTGTAAGATCAGACATGTTTTAATTTACATAGCTACACAAAAAAACCATATAGGAATACCTTTATAGCATAAGTTTGATTTAATATATTTTCGTTTTGAAATAATTTAGTAGAGTAACTCCAATCTTATTCAATTTCCTTTATCTCTCTCATATTCAATAGCTTTACAAGCCACAATTATAACTCTCGCATTTGCCACATCTAATTCTGAAAATCTCACATGTCTTTCTTCCATCTCTTCTATCACCCTCTTCAAAGAACGGTTGAAACAAGTATATTTTATCTCTTCAATCATTTACGTAAAGTGCATTTGTGACATGCATGGGAATTCACCATCACCGAATTTTCATGGTTATAAATTTTTGTTTGGCAAGGTGGAGAAGACATATAGGTTATATTCTGCGACATAGTGAGTATACCAAGACTAATTGACTTATAGAAAGAAGTTTTATGCGATGTGTAGAGGTTTTGATAAAAATGCCAAGCCTTGCAAGTGGTACATATCTTCTAGACGCCAACCTGATAGAAGTACCATCAGGGTTAATCAAATCCCACATCAACATACCTATATTGCAAGTTCACAGAGAGTATTAACGACGACATCACACATTTGGGTTGCAGAAAAGATTACTCCTATTTTAGCCACGATACCAAACACTACTGCGAAGAAACTTCTAGTAGGCCTAGAAAATCATTACCCCACTAAGCTAAAATACACCAGAGTGTGGAAGGCAAAACAAAGGGCAATGAAACAATTACATGGTGATTGGGCAATACCTTTAGGATACTTTATAACTTCAAAGAAAAGGTGGATAAGAGGTCACAAGGCAGTGCTGTTGAGATAGATACTCAGGTAACAGAGGATGGCGAAGTCATTTTATCTAAGTTATTTATGGCTTTAAAGCCTTACATCGATGGCTTCAAAGCAAGGTGTTGTCCATATTTGAGCACATGCTCTTCTTCTTTGACTGGGAAGTGGATTGGTCAATTGGCAGCACGCAATGCTCTAGATGGACACAATTGGATGTTCCTTGTTGCTATTGGCTTGTTTCAGTCAGAGACAAAGGTTTCATGGATATGGTTCATGATGCAACTGAAAAGATGCATAAGGCTAGTGTCACCTTTGGCATTCCACATAGATGCATGTAAATAGCTAGAAATTGCAGTCAAGAATGTTTTCCCCATGCCGAGCAGAGGGAGTGCTTCGACAATATGTGGATGAATTTGATCAAATGATTTAGCGGGGTGGAATTTGAAGACATGTGGCCAACAACAAGATCTTAGACTAATCAGACACATTCATATCATCTTGGTAAAATAATGGCAACATGTAGTGAGTTTGGTCCATGGATGAACACCTACCATTCTCTATTATGCTACATGTCAGGATTTAACACCGCCATCAGGTGTGATTATATCAACAATAACTTGGCATTGTGTTTTAACAACAAGGTGAAGCCGTTTGTAAACTTGCCTTTGCATGACATGGTTGACCAAATAAGGATCATGGTCATGCGTTTGTGGGAATTGAGAAGAAGGATTGGTGATTTTCTGCAAGGGGATAAGATACCTGTAGTGGTACAACAGGTGGTCAACAGGAGCAGAAATCTTACACATTTCTCTATTGAAAAATCTACAACGTGTGGTGCTGAATTTAGAGATACCAAGACTGGGAGGCGACATGTTGTTAACACTAAAATGCATGACTGCACTTGCGTCGAGTGGCAACACACTTAAACCATGTGATCATGTCATGCTTCTCTTGGCCTCCCGCCTGAATATAAACATGCGCTAATATTTTCATAAATATTACTCAATAGCAAGATTCAAGGCTACCTATCCAGCTCTGATTGCAGCACTTACATATCAGTTTGAGTGGCCTGAAGTGGAAATCAAGTTTTCCATGTGGCCTCCCTTAACGAAGAGAAAGGATGGCAGGCCTAAGGAGAGTCCATTCAAGGGATCATTTGACAAAGCTGAGAGTAGTAAGAAGGGGGATAAATATGCAAAGTCTAAGAGGTCACAAAAGGGTAACAAAAACTGATGGAAGCTACACCAGGAACTTGTGAAAGGCTAAACTATGTTCATGTGTGTGATGTTTTTTATTTGGATGCTATCTTTTATTGCTGACCAAATGAAATGCTTTGTATGTGAGGAGGAAGCGTGCGGGCCAGCCCGTGGTTGCTGAAACTGCAGACCGAAGCTAATCCCGCGATAAAAACCAAGACCATTAGCGAGCTATGTGGTGTGAAGAAGTGAAAGCTATTAGTCTACGAGTCTTATTTTGTGTGATATAATGCTACTTGTATTATGATGTGTTGTGTAGTTTGAGAACTATGTGACATGACCCAAATTTGAGCCACTATTTCAAATTTGAGGCACATTTGAAATTTGCGCTTGTATGGGTATTGATGCTTCGGGCATTCTTAAGTTTTATGCACGCTAGGTGACCAATCCAAGTACTTTTGTGAAGTAGAACTCATATTCATGAAAGATGTGCTCCAAATGAGCTCAAAAGCAGGTAAACAACCCTATTTCTAAGCACCTTTTTCGAACTTATCTAAATGATCAAAAAAACTTGTCATCGAGTGTGCAAATATAGGGTCCATGCCCAATATTGGATCGTTTGGACAAACTTGTTGGGGAACGTTGCATGGAAAACAAAAAATATCCTACGTGCACCCAAGATCTATCTATGGAGACCAACATCTATGAGAGGGGGAGTGCATCTACATACTCTTGCAGATTGCTAAGCAGAATCGTATATAACGTGGTTGATGTAGTCATACTCTTCACGATCCAATCGCGATCCGATCCGATCTAGCACCGAACGGACGACACCTCCGCGTTCAGCACAAGTGTGGCTCGATGACATCTCCTCCTTCTTGATCTAGTAAAAGAGGAAGGAGAAGTAGATGGGATCTCAACTAGCATGACTGCATGGCGGAGATGGTGGTGGAGCAATCCCAGCAGGGCTTCGCCAAGCGCCTCCGGAACTGCGAACGAGGATGAACATGAGAGAGGGGAGGCCACGGGGCGTGGGAACTCTTGTGTCCAGCCCCCTCTCCTCTATTATATAGAAGAGGAAAGGGGCAGGTTCACGTCACATCCCTTGGCCCTTTTTCCAAGGAGGGCCGACAGCTAGGGTGGAGTCCTCCCTCCACAAGGGAGGAGGCCCCCTCCTCCAAGGCACCTCCGGGGTACCTTGTCCCCTTGGGAATCTTTCCCCCAAGTAAATTTCGCCTCTAGGGGCTGGTGCCCCTGGCCTAGGGTGCTATGGTGCCACCCCTACAGCCTATGTGGGCCCATGGGGCAGGTGGACCCCCGGTGGACCCGAGGAACCATTTCGGCACCCCGGTGCACTACGGGTAATGCCTGAAACTTTTTCGGTAAACAAAATAGGACTTATCATATATAAATCTTTACCTCCGGACCATTCCAGAACTCCTCGTGACATCTACGATCTCATCCGGGACTCCTAACAACATTTGGTCACCAATGTACATATCCCAAGACTACTCTAGCGTCAATCGAGCGTTAAGCGTGCGAACCCTATGGGTTCGAGAATCATGTGGACATGACCGAGACACCTCTCCAGTCAATAACCAATAGTGGGACCTGGATTCCCACATTGGTTCCCACATATTCCACGAAGATCATTGTTGGTCGAACCACGATGTTAAGGATTTAGTCAATCCCGTATGCAGTTCCGTTTGCGCGACGGTATGTTACTTTCCCGAGACTCGATCGTTGGTATCTCCATACCTAGTTCAATGTCGTTACTGGAAAGTCTCTTTAATCATTCCGTAATACAATATCCCATGACTAACTCCTTAGTCACATTGCTTGCGAGCTTCTTGTGATGCCGCATTACCGTGTGGGCCCAGAGATACCTCTCCGTCATACAGAGTGACAAATCCCAGTCTCGATCCATGCCAACCCAACAGACACCCTCGGAGACACCTGTAGAGCATCTTTATAATCACCCAGTTACGTTATGACGTTTGATACACACAAGGTATTCCTACGTTATCAGGGAGTTGCATGATTTCATGGTCATAGGAACAGATACATTGACATGCTGAAAGGAATAGCAATAAACTTAGTCCTATGATCAAATGCTATGCTTACGGGTTGGGTTTTGTCCGTCACATCATTCTCCTAATGATGTGATCCCGTTATCAAATGACAACTCATGTCTATGGCTAGGAAAACTTAACCATATTTGATCAACGAGCTAGTCTAGTAGAGGCTTACTAGGGACACTTTGTTGTCTATCTCTCCACACATGTATTTGAGTTTCCAATCAATACAATTATAGCATAGATAATACACGATTATCACGAACAAGGAAATATGGTAATAACCAATTTAATATTGCCTCTAGGGCATATTTCCAACAGTCTCCCACTTGCACTAGAGTCAATAATCTAGTTCACATCACCATATGACTAACACCCAATGAGTTCTGGGGTTTGATCATGTTTTGCTTATGAGAGAGGTTTTAGTCGACGAATCTGCAACATTCAGATTCGTGTGTACTTTGCAAATATCTATGTCATAATGTATATGTTGCTACCATGCTCCACTTGGAGCTATTCCAAATGACTGCTCCACTATACGTATCCGGTTTGCTACTAAGAGTCATCCGGATTGGTGTCAACGCTTGCATCGACGTAACCTTTACGGTGAACTCTTTTATCACATCCATAATGGAGAAACATTTCCTTAGTCCTCTAGTTAATAATGATAACTTTGACCGCCGTCCAGTGATCCACTCCTGGATCACTCTTGTACCCCTTGATAGACTCATGGCAAGGCACACACCAGGTGCGGTACACAATATGGCATACTATAGAGCCTACGACTAAGGCATAGGGGACGACCTTCGTCCTTTCTCTTTCTTCTGCCATGGTTGGGTTTTGAGTCTTTCTCAAACTCACATCTTACAATACAGTCAAGAACTCCTTCTTTGACTGATCAATTTCAAACTCCTTCAAAATCTTGTCAAGGTATGTCTTTATTGAAAGTTTTATCAAGCGTCCAGATCTAGATAGATCTTGATACCCAATATTTTAAGTAGCTTTATCCAAGTTTTCCATCGAAAAACTCCTTCCAAACAACCCTTTATGCTTTCCAGAAATTCTACATCATTTCTGATCAACAACATATCAACCACATATACTTATCAGAAATTCTATAGTGCTCCCACTCACTTTCTGGTAAATACAAGTTTGTTCATAAACTCTATATAAAGCAAAAGCTTTGATCACCCATCAAAGCACTTATTCCAACTCCGAGATGCTTGCACCGGTCCATAAATGGATCGTCGGAGCTTGCATGTCTTTTAACATCCTTAGGATCGACAAAACCTTCTGGTTGTATCACATACAACCTTTCCTTAAGGAAACATTTAAGGGAACAATGTTTCGATATCAATCTACCATATTTCATAACTGGAAAGTGAAAAAAATTCTAACATAATTCCAACATACTTTTAGCATCACTACGGGTGAGAATGTCTCATCATAGTCAACTCCTTGAACTTGTGAGAAATCTCTTTGCGACAAGTTGAGCTTTATAAATGGTGACATTTACCATCATCGTCTGTCTTCGTCTTATCGATCCATCTATACTTAACAACCTTATAACCATCAGGTAATTCTTCCCAAGTCCACACTTTGTTTTCATACATGGATCCTATCTCGGATTTCATGGCCACTAGCCATTTGTTGGAATCTGGGCCCACCATCGCTTTTCCATAGCTCGTAGGTTCACTATTGTCCAACAACATGACCTCCAAGATAGGATTACCGTACCACTCAGAAGCAGTAGGTGTCTTTGTCAACCTACGAGGTTTGGTAGTAACTTGATCTGAAGTTCCATGATCACCATCATTAGCTTTCTCTTCAACATGTCTAGGTGCCACATGAACATCTTCCTGCACCCTGCTACTCTCTGGTTGAAGTGATGGTTTAGTAACATCATCAAGTTCCACCATCCCCCCATTCAATTCTTTCTGGAGAAAGGACCCGTTCTTGGCAACAAACACTTTGCCCTCCTATCTGAGATAGAAGGTATACCCAAATGTTTCCTTTGGGTATCCTATGAAGACGAACTTATCGGTTTTGGGTTCGAGCTTATCACGTTGAAGCCTTTTGACATAAGCGTTGCAGCCCCAAACTGTAAGAAATGATATATTAGGTTTCTTACCAAACCAACGTTCATACGGTGTCATCTCAACGGATTTAGATGATGCCCTATTTAAAGTGAATGTGGTTGTCTCTAATGCATAACCCCAAAATGATAGTGGCAAAACGGTTAGAGACATCATAGTATGCACCATACCTAATAGAGCATGGGTACGACGTACGAACACAACATAACACTATGGTATTCCAGGTGGCATGAGTTATGAAAAATTTCTACGTTTGTCTTAAATGTACACCAAACTTGTAACTGAGATATTTACCTCTACGATCATATCGTAGACATTTTATCTTCTTGTCACGATGATCTTTAACTTTAGTCTGAAACCGCTTGAACTTTTCAACATTTCAGACTTGTGATGTATCAAGTAAATATACCCGTACCTACTCAAATCATCCATGAAGTAAGAAAACAACAATATCCACTGCATGCTTCATCACTCATTGGACTGCATACATCAAAATGTATTATTTCCAATAAGTCACTTGCCCGTTTGAAAGCACAATTGCTCCCTAGCGTGTTTTGATAATTTATCACAACATATGCATCATTGAACTAATATGTTTATCCAAGTATATTTCAGAAAAGTTCAAAAGATGCTTTGGCTAAAGGCTTATGCGGAGATGCCCCTTGAAGCAAGAAATGAATAAGATTGGCTCAAGCTTCAAGGTAGAAGACTCTTCATTTTATATTTGTGAGAAATAACTTTTGAGTCCATAGGGAAGCCAAAACTATTAAAAGGGGGTGGGAGTATTAAAATGAACTGGTTGCTCAAGTGCTCAAAGTTTGCCACCAAAATACTCAGTCATTTTTCCCACATTACCATTATGTCCAATACCACACACTCAAAATCGGTGCCACCAACTTTCCCATTCCGTCACCACCAAGTTTGATCTCAGACAGAACCCTAGCCATTCCCACCAAATTGGTGCAATCGAAACCATATCGGTGCTACCGAGTTTGGGTGACCAACTTTTTGTTGCCTTGATACACAAAATCAGAATTTGCGAGTTTGAGTATCGGTGTCACCAAGTTGTGCCATCTGACCGTTAGCCACCTCTTTGGTGCCACCGAGTTGTGTATATTGGTTCCATCGAGATTCAAATGTTGTTTCCTTTAGTGCAAGTCGGTACCACCGAGTTTATGACTTCGGTGTCACCGAGTTGGCCACTTCAGGTGTAATGGTTGTATTTTGTGTGCTGCCTATATATACCCCGTCACCCACCTCTCGTTCGGGGGAGAAGCACTTTGAACACACACTTCTTTGCCAGATCCAATTTTCCGAGAGAGAGCCACCTACTCATGTGTTGAGACCAATATATTCCAATCCAATCATTTGAAACTTGATCTCTAGCCTCCCCAAGTTGCTTTCCACCAAATCAATCTCTCCTACCCATGCTTATTCTGTGAGAGAGTGATTTTGTGTTGAGGAGACTATCTTTAGAAGCACAAGAGCAAGGAGTTCATTGTTCTACCACATCTATTACCTTTTGGAGGGTGGTGCCTCCTAGATTGGTTAGGTGTCGCTTGGGAGCCTCCTATTCCGTGTTGTGGAGTGGAACCAAAATGTATGCAAGGGCAAGGAGATCGCTTACTTCGTGAAGATCTACCGTGAGTAAGGCTAGTCCTTCATGGGCGGAAGCCGTGGTGGAATAGACAAGGTCGCTTCTTCATGGACCCCTTATGTGTGGAGCCCTCCATGGACTCTCGCAACCGTTACCCTCTGTGGGTTGAAGTCTCCACTAACATGGACGTACAATAGCGCCACCTATAGGAACCATGCCAAAAATCACCGCGTCAACCTCATGCGTTTGATCTCCCTACCTTACTCCTTTACTTTACACTTGCATGTTTTACATTCTGCTTCTACACTCTTAGAACTGCATGTGCAGGGTGTACTTGACTTGCCATAACTGCTAAAACGGCCCCTCAATTAAATTGGGAAAATGCTAAATTTTAATCTTATCAAGTAGTCTAATCACCCCCTCTAGACATACTTTCAATCCTATAAGTGGTATCAGAGCTTTGGTATTCATTGGATTGGTTTCACAACCTAGGAGAGTATGGCATTTAGTGAGGGAAATTATCATCGTAGAGGTCCATACTTCGATGGCACTAATTTTGCTAGGTGGAAGCATAAGATGAAAATGCATATTCTTGGTTTTATTCCTCACGTATGGGTTGTTATTCGTGTTTGTGTGCAAGGTAATTTCTTCAAAGAAGGGCATAAACTGGACCGTGATGCGACAATCAATGAACTGAAGATGTTGCAACTCAATGGACAAGCCTACGACATCATCTTCAATTGTCTATTCCCTGAAGAATTCAACAAAATCAACCGCCTTGAGAATGCAATTTTTTTGGGATACTTTGGTCGATATGCGCGAAGGTAATGATTCCGTCAGAGAATCTAAGTTGGATGCGCTTCAAAGTCAGCTTGACAAGTTTAAGATGAAGGATGGTGAAGGTGTCGCTGAAATGTACTCTAGGCTAGCTCTCATCAATAATGAGATTGCCGGCTTAGGAAGCGAAGAGATGACCGACAAATCAATCATCAAGAATATACTTAGAGCTCTTGATAGAATGTATGACACCGTGTGCACATTGATCCAAATGACGCCAAACTACAAAGATCTCAAGCCAACTGAAGTCATTAGTAGGATTGTTGCTCATGAGATGTCACTCAAGGACAAAGATGAGTTGCACAACAAGTCAAGCGTTTCTTACAAAGCTTCATGTGATGCTCCCGCTACTTCAAAGGACAATCTTGTCACTGATGAAGAGATAAGCGCCATTGTCAGAAAATTCAACAAATTCTACAAGAGTAGAGGCAAAGAGAGAAGCTCCAGGTCAAGACATGATGAGAAGCGTTCGTCCAGTCGTGACCGAAACTGCTACAACTGTGGGAAGCCCGGACACTACTCCAATGAGTGCTCGACTCCCTACAAATGAAGAGAAGAGTCACCTCAAAGACAAATCTCAAGAGATGACTCACCTTGCCAAGAGAGAAGGAGTATAGAAGATCATTATGAACAAAGTCACTCAGAGAGAGGCAAAGAACCAGAGAAGAAGAACAAATACACCAAGATCAGCTCAAGAAGAAGACATCAAGCTCATGTTGGTGAATGGGTTTCCGGCTTCGAGTCTCACAACCAATTTGAGAGAAGCTACCACTCCAACTCCGACTATAGTCAAGATGAAGGTGTTGCCGGCATTGCACTTGTTTCCTCCAACTCCTATGACCTATTTGATTCACCAAATGAGGGGCTCGGAAACTGCTTCATGGCTAAAGGCCCCAAGGTATCACACCCCGACTATCTTTATTTTAATAGTGATGAGGATGACTTTTTAGGAGAAGATGACTTGCTCTTTGATAAAACCAGTGATTGCACTGGAAATGAACTTGCTAATAATCATGCTAGTCAAGAGAATTCAAGTGATGATGATAAGAAAGAGATTGAAAAACTAACTCAATAATTAAATACTCTTAAGTTAGCTCATGAAACTACTCTAGAAGATCATAGAGAGCTTGCAAGAACTCATGAGAAGCTACTCTTCGAGAAGCTCAATTTGGAACAAGAGCATGAGTTGCTAAAAGCGATCAATTATGATCTTCGAGAGAGGAGTTCTTCTTATCTAGCCAAACGATTACTCTTGTCTACTTTTTTCACACAAGTTAAACCTAAGAACACTTGTAACAAAGGCAAGAAAGTTTCTTCATCTAGTAACAACAATGCTAAAGCTGAATCTAACGATGTTGTTGCTAGTAGCTCTCTTGATTCCACTAATGATTCTCTTAGCCAAGTTACACTTGAGCAAGAAAACGATTTATTGAAAGGTATTATAGAGATAGGTGTCTTCAAGAGTCTTGCCAGAAGTAAGAAAGTTGAGGAAATTTGCGCAAGAAAGGAGGACATCGAAAGAAACAAGGTGTTGGCTACTTCGACGTTAACGAAGATGATTGGGAAGAAGGTCCATATCCCATTCCTAAGTTTGTTCCTCAAGAGGAGAAGTATGATCCTACTCCTCCCAAGGGAACAAGCTCACAAGATGGCCTTTTACCACAAGACCACAAGGGCAAGGGAAAGCTTCAAGAGGAAATTGACTCGTTTGAAGAGGAACCCCAAGTCAAGATCAAGTGGATTCCCAAGGACACTACTAGCGCTACCTCATCTAGTGCTACCACAAGTCCAAGGATGCCCATCAAGTTGATGTGGATCCCCAAGAGGAAGAACTAGAAAGTTCTTGAGGGGTAACTCTGCCAATGAAGTTCACTCTTATTCATTTTAGCAAGAACCATAATCAATCAACCTCAACCATATGCATTAGTTCGGGGAGTCATACATTCCCTCAAAGGTAAGCAAGGGAAAAGGTAATTAATGTATCTTTGGACATCATCCCATGTGTGTTCCACTCCATGTCCATAGATAATCTTGCCTATGTTCTTTGTGCTTTGGGACTAACCCATGTAGGTGAGAAGAGTAAGAAACAACAAGGATTGCTCCCAACTCAAGATGATCTTCATCAACATTGAGCATAAACCACTACTTCACCTACTTGAAGTCTTCTACAACAAAACCCAAGGTTAGTTTATCCCTCTTAGGGGGGATGTCATATTAAGGGGGAGCTTTACTCTACATCTTGAGTATAAGCATCTCCTAAGGATATGAACACATTAATGCTTTATGTAACAGTGGTAACCCTAGTTGTGCTTAACGATGAGTATGACCTATGATCAAGTATTATTACTTGGCTCCTAAGTCAATATACTCATATATAGATGACTTTGTCATCGCCCAAGTGCTTAATACATGCTAGGATGTTTGTGCACGTCCACCATATTTTATCTATCATCTTATTGTGTGAGCATGTTGGTCTTCATATTTTTGCTCATTCGAGGACATCCAATTGTTGTTATTTGGCTCTTGATTTATATTTTGCCAATTGGATGGACAAGAATGCCTAGGACCCTCCTCTAGCTATCTATGCTTTCTCATCAAAGTTCTATTCATGCTTCATCACAAAACTTGAACAAGCAGTTGTCGATCCCTCTGTGTGAAGGAGCACTCGGAGTTCCGTATCATCAAATGCTGCCTTCCAAAACCTCTTTTTGAATCTCGGTGAAACCAATTCCACAAACTAGGTTCCTTCGAATTTCCAAAGTTGATCTATTTTTTCAATATCGGTACCACCGGAATCACCAACTCGGTTACACCGAGTTTCCCTGTCAGGTGACAACAGAGGAACTCGGTGACACCAATTTTGTAAATCTCGGTGACACCGACAATGATGGGTATATAATCTCGCGGAATGGACATTTTGAAATCCACTCTTCAAACATTTTGTTCCCAAACCCTAAGCTGCCAACGAAGGACCCCTGGTCGTTGCCTTTGCATCCCCGAGAACCTCCGCCGTTGGGATTTGCCGCTGTCGACGGAATCTTCACCACCGTCGCCGCCGTAGTTGGACCGCCACCAAGTTAGGGTACGAATCCGCCTTTCTCTTGCGCTCCTTTGATCAATCTCATGCGCATTAGTAGCTTTTATCTATAAGCCACATTGTGCAAACCCTCCTCTCCACCAGAGAATCTCGTTGCATAGAGAACGATGGAATTTAGGATTTGATTTCCCACAGCATGCAACTTGGTGAGACCGAGTTGGTAAAATCGGTTCCACCGATTTTTGTTTTAGGCTTCCCGAGAAGCAACTCGGTGAGACCGAGCGGTTTTTCGGTGACACCAAAAATACTGCCAAGTCTGTGTTATTCGAGTGGATTTCTCAGTGACTCCAAAATGACCAACTCGGTGCTACCGATTTATATTCTGCACAAGATCATACCCTAAGTTTCTGAATTAAAATTTTGAAAAGTTCTTCTGTGTTTTGTGATGCTCAACCCTTGTGCTCCTCTATATCTATTTAATAGGGTTGCTGTTTGCTCATTTGCTGGTGAGTTGTTGCTTGTCTGCCAAGATGTCGGGATCTGAGGATAGCAAAATGATTCTAGAGAAAACAGTGTTGAGATGGACTCAGGCACAAGTCGTGAGAAAATAGACTCTAACCGTAGTTCTTACAGCTCCCATGGCTTTCCCAAGGCATCCACCAGGCAGAGGAAGAAGCTTAATTCATATGAAGAGGACTCAGATTTTGTGCTAGAGGAAACTTCAGCTCCTCCAAAGGCTCCTAAGAAGACTACCAGGAAAGAGTATGCAATGCTTGCTAATCTTAGAGCTCCTGAGTCTGCAAGGCAGAGTACTGCACTCTCCAATGATAAACCTGCTAATAAGGCTGGTGTGAAAAGAGCCAGGAAGAGGGTGATTCATGTTATTGGGAGACAAACTTCTATGTATGAGGATCCAGAAGATGTTGCTAGAGAAGATTAGATCCCAACTGATGCCCCTCCTCCTCCTAAGAAGAAGAACTCATGGGTGATGCCATACCCACGAAATCTGCTCCCAAGCGTACTTCTAAGGCTAAAAAGGATGTAGATCCTCGAAGAATACAAAGGATATTCCTATAGGTGCTATGGAGAAAGGCCCTGCTTCCAGTGCCTTTGCTGCACAGGAAGAAGAAGAGAATGCACCCATTCTTAGAAAGCTCCGACCAAATCTTCCACTGCACAATGCTGCCCATCAGTAGCTGAAGATACAAAGAAGAGGAAAGATGCATGTTTGAGGAAGTGGAGAGCTGCACATCCATATGCCATAAGGAGAAGGACTGCTGTTGATCCAAGGTTTCACACCAAGGAACAACAAGATTTCTATCAGAGTGTCTTGTATGACAAAATTCCAGCTGTTAGTGATATGAGATATGTTGACTGGACTTAGATCAAAGCCAATGAAGATTTCTTTCCCCATGTCCAAGAAAATTTCAAGTCCGTAGACACTGAAGATTTTCTGGGAGAAGAGATGACCCCATGGAATGCCGAACTGACCATGCAATTCTACTGAACTGTTCATTTTTATGGAGATGGTTCTATTGTGTGGATGACTCATGGTCACAAGTATGAATCAACAATTGATGAGTGGGCCACTATCATTAGTACCCCTAAGCAGAAAGACAGTGATGTTGATTTGTATTCCGAGCCGAAGATGAGTCACAACTCTATTTCCACCATGTACAAACCAATTCCTCGCAAGTTTTTGGAAACTCACAAGATGGGCTAAGTGTACTTCTTGCAAGCAAGAATACCCACAACTAACACCATTCTGAGACACACCTTGATTCCTAAATCAGACGAGGAGAAGATGATTATAGGTCACTCCATCAATTTGCTGCACCATTTGTACTCTCACACTAGATTCAGAGTGATGCACTTGATAGTAGAAACTATCCGGAGGACTGTTGCTGATCAGAAAAGATCTTGTGGATATGCCTCGTACATTCAGATGCTTATCAATGCCAAGCTAGCCAAGCATGCATATCTCCTGGATCGTCCCCATTTACCTCTTCCGCCAGATTTTGAAGACAATGAAGTGGTGATGGATGACAATGATCCCAGCTCAGCTGCAACTAGAATGGAAGTAGAGGCAGCAGAAGCTGAGGCTGCTAGAAATGTGCCACCATCAGTTCCATAGCTCAAAATTCAAGCTAAGCAAATGGCATTTCTAGTTAGCTCTGTCCAAGATATGGAGAAGAACATCTCGTAGATTCTGCAAAATCAGAAGAGCCTAGAGAGAGTCGTGGAAACAAAATTTCATGACATGGATGTGAAGGTAACATAGTTGACCACTATAGTCAAACAGCTTCAACATGAAGTTGATTCAGTGCACATTACACACCCAGATGATGATGATGATGATGAAGATTTGCCTCCTCTCACTTCCACTCGGTTCAGCACCAAGCCTAGGTCAGCTGTTGTACCTACTCCGAAGACAAGACAAACTTCATCAGCTCAAGCATTTGCACCTTCAGCTCTAGCTCAAGCACCTCCAGTATCCACTCCTCCAGCTCGAGGACACTCAGCAGAAGACTTCGTGGGCGCTCTTGTGTTGACTCCGTCATCAGCTGCCCAGAGAGACGATTAGCTCTATACTTTTGAAGTATCTGGTAACTTGTTGCCAAAGGGGGAGAATGTATAGATCATAGGGATTCGAGAGAGAGAGAGAGAGAGAGCTTTTGAATTTATTTTCTCTCATCTGGTTTTACAAAACTTTGGTCTTTTGGATTCTGTGTGTGATCATACACTTTGCTTGGTTGACGCTATGCTATTATGTTTTTAGCTATCTATGCGATGATCATTCACTTATCTTGTTGGTGTCATGTGCATTACTATTCATTCTTATCTTGTATGCCCACCACCAAGATGTATATGACATGGAAGAGTGACACATGATCTTAATTGATTGTGCATTTGCATTCAAACACAAATTTTAAATAATGCAAAAATTTAGGGGGACCTCTCGCTTTTCAGATACTTGTCAAAGTGTCAATGCTAATCATTGATTATATGTTTTGTTGAAGCTTTGATCTATATGTTGTCATCAATTACCAAAAAGGAGGATATTGAAAGCACAATTGCTCCCTAGGGTGGTTTTGATAATTGATCACAACATATGCATCATTGGACTAATATGTTTATCCAAGTATATTTCAGAAAAGTTCAAAATATGCTTTCGCTAAAGGCTTATGTGGAGATGCCCCGTGATGCAAGAAAGGAATAAGATTGGCTCAAGCTTCAAGCTACAAGACTCTTCATTTTACATTTTTTAGAAATCACTTTTGAGTCCATAGGAAATCCAATACTATTAAAAGGTGGTGGCGTGTTAAAATGAACTGGTTGCTCAAGTGCTCAAATTTAGCCACCAAAATACTCACCCATTTTTCCCATATAACCATTCTGTCCAATACCACACACTCAAAATCGGTGCCACCAACTTTTCCATTCCGACACCATCGAGTTTGATCTCAGACACAACCCTAGCCATTCCCACCAAATCGGTGCAACCGAAACCATATCGGTGCTACCAAGTTTGGGTGACCAACTCTGTGTTGCCTCAGTACACAAAATCGGAATTTCCGAGTTTGAGTATCGGTGTCACTGAGTTGTGCCATCTGACTATTAGCTACTTTTTCGGTGCCACCGAGTTGTGTATATCGCTTCCACCGAGATTCAAAAGTTGTTGCCTTTAGTGCAAGTCGGCACCATCGAGTTTATGACTTTGTGTCACCGAGTTGGCCACTTTAGGTGTAATGGTTGGATTTTGTGTGCTTCTTATATATACCCCTTCACCCACCTCTCATTCCGGGGAGAAGCACTCAGAACACACACTTCATTGCGAGATCCATACTTCTGAGAGAGAGCCACCTACTCATGTGTTGAGACCAAGATACTCCAATAGGATCATTTGAAACTTGATCTCTAGCCTCCCCAATTTGCTTTCCACCAAATCAATCTCTCCTACCCATGGCTATTCTGTGAGAGAATGATTTTGTGTTGAGGACACTATCTTTAGAAGCACAAGAGCAAGGAGTTCATCGTTCTACCACATCTATTACATGTGGAAGGGTAGTGCCTCCTAGATTGGTTAGGTGTCGCTTGGGAGCCTCTGTGACAGCCCGAGACCGATGCTCCAGAAGATTCCCCTTTTATTCCGTTGCCACTGTGTGTTTAGGTTGTGTCCCACATTCATCATCACATCATTCACATCATCTGCATTGCATCGGCACTCCGTTGCCGCCAGATTTCAAACTTGCATCCGTTATTACTTGCGGGTTCTCTCCGTTTTTCATCGTTGACCTTTTCGAGACCAACAACACACGCCCGCGCCCGCGACACCAATAAAATATTGTTTTAAAGGTGTCTGAAAAATATTCTCGGATTGGGTTGAAACTTGACGCGCGGTGTTATTTTAGTGTAGGTAGGCCGCGTGTCAATTTTCGTCGCAATCGGAGTCCGTTTGATACCCGAACGGTCGATTGTAGCGGCACCACCCTCGGTTTATCGTCGGACGTTTTTCAACGTTTAAAATCTTGTGTCAGGCCGCAAACTTCCTCTCACCTCAGCTCAACACCCCCCTCTACACAGCCACTAAGCCCACCTAGCCCCGTTCGTGACCGGAGCCGTCCGATCGCGATCGCATGGTCGAAACCGGAGCTAAAAACCACTACCATAATCATTTTCTATATATAGACAGCCAACCCCCGCCTCGGTTCCCGTGCCACCCCAAAACCCTAGCCGCCACCGATCCAGCCCCTGCGCAGCCTCTCCTCCTCCCAACGCCGCCAGGTCCTGCCGGATCCAGATCTGGCCCGCCCAGGCCCAATCCGGCCCGAGGCAACCGACGCAGCCGCTTGCGCAAGCCCGCAGCTCCCCTGCGCCCCCGCTCCTCCCGTGTGCCTCACACTTGCCGCCCCGCTGTGGTGGACGCCGGACCACACCAGCCGCCAGAGCCCCTACCTGCCGGAGCTGGCCAGGACAACCCGTCGGACCTCGCTCCCCCTCGCCTTCTCCTCCTCCTTGTGTTCCCCTCCTATTTCTCTAACCTCCCTCTCCCTCTCTGATCTATGGACAGGAGCACCCACGGACGGCCCTGAACCTCATCACTGGCACCGGATCCATTAAGATCCGGGCCAGCCTGTCCTGCCGAGGCCTCGATCTGGCATCCCTCGCGTGTTTGCGCCACCGGAGCTCGTCCCCGCCGGCGGTTCGCAGCCCTGCATTCCGCCTCGGCAGAACGAGCGCCGCTTGCTCGTGCATTGACCGCGCTAGCTCCAGCTGGCCAAGCCTCCAATCACGAACAAGCGCGCCCGAAGGCCCAACACCATCGTTGCCCCGCCCGCAGTGGGCCTTCTGCCCCGAGCCGGCTGAGCCCCGCGAGCACTAGCCCAGCCAGTTACACCCCGAGCCGGCCTCCTCCAGCAGGCCTTGGGCCCAAGGTGAGCCTCCAATTTGCCCCATCCATTGCCCTAAGCACAATATACTATCAGTCGTTTGCCTAGTTTAGTCCATCTAGAACAGATTCGGCTTGTGTAGATTTTTTAAGCGCCTGCGATTTTCTTTAATTTCAGAAAAAACATGATTTTAAAACGCACGTAGTTTTTAAACCGTGCGTCGGATCGCGACAAGTTATACATGTAAAACATGTAGAATTTCACGTTGATTAATATTTTCCAACTCCCATGCATATTTAAAACTGTTAGTGTGCTGTTTGCATCGGTTTGCGTGTCGACATGTTAGAAATGATTTAGTTCGTAGTTAAGCGTAGCTTCGTTGGAGATAAGCCATATATGTAAATGGACTAGAACGACGAGTAGAATCACGTGAACCACTTTGTTTTGCCGTTTAACAAACATAAAATGTGGTTAGGATAGATCTAGACAGATTTCAAAGTTAACGTGTGGGGTCAGTTCGGAGATGCTATATGTCGTTTCCGGCCTCATTTAAAATGCCTAGATAGGTAGTTTACTTTGTGCTTCACCCCTTGCCATCTTTAAACAACATTTAATATTGCCATGTACCTAATCAGGAGTGAACTAAATATTTGTATGTGGAGTCTCGTCAATATGCAACTCGTTGCATATTGAGCTTCACTTAATGTGTAGCATTTGACTGTGTGAATTGCCATGTCCTGCCTTGCATATTTGAAACTGATCATGCATATATGTGAATTGCATCATGTCGTGCATGTGCTGTGGTGAATATCTTGTGTTGATTCTTGTTTCCGGTTTGCTTCGTCTTGATAGAGTTCCGCAAGTGTGTTGGAATGTGAGGATCCATTCGACTATGTCGGTTCATCTGCTTCACGGAGTTGTTCCTCTTCCAAGCGGGATCACATGCAAGATAATCATTTCCCCAGATAACATTACTATCATTGCCATGTTAGTTGTTTCGTTTCTATCGCTATGTCTCACTACCTACAAAAATGTCAGCGTCCCAACATTGCCATAAAAACCTCTAACCTTTCCACAACCCAGCAAATCATTGTTTGGCTATGTTAACGCTTGCTCAACCTTTTGTTAGCATTGCTAGTTGCAGGTGCAGTTGCTTCGATGTGCAAACATAGGTTCCTTGTTATATCACCATATTATTGCTAATTAATTTAATGCACCTATATACTTGGTAAAAGGTGGAAGGCTTGGCCTTCTAGCCTGGTGTTTTGTTCCACCTTTGCCACCTTAGTTTCGGCTACCGGTGTTATGTTCCATAAATGAGAGCTCCTAACATGGTTGGGGTTGTTATGGGGAGCCCTAGATTCTCGTTTTGGGATAAAGTTCGTCTCCCAAGGCCCAACATTGGTACTATATTTTCCCAACATAATAATACTGATAATACTGAAAAACATAGGGCATCATGAACCCGAGGATTAATTCAACATAATACAGGGAGGGCCAGTGCTGATGGTGCTGGTCCAAAATAGAGAACCGTGCGGAGCCAACCTGGGGCAACTCCGGTGATGTCTATAAGGCCACCGTACGCTTCGCTTATCTGTCGTGTCATGAGAATGAGATACGCGGCTCCTATCAGGATCGTCGACACGTCGGGCGGCCTTGCTGGAGTTGTTTTACCTTTCTCGAGCGTCTTGTGCAAGGGATTCCGAGGATACTTTGGGCTATCTCGAGGTTGAGGTTTTGCAATAGTAACCAGAGGAGATTGCGGGTTTTCCCTGACCGAGGTCATTTCGTCGCAGCGTGTGGTAGTTTGTGATGGACTAGTTGGAGCACCCCTGTAGGGTAAATCTTTCGGAAAGCTGTGCTCGTGGTTATGTGGAAACGTGGAAACTTTTTTTAACATCCAGTTCTAGATAACTTGAAGTAAACTTAACTAAAACATGCCAACTGTGTGCGTAACCGTGACTATCTCTTTCGTGAGCTTCTTCTCCGATCAAGGACACGGTGTGGTTATGTATGATGTAAGTAGGTGTTCATGATCATTCATTTGATCATCAGTAGTTCACGTCCGCTATGCGTAGATCACCCCCTCTTTTATTCTTGTACTCGTAAGTTAGCCACTTCAAATAAATGCTTAGTCGCTTGCTGCAGCCTCACCACTTAACCATACCTCACCCATTAAGCTTTGCTAGTCTTGATACCTTTGGAAATGAGATTGCTGAGTCCCTGTGGCTCACACATTACTACAACACCAGTTGCACGTAGAGGTAAAGAGTTACTTTGACATGAGCGCGCTGATTGTGATATTTGGAGTTTCTTCTTCTTCTTCCTCTCCGATCTAGGATGGGTTCCAGGCCGGCAGCCTGGGATAGCAAGGATGGATGTCGTTCTTTTATCATTTGTTTTCGTCCATAGATGGACCCTGCTCTTCTTCATGATGACCGTATATTGTTGTAGTGAGGTAAACTTGATGTAGCTTGTGGCGAGTGTAAGACAACTCCTTATACTCATCTTTTCTGTACATGTACTTGTAACGATATCCATTCTTACAAAACGACGAGATGCGTTTCTATCCCTCTTGAGGCCCTCGCGCCAAAATAAGGATAGGACCACATCTTGGGTGTTACAGCCTCCTACTTCGTGTTGTGGAGTTGAACAAAGATGTTTGTAAGGGAAAGGAGATCGCCTACTTCGTGAAGATATACTGTGAGTAAGGATAGTCCATCGTGGGTGGAAGCCGTGGTGGAATAGACAAGGCCGCTTCTTCATGGACCCCTTATGGGCGGAGCCCTTGATGGACTCTCGCAGCCGTTACCCTCCGTTGGTTGAAGTCTCCACTAACATGGACGTACGATAGTGCCACCTATCGGAACCATGCCAAAAATCACCGTGTCAACCTCATGTGTTTGATCTCTCTACCTTACTCCTTTACTTTACTCTTGCATGTTTTATATTCTGCTTCTACACTCTTAGAACTACATGTGCATGGTGTACTTGACTTTCCATAACTGCTAAAACTGCCCCTCATCTAAAATTGGGAAAATGCTAAATTTTTATCTTGTCAAGTAGTCTAATCACCCCCCTCTAGACATACTTTCAATCCTATAAGTGGTATGAGAGCTTTGGTCTCCATTGCATTGGTTTCACAACCTAGGAGAGTATGGTGTTTAGTGAGGGAAATTATCATCGTAGTGGTATCACCGTGTCCACCTCATGCGTTTGATCTCCCTACCTTACTCCTTTACTTTACACTTGCATGTTTTACATTCCGCTGCTACACTCTTAGAATTGCATGTGTAGGGTGTACTTGACTTGCCATAACTGCCAAAACTGCCCCTCAACTAAAATTGGGAAAAAGGCTAATTTTTTATCTTATCAAGTAGTCTAATCACCCCTTTGGACATGCCATCCATCCTACATCGTTCCATCTTACTGGAAAACAAGGTGTTCAGTCATCTTGCCCATGTGGCATGGTTCGCATGTCTCAAGCGATTCAAAATCGAGTGAGTCCAAAGATCCATCAACATGGAGTTTCTTCACGCGTTTACACCAATAGGCATGGTTCGCATGTCTCAAGCGATTCAAAATCGAGTGAGTCCAAAGATCCATCAACATGGAGTTTCTTCATGTATTTTGCACCAATATGACCTAAGCGGTAGTGCCACAAGTAAGTGGTACTATCATCTTTTGGCATCAATAGTATGGACATGTGTATCACTACGATCGAGATTCAATAAACCATTCATCTTGGGTGCATGATCATAAAAGATATTATTCATGTAAATAGAATAACTCCTTATTGTCGAACTTAAATAAATAATTTTCTCACAATAAACAAAATCAATATAATGTTCATGCTCAATGCAGACATGAAATACCATTTATTTAGGTTTATCACTAATCTCAAAGGTAGATGGAGCGTGTGATGGTGATCACATCAACCTTGGAAACACTTCCAACACCCATCCACACCTCACCCTTAGCTAGTGTGTGTTTATTCCGCAACTCTTGTTTCGAGTTTCTAATATTAGCAAGTGAACCGGTATCTAATACCCAGGGGCTACAACGAGCACTGGTAAGGCACACGTCAATAACATGCATATCAAATATACTTTTGTTGGCATTGCCAACCTCCTTAGCTGCCAAGCATCTGGGGTAGTTCCACTCTCAGTGACCGCTCTCCTCACAACAGAAGCACTCAGTCTTGGGTTTGGGTTCAACCTTGGGTTTCTTCATTGGAGCGACAACTGGCTTGCTATTCTCGAAGTTCCCTTCTTGCCCGTTGCCCACTTGAAACTAGTGGTTTTACTAACCATCAACACTTGATGCTCCTTCTTGATTTATACCTTCATAGTGTAAAACACCGTGAATAGCTCAGGGATCGTCATCTCCATTCCTGGAATGTTATAGTTCATCATGAAGCTCCAGTAGCTTGGTGACAGTGACTTGGAGAACTGTGTCAATCACTATCTCATCTAGAACATCAACTCCCACTTGATTCAAGCGATTGTAGCACCCAGACATTCTGAGCACATGCTCACCATTTGAGATATTCTTCATCATCTTGCAGGCAAAGAATCTTTTCGTAGGTCTCATACCTCTGAACACGGGCACGATCCTGAAATCCCAATTTCAACTCTTGGAATATCTCATATGCTCCATTACGTTCAAAACGTCTTTGGAGCCTTAGTTCTAAGCCGTAAAGCATGACACACTCAACTATCAAGTAGTCATGAAAACGTGCATGTCTGATGTTCTCAACACCCACATACAATGTTTGAGGGGGTGGCGCACCGATCGGTGCATCAAGGACATAAGACTTCTATGCAACAACTGAGGACAATCCTCAGATCATGGACCTAGTCCGCATAATTTCTACCATCATCTTTCAACTTAGTTTCTCTAGGAACGTATCAAAAATACAGGGGAGCTACTTCGCGAGCCATTGATCTACAACATAATTTGCAAAGACAACTTAGACTATTGTTCATGATAACAAGTTCAATTAATCATATTACTTAATAACTCACACTCAAATCAACATGCCTTAGGTTGTGTGAGTGTGACATGACTGAAATTCACCAACTCAAGTCCGATCATCACATGAGATGAGGTGGTTTCAATGGTGAACTTCTCCATGTTGATCATATCTACTATATGACTCATGTTCAACCTTTAGGTCCCTTTTGTTCCAAGGCCATGTCTATATATGCTAGCACGGTCAAGTTTAATCAAAGCGTTCCACATGTGCAAAACTGACTTACACCCGTTGTATGCGAATGTAGAGTCTATCGTATCCGATCATCACATGTTGCCTCGAAACAACGAACCTTCGTAATGGTTCACACTTGGGAAGAACACAATTTTATCTTGAAATTTTAGTGATGGATCATCTTATAATGCTACTGTCATCCTAAGCAAAATAAGATGCATAAAAGTATTAACATCACATGCAAATCATGATGGTGACATGATATGGCCATCATGATCTTGTGGTTTTGATCGCCATCTCCAAAGCATCGGCATGATATCCATCATCATCGACGCAACACCATGATATCCATCATCATGATCTCCATCATCATGTCGCCATTGAGGCAGTCACGCAACCTATGCTTCTACCACTATTGCTAACACATAGCGATCAAGTAAAGAAAAAATGCACAAATGATTAAAGACAATCCATTGGCTCCTGTCGGTTGCCATACCCATCGACAAGAAAGTTGTGGTAATCTATACAGAACATGATCATCTCATACGTCACATATATCTCATCATGTCCTTGGCCATATCATATCACAAAATACCCTCCAGAAACAAGTTAGACATCCTCTACTTTGTTGTTGCATGTTTTATGTGGCTGCTATGGGTGACTAGCAAGAACCATTCTTACCTACGCAAAGCCACAATGGTGATATTCAAGTTGCTATTTAACATTCTACAAGGACCGCCTCTATTAATCTGATTTAACTAAAGTGGGAGAGACAGACACCCGCGAGCCATCTTTATGCAACAAGTTGCATGTCAATCGATGGAACCGGTCTCTCATACGTGGGCGAGTAAGGATGGTCCAGGCCGGTTCATCCCACAATACCGCCAGATCAAAATAATACTAAGGAACAAAGCAATCTGAACATCAACACCCACAAACTCTTTTGTGTTCTACTCATGCATGTTATGTACGCGTAGACTTAGCTCATGATGCCATTGTTGGGGAACGTTGCATGGGAAACAAAATTTTTCCTATGTGCACCCAAGATCTATCTATGGAGATCAACATCTACAAGAGGAGGAGTGCATCTACATACTCTTGTAGATTGCTTAGCGGAAGCGTATATAACGCGGTTGATGTAGTCGTACTCTTCATGATCCAATCGCAGTCCGATCCGATCTAGCTCCGAATGGACGACACCTCCGTGTTTAGCACACGTGCAGCTCGATGACCTCTTCTTCTTCTTGATCCAACAAGAGAGGAAGGAGAACTAGATGGGATATCAACCATCACGGTGGCGTGGTGGAGATGGTGGTGGAGAAATCCCAGCCAGGCTTTGCCAAGCGCCTCCGGAACTGCGAGCAAGGATGAACGGGAGACGGGGGAGGCCGCAGGGCATGGGAACTGTTGTGTCCATCCCTCCCAGTCTCCTGTAGTATATACAGGAGGCAAGGGGCATGTTCAAGTTGCAGCCCTTGGCCCCTCCTCCAAGGAGGACCGACGGCTAAAGTGGAGTCCTCCCTTCACAAGGAAGGGAGGAGCCCCCTCCTCCAAGGCACCTCCGGGGTGCCTTGTCCCTTTGGGAATCTTGTCCCAAGCCAATTTCGCCTATAGGGGCTGGTGCCTGTGGCCTAGGGTGGCTAGGGTGCCACCCCTACAGCCCATGTAGGCCCACAGGGCAGATGGAGCCCTCGGGGTACGCTCGGAACCCTTTCGGCACCCCGGTACACTACCGGTAATGCCTGAAACTTATCCTGTAGGCAAAATAGGACTTCCCATATATAAATCTTTACCTACGGATCATTCGAGAACTCTTCATGATGTCCGACATCTCATCCGCGACTCCTAAATATTTGGTCACCAACGTACATATCCCAATACTACTCTAGCTACAATTGAGCCTTAAGCGTGTGGACCCTATGGGTTCGAGAATCATGTGGACATGACCAAGACACCTCTCCAGTTAATAACCAATAGTGGGACGTGGATGCCCATATTGGTTCCCACATATTCCACGAAGATCTTTATCGGTCGAACCATGATGTCAAGTATTTAGTCAATCCCATATGCAGTTCCCATTGTATAGCGGTATGTTACTTGCCCGAGACTCGATTATCGGTATCTCCATACCTAGTTCAATCTCGTTAATGGCAAGTCTCTTTACTCGTTCCGTAATACAAGATCCTGTGACTAACTCCTTAGTCACATTGCTTGCAAGCTTCTTGTGATGTTGTATTATCGAGTGGGCCGAGAGATACCTCTCCGTCATACGGAGTGACAAATCCCAGTCTCGATCCATGCCAACCCAACACACACCCTCGGAGATACCTGTAGAGCATCTTTATAATCACCCAGTGTTGTCGTGATGTTTGATACACACAAGGCATTTGTGTGGTGTTAGGAAGTTGCATGATCTCATGGTCATAGGAACAGATACATTGACATGTAGAAAGAAATAGAAATAAACTTAGTCATACGATCAAATGCTATTCTTACGGTTTGGGTCTTGTCCATCACATCATTATCCTAATGACGTGATCCCCTTATAAAATGGCAAGTCATGTCTATGGATAGGAGACTTTAACCATCTTTGATCAACGAGCTAGTCTAGTAGAGGCTTACTAGGGACACTTTGTTGTCTATGTATCGACACATGTATTTGAGTTTCCAACCAATACAATTATAGAACGGATAATAAACGATTATAATTTACAAGGAAATATGATAATAACCAATTTATTATTGCCTCTAGGGCATATTTCCAACAAAAGTATGCAAACCCTAAAAGCTAGCTCAATCCCCTTAAAAACCATGCAACCTTGTTCGTGATAGCTAAGTTATGCGAAGGGAATTTTATGGAAATATCTGTAATGGTGGTTTGTTATTTGTTTTCTAACAACTTAGTAACATAAAACGAAGATGCGATCAAGTTATTTTTTTTTGAAAATTAGTTATGCTCAACCCTAGCCCTCAAACTTGTCTCAAACCCCCTCAAACCCCACTCAAAAACGCTGAAACCCCTCTTGAGACCCCACACTATTGGATCGCTGTTCTGAAAAATATAGATCAGGCGCTAGGGTTTGGCATCATCGATCCGCATGATTTGATATGATTAGCTGCGGACTGGATGTGGACAGGTTTTCAGTGGCTGCGAACATGGGTGGCCCACCTGACAGTGGGGGAAACACATTCAGTAATGGCGGGAGGCTCGCCGGCCTGATGGGCCGTCATAGATAGACCAACATCTCGGCCTGCCATGCATGCACACAGCCACCCGACACAACCTACCCATGCATGCACACAACCACCTGACGCAGCCTGCCCATGCATGCATGCCACCACGTAGCATCGTCGCATTAGGGAAATTAGTGCACCATCAAGACATAGCTTTACCGATCGTCACACCTCTATTTAGTGTGGAGGCTCTGATGAACGCATTCAAAGGGTGCATCGTACCACGGAACGCATTCAAACGGGTTGATACTTGTAATCTATGTTGGATTTTCCGTGAAGAGGAACAGGTAACTGCATCAGAATACAGGTAAGTATTACTTTCAGTTAAGAAACGAAGGTTTATTGAACCAATAGTAATATGAATCCTCTACCATCTTCAGCGGCTACACACAAAAGAGCAAACAACTTGCTCTCGACGCGGGCAAGAGGGATGTCAATCCCCTTGATCTCGTTATTTGCAAGCGAGTGAGGTGTGTAAATAATTTGAACTTGCAAAATAAAATAAAAGGCAAATAATACCAACGAGGAAATTATAAGTTTTTTGAATATATAAGTGAATAGACCCCGTGGCCGTAGTGTTCTCTAGTGCCATCTCTCATGGAAGCAAAGTATAGTGGGTAAACAAATTATTGTTGGGGAACTGACAGAACAACGACTAGTTATGCTATTTTCATGGCAATAATCATGTGTATATAGGCATCACGTTCATAAGAAAATAGTCCGATTCTAGCCTGCACCTACTAATATTACTCCATTTCAAGAGCGCTTCTATGCTTGCCTCTCCACGTATTAAGTTCTTGACAAACAAAGTAATGCTTCTAGAACGATGACATGATGTAGACAAAGTAAACTCAACCAACATGAATAAAACCCATCGTTTTATCCTTAGTGGCAACAACACAAAGATGCAACTTGTACCCTTGTGTCACTCGGATATAGAAACTCGTCAGGTTGAACCCACTAAAATGCACCCCCCACGTTGAAGAAATACCAAACTACTTGTCCAAAGCAATTAAATAGATCAAAGAGAATTTCGAAGCTTTGATGATCATGCAAATAAGAACATAAAAATCACAGAAGACTAAAATACTTTTCACGAATAATCTGAACATAAACTCACAATTCAATGGATCCCAACAAAAACACCATACAAAAGAATTACATCGAATAGATCAAAGTGAAGATGCAATGATCATTGTATTGAAGATCAAGAGAGAGAGATAGAGATCTAGGTACTAACTACGTGCACGTAGGTGTGTGGTGAACTACTCACACATCATCATGAGGGCAACAAGGTTGATGAAGAGGCCCTCCGTGATCGATCCCCCTCCGGCAGGGTGCCAAAACGGAGCTCCAGATGGGATCGCTGTAGAACAGAGACTTGTAGAGGCACAAAAAGTGTTTCTCTATGATATTTAGGGTTTTTGGAATATATGTGAATTTATTGGCAAGATATTGGAGGAAGTGGGTCCACCAGAGAGGGACAAGTCATCAAGGCGCGCCCACCCCCCAACCGCGTCCTATTGGCTTGTGCCTCCCTCGTGAGGCTTCCGACCTCCTCCTAAAGCTTCGAGGTCTTTTTTTGTCCAGAAAAATCATAAAAAAGTTTCGGGGCAATTGGACTTTGTTTAGTATAGTAAACCTGAAAAACAAAAAACACGCAGAAAATAGCAACTCGCTCTGGGCACTGAGCGAATAGGTTAGTGCTCAAAAATAATATAGATTAGTAAATTATGACCCAAAACGTATCCTAGGATGATAATATATTAGCATGGAACAATAAAAAATTATAGATACGTTGGAGACGTATCAAGCATCCCCAAGCTTAATTCCTGCTCGTCCTCGAGTAGGTAAATTATAAAAACAATTTTTTTGATGTGACATGTTACCCAATATGTAATCGTTTGCATGTATGTCCATTGAGAAAATATGAATCAACAAACATAAATATAGTAATATTTATAAGAATAAGCAACAAAATCGTCAATGTTTCAAAGTATAGGATCCTAAAAGCATAGTTTAAAAGACCGTACCGGACGAGAGGTTGGACCAAAAAAACCGGAACCGACGCCCTTTCCGATTTTAAGCTAAAAAGACCGACATGCAATTGGACCGGAAAAACTATGTAAACGGCGGATTTTTGCATAATCAGAGGTATTAAAACGATGATTTAACTTGTGCCACACACAAAAATAGAAAAATAACCTGCATCATAGGGAATTCAAATTCAGAATGCTAGATATAGGTGTGTAAGTTGCACCTTTGGCCCAATAACCATCCTAGCTAGCCAACTTTCTTGTTAAAATTAATGAAATGATTGTATTTTACATCTATTTAGTACGACACTAGTACACAAAATGTATTATTTATGATATGAAAAACCAAGCATCGAACCAGCGAACTGGCGGTCCGACCAGTAAAAACCTGAACCGATGGCCTCGCCCTTCGATCACTGGTTCGGCTTTTGAAACTATGTGTGAAACAAAGTTTAGCCCCATTCATCTTTTTTACATTAGCAAGGTATGGCTCAGTCTTCACCACATTAAGACTATTGTCAAGCACCACGGTGTCCAAGTCAGGCAATTGGCTCGTACTCTTTCAATGTGAATCAACGTTTTATTCTCCACGCAATACATGAGCGTGAACAATGGACATAGCATAAGGGTGGAATAGAATATGGTGGTAGGTATCAATGGGGTAAAAATTGGAGAACATAGTCTAACATCAACTAGGCATACCAACGGGATATGGTGATTCCCATTGGTAGATGTCAATGTAAGGAGTAGGGATTGCCATGCAAATGATGCACTAGAGCTATAAGTGTATGAAAGCTCAAATGAAGCTAAGTGGGGGTGTGCATCAAACTTGCTTGGTCATGAAGACCTTGGGAATTTGAGGAAGCCCATCATCGGACTATGCAATCTAAGTTTATAATAATGAAAATTCCCACACGCATATGAAAATGACATATCATGAGACTCACCATATGAAGAGCAAGATGCAACTTTGAGGCAGAAGTGTGGTAACAGATAGTAGATAAGTCCTTTCTCTCATTCATTTTTTTTTGATTTTTTGATTTTTTTATATATGGTGGGCTCAGTTGGCCTCCCCCATTTTTATTTTTCACTCGAAGTATCTCCCCGGCTTGCGGGGGATCATAGTCTCCATCATCCTTTCCTCACTGGGACAATACTCAAATAATGATGATCATCACACTTTTATTTACTTAGAACTCATGAAAGCTCGATATGAAGAACTATGACTCAATATGAATGCCTCTACAGTGTACCAGGATGTGCAATGGTCTAGCATGACATGTTTCAGCAATATGCTGAATGGTGGCTTTGACAGAAATGCTATTTCAGCTTTATATGATCGTGCAAAGCAATATGATGATGAATGAACTAGTCATATGATATAACGATGGAATTTGCATGGCAATATATCTCGGAATGGCTATGGAAATGCCATGATAGGAAAATATGGTGGTTGTTTTGAGGAACATTTAGGAAGGATTATGTGTGACAAAGCATATCATGCCATGGGGTTTTGATGTACCACCGAAGTTTGCACTGATCCTTGAGGTGAGAATGGGCAATGCATGGTACCAAAGAGGCTAGAAAAATATGAGGAGGTGAGATTGCGTATGTCCATGGTATCACATTAGTCATGAAGAACTTGTATACTTATTGCAAAATTCTATTAGTTTCATCACAAATCAAAGCACTAGTCGCATGCCCCGAGGGAGAGGATTGGGAGGAGTTAACCATCGTGCGACTCTGACTCGAAACAACACTAGGATTGTAACGAGGAGTTAACCATCCCCGCCATGTCATTTTAATATTTAGACAAACAAGAAATTAACACCTCATATTACCGGTACTTCTATGAATCAACAATGATGCACTCACACCCTTTTTCGTATTACCATATCAATATCATTAACCAAATATTTATCTTTATGTGCTACATGATGGTTTTGATTATCATTCATTGAGTACTTATTATTTTTGGACTAAATTTATGACCCACGCAAATTACCGTTACTGTTTGTTAACTCAAAAAAATATAAGTGAAGAATGAGAGTGCAAATATTTCTATAAAATCTACACGCCACCTTGCTCAAAAAGATATATGTGAATTACTAGAGCAACTGCTAAGCTCAAAATATGTAAGTGAAGCACATAGAGTGTTCTAACAAATCATGATAAATGTGTGTCTCTCTCACGTTGGTGTGTCTAGCAAATTATTATTGTGGCAACTTAAAATGCAATCTAACGCAAACAACGCTCCTGATGGCGGGAGTCCGGGACTAAGGGGTCCTCGGGCCGCCGATCTATCTCCACAGTCTCGACTCATGGGCCACTTTGGGTAGCCGATGACATATACAAGCACAAGAGTTGGTGGTCAAGACAAGGGCTCCTCTCCATCGACGTAGCCGACTAGGACTCTAGTTATCCTAGGCATTTGGTGTAATATATAAGCCGATGCTGGGCTAGTTGATAGATATTCATTAGACACAACATCTACATCATTAGGGTTTAGACCACAACATACAATATCGAGGTAGATCAACTCAGTACTCGATACTTCATCAATACAACAAGAGCAGGACATAGGGTTTTACCTCCATCAAGAGGGCCCGAACCTGGGTAAAACACCATCTCTTTCGTCCCTGGTTACCTTTCGATTCAAGATGCCTAGTTCGGACCCCCTAATCAAGATCAGCCGGTTTTGACACCGACATTGATGCTTTCGTTGAGAGTTCTGCTGTGTGATCGCTCAAGGATTGATGGCTCATGTGCATATTGTAGTTTTTTCTGGACAACGAATTTGTGTTCGTCGTCCTTGTTTCCTCATGAACAAATCCACAAAATTTCGTCGCATTCTCATGAAGGAATCTCCGTCAATCTCTGATATACGTGAGCCATGTCGAGTATGGACGGGAATCTTGATGAGTTTAGGGCAAGGGGTCCAACGTCCGAATGTCGTTTGAAAAATCCTACTGTTCGCTGGATGCAAAATTCCTATATCGATCACCCCTCAAAATTATAGCTCGATCTGAGTGTTCAAACTCCGGGAAACGTACGATGAGTGCATCAATTTTTCAGATCTATTTTTTTCGCAAAAACGAATCCGACCCGAGTTCATCTTTCTTAATGAACGAGGTTTTCGTACATCCTTTTTGAAAGAATTATTAAGGCATTATTTGTTGTTCTAAAACACATATCCATAAATTTTAAAACTTTCCAAGGCAATCTTGAACGTCGTGCTGGTGTCAAACTGGCACGATAATATTGCTCCACGGCTTCCGAGCTGTGCCGACATCGACTACTGCGCCGCTCTATCGAGCCAAGGACAGCCATCTCAGATCATCATCTCAGTCAGCCGACCAAGAGTTCAGCATCACAAGGGACGAATGATCATTAAGAGAAGCTCTTCAGCCATGGGTTACACGAGTTGGGCGCACCGTTGCTTCATAAAGCCAGCATTGACTGCGTCACAAATACCCACGTGCGTTGGCGTCGCCACACCATTGCTTTTTCAAGCCGACGTCCACCACAACAACCTCCTTCGACACATCGGAAGGCATGGGGGTTCTAGCGCCACCTTACCAATCTACTATGTCACCTCGGCTAGACTGGGGGCTTCACCATATCTTCATCAACCAGTTCTGGGGACTTTGGAGTCACCAGCCGACCAGCGTCCTCATGTTAGCTGGACCGGGGGCTTCACCTCGCCACATCGATCATGGGGCGTCATCACTTCGTCAAGCCGAGCTCTTTGCTCGGGCACCTCGGGTACGCCTTGGGGGATGGGACCTCGACCCGCTGCAAGCCCGACCCTTGTCATCAACACCGAGCACACTAACCAACTAAGTCGCTTTCATGCTCAATTTTTTCCAATTTTTAATTTTTGTGCGGTTCAACCAACCATTATATTTGTTTTAAGCAGAAAAACTGTTTGTTAAAAACTTAGCTTGTTAAGAGCATTGTTTGTTAAGAACACTTCATTTACCCGTGTTACCTTGGGGCTCTTAAAAAATTATATGAGCTATTTTATAATAAATATTTTCCTCTTGGTCGTTGCAAAGTCTTTTTCTACCGCTCATTTCTGACTCGAGTGTGTGTGGTCGATAGCCGGATTGCCACATTTCTTTCTAAAGACGCTTGAGTTTAGTTTGCTAAACTGGTCTCAGAGAAACACTCCGCCTTAGGGATATGGAGGTTGAAGCCGAAGGCCGACCCGCTTGAAATCTTGATATCAGATGTGTCATGTTAAAGCACGGCGGAAGCACAAACTAATTTTAAGATCAATTTTTGGACTGGCACCAAGAAACTTGGTTTAGTTTGGACATAAATTTTTAGCTAAATTCTTTTAGTTTTCCATGCTTTAGACACCATTAACCTATTTTTATGTTTTTCTTTCATGAGGCGAGACATCCTCTTGTTCGAGGTGTTCTCCATGATGGTTCTGCTCGGAAAATCTTTTCCGACCCACAATTTGGCATCTTCCCTGCCAAGCTCCTCCCCGGTGTTGTCAAAACACATTTAAAGGATGAAATAGTTCCCAAGAAGATACGATCCTAGGGTTGGCCATGTTTCCCAACCCAAGTCTCGGTGGCTAGTGGTTATACGGCTCATCACAGAATAAACTACACCAACCGGAAAATCTTTTCCAACCCGTAGTTCGACATCTTTCCTGGTGATGTGCACCTCGACGTTGTTAAAACACACACAACAAGTGCAATATGGTTTCCGAGGAGATTCAATCCTCAGGTTAGTCGGACGCACCCAACCCGAGTCTCGCGGGTTACTGCCCATCACAGTTTAATTCTTAAAGTATGTTGCCGAGCAAGGAATTGATCTTGAGGCCGATTTCGCGGATCGACCTGAGTCTCAGGGGCTACACAGATCATCAATTTTATTTTTTTTCCTTCAGGTGCATCTCAAGTTTTGGACCAACAAGCACCTTGAGGGTTAGTGGCTATATAACTCGAAAGTAATTGAATTGCATTGATCGAAATCAGCCGATGGCTGAGGTGGTGCACTACCTTGGAAGCAGTCTGGCATAAAGCTCGGGAGCAAGTGGCTGACTTCGTAGAGGGCATTTCTGGCATTAAGCTCGGCTGAATTCCTTCAACTTTTTAAAGACGAAGGTAATCTATGACACCTCGGACACCGACCATCCTCGGATTTAGGCTGCAAAAGGACACCTCGGATGCTATCCGACATTGGAGCTTTAACGCAAGAGAACATCGCCACATGGAAATACTTAAAACTCGAGTTGTGGCATAAAAATAATGAGGCATTAATAAAAGCCAATAACTTAAAGCGGCTTGTGGGATGCCCGACGTATGAACTCTTCGGATACACCTTGCGATCCTCAAGATCAATGATGGGAAGCTTGTCAAAAAAATATCAATGATGGGAAGATTTGTTGAACCAATTTTCAAGATCGACAACCGAAGATGAAGAACTGTTTGGAAGAACTAAGAAGAGTCCCCAACTTGAAGACATATGCTCAGAAATCAGGAAGTCATCGACATCCGAACTGGTGTTGGGTGAACATAAATGGGGAGAATAACTCGCCCTACAAGCCGAAGAGTTTGGACGCGTGATGCTAAGGATTAATACTACGACATTGGCAGCCAGTTCGGGGGCTACTGAGGGAGTCCAAGACTAAGGGGTCCTCGGGTTGCTAGTTTATCTCTATAGGCCGGACTAATGGGCCACTTTGGGTAGCCGATAACATATACAAGGAAGATTCCACAAGACTTGGTGATTGATACGTCTCCAACGTATCTATAATTTTTGATGGTTCCATGCTATTATCTTGTCAACTTTGGATGTTTTATATGCATGAATATGCTATTTTATATCTTTTTGGGACTAACCTATTAACTCAGTGCCAAGTGCAAGTTTCAGTTTTTTCCGTGTTTTTGGCCCATTTTTAGACGGAGTCCAAATGGAATGAAACTTTACGATGATTTTTTTGGACCAAAATAGACCCCCGAAGCTTTGGGAGAAGGCCAGATGGGCCACGAGGGAGTCACAAGCCCTCACGCCGCCACCACCCCCCCCGGTGGTGGCGCGCAGGCTTGTGACCTCCTCGTGGGCCCAACTGACGCAATTCCACCGCCATAAATTCCTATAAATTCACAAACCCCCAGAAAGAAACCTAGATCGGGAGTTCCGCCGCCGCAAGCTTCTGTAGCCACCAAAAACTAATCTGGAGCCTGTTCTGGCACCCTGCCGGAGGGCGAATCCATCTCCGGTGGCCATCTTCATCATCCCGACAATCTCCATGACGAGGAGGGAGTAGTTCTACCTCGGGGCTGAGGGTATGTACCAGTAGCTATGTGTTTGATCTCTCTCCCTCTCTCGTGTTCTTGAGATGTCTTGATCTCGATGTACCATGGGCTTTGCTACTATAGTTGGATCTTATGATGTTCTTCCCCCTCTCCCTCTTGTAATGAGTTGAGTTTCCCCTTTGGAGTTATCTTTGCGGATTGAGTCTTTGAGAACACTTGATGTATGTCTTGGACGTGTCTATCTGCTGTGATCAACTTGCGGGTTTGTGACAATTGGGAACCTATGCATATGGGTTGGCACACGTGGATTCATGTGAGTACTTGATGTATGTTTGGGTGATCAACTTGCGGGTTCGTGACATTGGGAACCTATGCACAGGGGTTGGCACACATTTTGACTCTCTGGTAGAAACTTTGGGGCACTCTTTGAAGTTCTATGTGTTGGTTGAATAGATGATTATGAGATTGTGTGATGTATACCATATAATCATACCCACGGATACTTGAGGCGACAATGGAGTATCTAGGTGACATTATGGTCTTGGTTGATATGTATCTTAAGGTGTTATTCTAGTACGAACTCTTGAATAGATCGATCAGAAAGAATAACTTTGTGATGGTTTCATACACGACAATAATCTCTTCGTTTGTTCCCCGCTATTAGTGACTTCGGAGTGACTCTTTGTTGCATGTTGAGGGCTAGTTATATGATCCAATTATGTTATCATTGTTTAGAGAACTTCACTAGTGAAATATGAACCCTAGGCCTTGTTTCCGCGCATTGCAATACCGTTCGTGCTCACTTTTGTTACTAGTTACCTTGCTGTTTTTGTAATTTCAGATTACAAAAACCTATATCTACCATCCATATTGCACTTGTTTCACCATCTCTTCACCGAACTAGTGCACCTATACAACTTACCATTGTATTGGGTGTGCTGGGGACACAAGAGACTCTTTGTTATTTGGTTGCAGGGTTGCTTGAGAGAGACCATCTTCATCCGACGCCTCCCGCGGATTGATAAACCTTAGGTCACCCACTTGAGGGAAAATTGCTACTGTCCTACAAACCTCTGCACTTGGAGGCCCAACAATGTCTACAAGGAGAAGGTTGCGTAGTAGACATCAAGCTCTTTTCTGGCGTCATTGCCGGGGAGGCTAGGTAAGCGGCACTAACATCCCATCAATGAAGCTCTTTTCTGGCACCGTTGCCGGGGAGGTTAGCGCTTGAAGGTATATCTTTAGATCTTAGAATCGAATCTTTTTGTTTCTTTTTCTTTCGCTAGAAAACTACAAAAAAATGGAATTGAGGATGCCTCATATGCTCCATCTTTTCAATGTCTTTCGTGAGCATGATGGGAAGGAAAATTTTGCCCAAGTGCTGAAAGAAGAATTACATAGAATGCTTGGCATAGAATATGTGAATGATGAGCATGATTCAATGTTCTTAGCATGAATTCTTTGAATACCCATGATGCTAATGATATGCAAAGCCACAAGCTTGGGGATGCTATATTTGATGAAGATGATCTTTTTAGTTCTTCCACTTTGAATGATCAAAATCATTTTGATGAAAGCATGCCCCCTATCTATGATGATTATTGTGAGGATACTTATTCTTTAAAGAAGAGGGATGATAAAACTTGTCATACTCTCGAGAACCCTTTTGCTAAACCTTGCTTTTTCATTGTGGACACAATTTGTAGTGCTCAAGTCTTTTACGATACTCCCACTACTATTCTTGAGAATATATTTCCTTATGTGGAGAGTAGTAAAATTTCTATGCTTGTAGATCATGAAAATAAAGCCTTAGGTGCTGGTTATATTGTTGAATTCATTCATGATGCTACTGAAAATTACTATGAGAGAGGATCATATGCTTCTACTTATTGCAATAGTATCAAGCTTCCTCTCCATATGTTGAAATTTTTGAAGCTATGCTTGTTTTGCCTTCCTATGCTAGTTGATTCTTGCTCCAACAAGTTGTTTGTTAACAAAATCCCTATGCATAGGAAGTGGGTTAGACTTAAATGTGCTAGCCATTTGCTCCATGATGCTCTCGTTGTGTTTCAATCCTTACCTTCTATGTGAGCATCATTGAAATCAATGCCTAGCTAAGGGCGTTAAACGATAGCGCTTGTTGGGAGGCAACCCAACGAATCTATCATTTTTATTTCTGTTTTTTGTTTTCCACACTTTCATAATTCTGTTATGATTGTGTTTTCTGTATTTCTTTTTGCGTTTGTGCCAAGCAAAACCGTTATGATTAGTCTTGGGGATGATTGTTTGATCATGCTGGAAAAAGACAGAAACTTTCTGCTCACGAAAATAATTTTAATTTTTATTCTGTAAGAGATTTTGAGTTGATTCTTTTTTCTTCTGATTCCTATGCAATTTCTTCAGACTGTCGTAATGTTTCAGAATTTTTGAAGTAACATAGGTATACGAAATATACAGATTGCTACAGACTGGTCTGCTGTTAACAGATTCTGTTTTTGTTGAGTTGGTTGCTTATTTTGATGAAACTATGGATAGTATCGGAGGGTATTAACCATGGAAGATTGGAAATACAGTAACCCAACATCAGCATAAGTAGAATTTAAGTTTTCTACAGTACCAAAGGAAGTGGTGGTTTGCTTTCTCATACTAATGTTATCACGAGTTTTTGTTTAAGTTTCGTGTTGTGAAGTTTTCAAGTTTTGGGTGAAGTTCTTATGGACAAAGAGATAAAGAGTGGCAAGATCTCAAGCTTGGGGATGCCCAAGGCACCCCAAGAGGTTCAAGGATGCCATAAAAGCCTAAGCTTGGGGATGCCCCGGGAAGGCATCCCCTCTCTCGTCTTCAATCCATCGGTAACGTTACTTGGGGCTATATTTTTATTCACCACATGTTATGTGTTTTGCTTGGAGCGTCTTGTATCGTAGGAGTCTTTTATTTTTTTTGTGTCACAATCATCCTTGCTGCACACCTAGAGAGAGACATGCACTCACTGTGATTTTGTCGAGCTTCACTTATATCCTTTGGTAAACAATTCAACTCACATGTGCTTCACTTATATCTTTTGAGCTAGATACTTTTGATCTATGTTCTTCACTTATATCTTTCAGAGCACAACGGTGCGTGGCTTGGTAGTTTATCTATGCTTTGAAAGTAGTCTCAAAAGGGGTAGTTATCCAAAGGGATATGAAAATTTCCACCTTCATGTGTATTGAATACTTAGAGAAGTTTGATTCATCTCAATTAGTTTTGAGTTGTGGTTTTGGTAATATTGAAGTCATGCTAGTAAGGTGTTGTGGATCTAGATATATTTGTGTTGAAGTTAGTGATTCCCGTAGCATGCACGTATGGTGAACCGCTATGTGATGAAATTTGAGCATGATTAGTATATTGATTGTCATCCTTTGCGTGGTGGTCGGGATTGCGCGATGGTTTATACCTACCAAGCCTTCCCCTAGGAGTATGCGTTGAATGCTTTGTTTCGATTACTAATAAAACTTTTGCAACAAGTATATGAGTTCTTCATGACTAATGTTGAGTCCATAGTTTAGATGCACTTTCACCTTCCACCATCACTATCTTCTTAGTGCCGTGCAACTTTCGCTGGTGCACAAAACCCACCATTAGCCTCCCTCAAAACAGCCACCATACCTACCCACTATGGCTTTTTCAAAGTCATTCCGAGATATATTTCCATGCAACTACCACCATGACATGCGCCACCACATCTACATTGCCATTGCATGATCGTAAGATAGCTAGCATGATGTTTCCATTAATGTCTATGCCATGCTAGATCATTGCCACGGTACACTACCGAAGGCATTCCATATAGAGTCATTGTTGCTCTCAGTTTTGAGTTGAAAGTGTGATGATCATAATTGATGGAGCATTGTCCCATGTGAGGAAATAAAAGAGGCCAAAGAATCCCACCAAAAAATAGGCCAAAGAGCCCACCAAAAAAATAAAAAAAATAAAAAATAGAGAAAAAGAGAGAAAGGACAATGCTACCACTTTTTCCACACTTGTGCATATTAAGCACCATGATCTTCATGATTGAGAGTCTCACGTTTTTTCACCACCATATAGCTAGTGGGAAAATCTTCGTTATATAACTTGGCTTGTATATTCCAATGATAGGCTTCCTCAAAATTGCCTTAGGTCTTCGTGAGCAAGCAAGTTGGATGCACACCCACTAGTTTTCTTTAAGAGCTTTCACTTACTCTTAGCTCTAGTGCATCATTTGTATGGCAATCCCTACTCATTCACATTGATATCTATTGATGAGCATCTCCACAGCTCATTGATATGCGTAGTTAATGTGACTATCTTCTCCTTTTTGTCTTGCAACCTCCACCACACTTCACACCATCTATAGTGCTATAACCATGGCTCACGCTCATGTATTGCGTGAGAGTTGAAAAGGTTTGAGAAAGTAAAGGTGTGAAACAATTACTTGGACAATACCGGGGTTGTGCATGATTTAAATTCGTTGTGCAATGATGATAGAGCATAGCAGACTATATGCTTTTGTAGGGATAACTTTCTTTTGGCCTTGTTATTTTGAAAGTTCATGATTACCTTGCTAGTTTGCTTGAATTATTATTGTTTCCACATCAATAGCAAACTATTTTTTGAATCTAACAGATCTGAACATTCATGTCACGTGAGAGGAGTTACAAAGGACATCTATGCTAGGTAGCATGCAACATAAAAAATTCATTCTTTATCACTTCCCTACTCGAGGACGAGCAGGAATTAAGCTTGGGGATGCTTGATACGTCTCCAACATATCTATAATTTTTGATGGTTCCATGCTATTATCTTGTCAACTTTGGATGTTTTATATGCATGAATATGCTATTTTATATCTTTTTTGGGACTAACCTATTAACTCAGTGCCAAGTGCCAGTTTCAGTTTTTTCCGTGTTTTTGGCCCATTTTCAGACGGAGTCCAAATGGAATGAAACTTTACGATGATTTTTTTGGACCAATACAAACCCCCGAAGCTTTGGGAGAAGGCCAGATGGGCCGCGAGGGAGTCACAAGCCCTCAGACCGCCACCACCCCCCCCGGTGGTGGCGCGCAGACTTGTGACCTCCTCGTGGGCCCAACTGACGCAATTCCACTGCCATAAATTCCTATAAATTCAAAACCCCCCAGAAAGAAACCTAGATCGGGAGTTCCGCCGCCGCAAGCCTGTGTAGCCACCAAAAACCAATCTGGAGCCCGTTCTGGCACCCTGCCGGAGGGGGAATCCATCTCCGGTGGCCATCTTCATCATCCCGGCGATCTCCATGACGAGGAGAGAGTAGTTCTCCCTCGGGGCTGAGGGTATGTACCAGTAGCTATGTGTTTGATCTCTCTCTCTCTCGTGTTCTTGAGATGTCTTGATCTCGATGTACCATGGGCTTTGCTACTATAGTTGGATCTTATGATGTTCTTCCCCCTCTCCCTCTTGTAATGAATTGAGTTTCCCCTTTGGAGTTATCTTTGCAGATTGAGTCTTTGAGAACACTTGATGTATGTCTTGCACGTGTCTATCTGCTGCGATCAACTTGCGGGTTTGTGACAATTGGGAACCTATGCATATGGGTTGGCACACGTGGATTCATGTGAGTACTTGATGTATGTTTGGGTGATCAACTTGCGGGTTCGTGACATTGGGAACCTATGCACAGGGGTTGGCACACGTTTTGACTCTCTGGTAGAAACTTTGGGGCACTCTTTGAAGTTCTATGTGTTGGTTGAATAGATGATTCTGAGATTGTGTGATGCATATCGTATAATCAAACCCACGGATACTTGAGGTGACAATGGAGTATCTAGGTGACATTAGGGTCTTGGTTGATATGTATCTTAAGGTGTTATTCTAGTACGAACTCTTGAATAGATCGATCAGAAAGAATAACTTTGTGGTGGTTTCGTACCCGACAATAATCTCTTCGTTTTTTCCCCGCTATTAGTGACTTCGGAGTGACTCTTTGTTGCATGTTGAGGGCTAGTTATATGATCCAATTATGTTATCATTGTTGAGAGAACTTCACTAGTGAAAGTATGAACCCTAGGCCTTGTTTCCGCGCATTGAAATACCGTTCGTTCTCACTTTTGTTACTAGTTACCTTGCTGTTTTTGTAATTTCAGATTAGAAAAACCTATATCTACCATCCGTATTGCACTTGTTTCACCATCTCTTCGCCGAACTAGTGCACGTATACAACTTACCCTTGTATTGGGTGTGTTGGGGACACAAGAGACTCTTTGTTATTTGGTTGCAGGGTTGCTTGAGAGAGACCATCTTCATCCTACGCCTCCCACGGATTGATAAACCTTAGGTCACCCACTTGAGGGAAAATTGCTACTGTCCTACAAAACTCTGCACTTGGAGGCCCAACAACGTCTATAAGGAGAAGGTTGCGTAGTAGACATCATTGATCAAGACAAGGGATCCTCTCCACCGACGTAGCCGACTAGGACTTGTTATCCTAGACCTCTGGTGTAATATATGAGCCGAGAACAGGCTAGTTGATAGATATTCATTAGACACAATGTCTACATCATTAGGGTTTAGACCACAACATACGATCCCGAGGTAGATCAAGTCAGTAGTCGATACTTCATCAATACAATAAGATCACTACGTAGGGTTTTACCGCCATCAAGAGGGCAGGAACCTGGGAAAAACACCGTCTCTTTCATACCCTATTAACTATCGATTCAAGATCCATAGTTTGGACCTTCTACTCGAGATCAGCCAGTTTTTACACCGACGGCTCCAAGCAAAACTCATATCATGTGAGGAATAAAAATGTAGCTCCAAGTGACATACCGATGGATTGAGATGAAAGACGGGATGCCTTCTGGGGCATCCCCAAGTTTAGGTGCTTGAGTCTTCCTATAATATTACCTTGGTGTTCCTTGGGCATCCCCAAGCTTAGGCTCTTTCCACTCCTTATTCTATTGCCCATCGTGATAACATCCAAAACATGAAAACTTCAATCACACAAAACTCAACAAAACTTCGTGAGATCCGTTAGTGTAAGCAACATATTAATAACTAGGTACTGTTGTAAATTGATTCATATTTAGTTATTGCATAATAGTGTTGGAATTATGCCCTAGAGGCAATAATAAATATAGTTATTATTATAATTCCTGTATCAAGATAATCGTTTATTATCCATGCTATAATTGTATTGAATGAAGACTCATTTACATGTGTGGATACATAGACAAAACACCGTCCCTAGCAAGCCTCTAGTTGGCTAGCCAGTTGATCAAAGATAGTCAGTGTCTTCTGATTATGAACAAGGTGTTGTTGCTTGATGACTGGATCACGTCATTAGGAGATTCACATGATGGACTAGACCCAAACTAATAGACGTAGCATGTTGATCGTGTCATTTTGTTGCTATTGTTTTCTGCGTGTCAAGTATTTATTCCTATGACCATGAGATCATATAACTCACTGACACCAGAGGAATGCTTTGTGTGTATCAAACGTCGCAACGTAACTGGGTGACTATAAAGATGCTCTACAGGTATCTCCGAAGGTGTTAGTTGAGTTAGTATGGATCAAGACTGGGATTTGTCACTCCGTGTGAACGGAGAGGTATCTCGGGGCCCACTCGGTAATACAACATCACACACAAGCCTTGCAAACAATGTAACTTAGTGTAAGTTGCGGGATCTTGTATTACGGAACGAGTAAAGAGACTTGCCGGTAAACGAGATTGAAATAGGTATACGGATACTAACGATCGAATCTCGGGCAAGTAACATACCGAAAGACAAAGGGAATGACATATGGGATTATATGAATCCTTGGCACTGAGGTTCAAACGATAAGATCTTCGTAGAATATGTAGGATCCAATATGGGCATCTAGGTCCCGCTATTGGATATTGACCGAGGAGTCTCTCGGGTCATGTCTACATAGTTCTCGAACCCGCAGGGTCTGCACACTTAAGGTTCGACGTTGTTTTATGCGTATTTGAGTTATATGGTTGGTTACCGAATGTTGTTCGGAGTCCCGGATGAGATCACGGACGTCACGAGGGTTTCTAGAATAGTCCAGAAACGAAGATTGATATATAGGATGACCTCATTTGATTACCAGAAGGTTTTCGGAGTTACCGGGAATGTACCGGGAATGATGAATGGGTTCCGGGAGTTCACCGGGGGGGGGGGGGGCAACCCACCCCGGGGAAGCCCATAGGCCTTGAGGGTGGCACACCAGCACTTAGTGGGCTGGTGGGACTGCCCAAAAGGGCTCTATGCACCAAGAAGAGAAAATCAAGAGAAAAGAAAAAAAAGGGAGGAGGTGGGAAGGAAGGGGGACTCCCTCCCAGCAAACCAAGTCCAACTCGGTTTGGGGGGGGGGAGTCCTCCCCCCTTGGACTCGGCCGACCCCCTTGGGGCTCCTTGAGCCCCAAGGCATGGTCCCCTCCCTCCCACCTATATATACGGAGGTTTTAGGGCTGATTTGAGACGACTTTTCCACGGCAACCCGACCACATACCTCCACGGTTTTTCCTCTAGATCGCGTTTCTGCGGAGCTCGGGCGGAGCCCTGCTGAGACAAGGTCATCACCAACCTCCAGAGTGCCTTCACGCTGCCGGAGAACTCTTCTACCTCTCCGTCTCTCTTCTTGGATCAAGAAGGCCGAGATCATCGTCGAGCTGTACGTGTGCTGAACGCGGAGGTGCCGTCCGTTCGGTAATAGATCGTGGGACTGATCGCGGGGTTGTTCGCGGGGCGGATCGAGGGACGTGAGGACGTTCCACTACATCAACCGTGTTCACTGACGCTTCTGCTGTACGATCTACAAGGGTACGTAGATCACTCATCCCCTCTCGTAGATGGACATCACCATGATAGGTCTTCGTGCGCGTAGGAAATTTTTTGTTTCCCATGCGACGTTCCCCAACAGTGGCATCATGAGCTAGGTTCATGCGTAGATGTCTTCTCGAGTAGAACACAAAAGTTTTTGTGGGCGGTGATGTGCGTTTTGCTGCCCTCCTTAGTCTTTACTTGATTCTGCGGTATTGTTGCATTGAAGCGGCTTGGACCGACATTACTCGTACGCTTACGAGAGACTGGTTTCATCGTTACGAGTAACTCCGTTGCTCAAAGATGACTGGCAAGTGTCGGTTTCTCCAACTTTAGTTGAATCGGATTTGACCGAGGAGGTCCTTGGATGAGGTTAAATAGCAACTCATCTATCTCCGTTGTGGTGTTTGCGTAAGTAAGATGCGATCCTACTAGATACCCTTTGTCACCACGTAAAACATGCAACAACAAAATTAGAGGACGTCTAACTTGTTTTTGCAGGGTATGCTTGTGATGTGATATGGCCAACGATGTGATGTGATATATTGGATGTATGAGATGATCATGTTGTAATAGAAATATCGACTTGCACGTTGATGGTACGGCAACCGGCAGGAGCCATAGGGTTGTCTTTATACTAACGTTTGTGCTTGCAGATGCGTTTACTATTTTGCTAGGATGTAGCTTTAGTAGTAATAGCATGAGTAGCACGACAACCCCGATGGCAACACGTTGATGGAGATCATGGCGTGGCGCCGGTGACAAGAAGATCGTGCCGGTGCTTTGGTGATGTTGATCAAGAAGCACGTGATGATGGCCATATCATGTCACTTATGAATTGCATGTGATGTTAATCCTTTTATGCACCTTATTTTGCTTAGAACGACGGTAGCATTATGAGGTGATCTCTCACTAAAATTTCAAGACGAAATTGTGTTCTCCCCGACTGTGCACCGTTGCTACAGTACGTCGTTTCGAGACACCACGTGATGATCGGGTGTGATAGACTCAACGTTCACATACAACGGGTGCAAAACAGTCGCGCACGCGGAACACTCGGGTTAAGCTTGACGAGCCTAGCATGTGCAGACATGGCCTCGGAACACATGAGACCGAAAGGTCGATCATGAATCATATAGATGATATGATTAGCATAGGGATGCTTACCACTGAAACTATACTCAACTCACGTGATGATCGGACTTGAGCTAGTGTAAGTGGATCATGAACCACTCAAATGACTAGAGAGATGTACTTTTTGAGTGGGAGTTTAGCGAATAATTTGATTAAGTTAAACTCTAATTATCTTGAACATAGTCTAAGTCCACTTTGAGTATATTTGTGTTGTAGATCATGGCTCACGCGACAGTCATCCTGAATTTTAATACGTTCCTAGAGAAAGCTAAGTTGAAAGATGATGGAAGCAACTTTGTAGACTGGGCTCGTAATCTTAAGCTAATCTTACAAGCTGGGAAGAAGGATTATGTCCTTAATGCTGCGTTAGGAGATGAACCACCCGCTACGGCTGATCAGGATGTTAAGAACGCTTGGTTAGCACGTAAGGAGGACTACTCAATAGTTCAATGTGCAGTCTTGTATGGCTTAGAACCGGGACTTCAACGTCGCTTTGAGCGTCATGGTGCATTTGAGATGTTCCAGGAGTTGGAGTTTATCTTTCAGAAGAACGCCCGGATCGAGAGGTATGAGATCTCCGATAAATTCTATGCTTGCAAGATGGAGGAAAACTCATCTGTCAGTGAACATGTGCTCAAAATGTCTGGGTACTCAAACCGTCTAGCTGAGCTGGGGATTGAACTCCCGCAAGAAGCTATCACTGACAGAATCCTTCAATCACTGCCGCCAAGCTATAAAGGCTTTGTGTTGAACTACAACATGCAAGGGATGAACAAGTCTCCCGGCGAGTTGTTTGCGATGCTAAAAGTCGTAGAGTCCAAACTCCGTAAAGAGCATCAAGTGTTGATCGTGAATAAGACCACTAGTTTCAAGAGAAACGGCAAAGGCAAGAAGGGCAATTCGAAGAAGAGCGGCAAGCCTGTTACCAATCCGACGAAGAAACCCAAAGCTGGACCTAAGCCGGAAACGGAGTGTTACTATTGCAAGGGTATGGGTCACTTGAAGCGCAATTGCCCCAAGTATCTGGCAGATAAGAAGGCGGGCAAAGAAAAAATCAGGTATATTTGATATACATGTTATTGATGTGTACTTAACCGGCTCTCGTAGTAGTGCCTGGGTATTCGATACCGGTTCTGTTGCTCATATTTGCAACTCGAAACAGGAACTGCGGAATAGGCGAAGGCTGGCGAAAGATGAAGTGACGATGCACGTAGGAAATGGTTCCAAGGTTGATGCAATCGCTGTCGGCACAGTGTCACTTCAGTTACCGTCAGGATTAGTGATGAACTTAAATCATTGTTATTTAGTGCCTGCGTTGAGCATGAACATTATATCTGGATCTTGTTTATTGCGAGACGGTTACTCTTTTAAGTCAGAGAATAATGGTTGTTCTATTTCTATGAGTGACATCTTTTATGGTCATGCACCGAATGTGAGAGGATTGTTCATATTGAATCTTGATAGCGATACGCATATACATAACATTGAGACCAAAAGAGTTAGAGTTAACAATGATAGCGCCATATTTTTGTGGCACTGCCGCTTAGGTCATATTGGTGTAAAGCACATGAAGAAACTCCATGCTGATGGACTTTTGGAGTCACTTGACTTTGATTCACTTGACACGTGCGAACCATGCCTCATGGGCAAGATGACTAAGACTCCGTTCTCAGGAACGATGGAGCGTGCAAGTGACTTGTTGGAAATCATACATACCGATGTGTGTGGTCCGATGAGCGTGGAGGCACGCAGCGGATATCGTTATTTTCTCACCTTCACTGACGATTTAAGTAGATATGGTTATGTCTACTTGATGAAGCACAAGTCTGAAACATTTGAAAAGTTCAAGCAATTTCAGAGTGAAGTGGAAAATCATCGTAACAAGAAGATCAAGTTCCTGCAGTCTGATCGTGGGGGTGAATATCCGAGTTTCGAGTTTGGTGCTCACTTAAGACAATATGGAATTGTTTCAAAGTTAACACCGCCTGGAACACCACAGCGTAATGGTGTGTCCGAACGTCGTAATCGTACTCTATTAGAGATGGTGCGATCTATGATGTCTCTTACTGATTTGCCGTTATCATTTTGGGGCTATGCATTAGAAACAACTGCATTCACTTTAAATAGGGCACCATCAAAATCCGTTGAGATGACACCATACGAACTGTGGTATGGCAAAAGGCCAAAGTTGTCGTTTCTTAAAGTTTGGGGATGTGATGCTTATGTCAAAAAGCTTCAGCCTGAAAAGCTGGAACCCAAAGCGGAAAAGTGCGTCTTCATAGGTTACCCAAAAGAGACAGTTGGGTACACCTTCTATCTCAAATCCGAGGGCAAAGTGTTTGTTGCTAAAAACGGAGCTTTTCTCGAGAAGGAGTTTCTCTCGAGAGAATTGAGTGGGAGGAAGATAGAACTTGACGAGGTTGTCGAACCTCTCATCCCTCTGGATGGTGGCGCAGGGCAAGGGGTAACCACTGTCATTGCAACGCCGGTTGAGGAGGAAGTTAATGATGATGATCATGAAACTCCAGTTCAAGTTTCTGTCGAACCACGCAGGTCGACGAGACCACGTGCTGCTCCAGAGTGGTACGGTAATCCCGTCTTATCAATCATGTTGTTAGACAACAATGAACCTGCGAATTATGAAGAAGCAATGGTGGGCCCAGATTCCAACAAATGGCTGGAAGCCATGAAGTCCGAGATAGGATCCATGTATGAGAACAAAGTGTGGACTTTGGAGGTACTGCCTGAGGGCCGCAAGGCCATTCAGAACAAATGGATCTTTAAGAGGAAGACATACGCTGACGGTAATGTGACCGTTTATAAAGCTCGACTTGTGGCAAAGGGTTTTTCACAAGTTCAAGGAGTTGACTACGATGAGACTTTCTCACCCGTAGCGATGCTTAAGTCCGTCAGAATCATGTTAGCAATAGCTGCATTTTTTGATTATGAAATCTGGCAGATGGATGTCAAAAGGGCGTTCCTTAACGGTTTCCTTAAGGAAGAGTTTTATATGATACAACCTGAAGGTTTTGTCGATCCTAAGAATGCTAACAAGTTGTGCAAGCTCCATCGATCCATTTATGGACTGGTGCAAGCATCGCGGAGTTGGAACAAACGCTTTGATGAGGTGATCAAAGCATTTGGGTTTATACAAGTGGTTGGAGAATCTTGTATTTACAAGAAAGTGAGTGGGAGCTCTGTGGCGTTTCTAATATTATATGTGGATGACATATTACTGATTGGAAACAACGTAGAGTTTTTAGAGAGCATAAAGGATTACTTGAATAAAAGTTTCTCTATGAAGGACCTAGGAGAAGCTGCTTACATTCTAGGCATTAAGATCTATAGGGATAGATCAAAATGCCTGATAGGACTTTCACAAAGCACATACCTTGATAAAGTTTTGAAGAGGTTCAAAATGGAACAGTCCAAGAAAGGGTTCTTGCCAGTTCTACAAGGTACGAGATTGAGGAAGACTCAGTGCCCAGCAACTGATGAAGATATAGAGCATATGCGCTCCGTCCCCTATGATTTAGCCATAGGTTCTATCATGTATGCGATGCTGTGCACTAGACCGGATGTTAGCCTGGCCATAAGTATGGCAGGTAGGTTCCAGAGTAATCCAGGAGTGGATCACTAGACAGCGGTCAAGAATATCCTGAAGTACATGAAAAGGACTAAGGAGATGTTTCTCGTGTATGGAGGTGATGAAGAGCTCGCCGTAAAAGGTTACGTCGATGCAAGCTTTGACACAGATCCGGACGACTCTAAGTCACAAACCGGATACATATTTATTCTTAATGGGGGTGCAGTAAGCTGGTGCAGTTCCAAGCAAAGCGTCGTAGCAGATTCTACATGTGAAGCGGAGTACATGGCTGCCTCGGAGGCGGCTAAGGAGGGTGTCTGGATGAAGCAGTTCATGACGGATCTTGGAGTGGTGCCAAGCGCACTGAATCCAATAACCTTGTTCTATGACAACACTGGTGCCATTGCCTTAGCAAAGGAACCGCGGTTTCACAAGAAGACCAGACACATCAAACGACGCTTCAACCTCATCCGCGACTACGTCGAGGGAGAGGACGTGAATATATGCAAAGTGCACACGGATCTGAATGTAGCAGACCCACTGACTAAACCTCTTCCACGGCCAAAACATGATCAACACCAGAACTGTATGGGTGTTAGATTTATTACAATGTAATTCACATGCTGATGTGAGGCCTAGATTATTGACTCTAGTGCAAGTGGGAGACTGTTGGAATTATGCCCTAGAGGCAAAAATAAATATAGTTATTATTATAATTCCTGTATCAAGATAATCGTTTATTACCCATGCTATAATTGTATTGAATGAAGACTCATTTACATGTGTGGATACATAGACAAAACACCGTCCCTAGCAAGCCTCTAGTTGGCTAGCCAGTTGATCAAAGATAGTCAGTGTCTTCTGATTATGAACAAGGTGTTGTTGCTTGATGACTGGATCACGTCATTAGGAGATTCACGTGATGTACTAGACCCAAACTAATAGACGTAGCATGTTGATCGTGTCATTTTGTTGCTATTGTTTTCTGCGTGTCAAGTATTTATTCCTATGACCATGAGATCATATAACTCAGTGACACCGGAGGAATGCTTTGTGTGTATCAAACGTCGCAACATAACTGGGTGACTATAAAGATGCTCTACAGGTATCTCCGAAGGTGTTAGTTGAGTTAGTATGGATCAAGACTGGGATTTGTCACTCCGTGTGAACGGAGAGGTATCTCGGGGCCCACTCGGTAATACAACATCACACACAAGCCTTGCAAGCAATGTAACTTAGTGTAAGTTGCGGGATCTTGTATTACGGAACGAGTAAAGAGACTTGCCGGTAAACGAGATTGAAATAGGTATACGGATACTAACGATCGAATCTCGGGCAAGTAACATACCGAAGGACAAAGGGAATGACATACGGGATTATATGAATCCTTGGCACTGAGGTTCAAACGATAAGATCTTCGTAGAATATGTAGGATCCAATATGGGCATCCAGGTCCCGCTATTGGATATTGACCGAGGAGTCTCTCGGGTCATGTCTAAATAGTTCTCGAACCCGCAGGGTCTGCACACTTAAGGTTCGACGTTGTTTTATGCGTATTTGAGTTATATGGTTGGTTACCGAATGTTGTTCGGAGTCCCGGATGAGATCACGGACATCACGAGGGTTTCCGGAATAGTCCGGAAATGAAGATTGATATATAGGATGACCTCATTTGATTACCGGAAGGTTTTCGGAGTTACCGGGAATGACGAATGGGTTCCGGGAGTTCACCGGGGGGGGGGGGCAACCCACCTGAGGGAAGCCCATAGGCCTTGAGGGTGGCACACCAGCACTTAGTGGGCTGGTGGGACAGCCCAAAAGGGCTCTATGCGCCAAGAAGAGAAAATCAAGAGAAAAGAAAAAAAAAGGAAGGAGGTGGGAAGGAAGGGGGACTCCCTCCCACCAAACCAAGTCCAACTCGGTTTGGGGGGGGGAGTCCTCCCCCCTTGGACTCGGCCAACCCCCTTGGGGCTCCTTGAGCCCCAAGGCAAGATCCCCTCCCTCCCACCTATATATACGGAGGTTTTAGGGCTGATTTGTGACGACTTTTCCACGGCAGCCCGACCACATACCTCCACGGCTTTTCCTCTAGATCGCGTTTCTGCGGAGCTCGGGCGGAGCCCTGCTGAGACAAGGTCATCACCAACCTCCGGAGCGCCGTCACGCTACCGGAGAACTCTTCTACCTCTCCGTCTCTCTTGCTGGATCAAGAAGGCCGAGATCATCGTCGAGCTGTACGTGTGCTGAACGCGGAGGTGCCGTCCGTTCGATACTAGATCGTGGGACTGATCGCGGGATTGTTCGCGGGGCGGATCGAGGGACGTGAGGACGTTCCACTACATCAACCGCGTTCACTAACGCTTCTGCTGTACGATCTACAAGGGTACGTAGATCACTCATCCCCTCTCGTAGATGGACATCACCATGATAGGTCTTCGTGCGCGTAGGAAATTTTTTGTTTCCCATGCGACGTTCCCGAACAAATAGGTACTCTATTCTAACTTCTCCAAGGATTATACCCCCCGATACAATCCATAGCATCATCAAAACAAGCAAACTATGCAAGCGAAAAACATAATTTGTCTAAAACTAAACAATCTGTAATGATCTGTAATGAACCTATACTTCTCTAACTCCAAAAATTCTAAAACATTAGGAAGACTTGAGGAATTTTAATAGCAATTTCTGTGTATAAAATAAGCTTAAAATTACGTTTCAGTAAAATAAGAGAAATTCTGCACTAGACGTCAAAGTTTTTGTTTTTGCACCGTATCAATTATACTTATCATATAGGTCATCCCAAAGGCTTTACTTGGCACAAAGACTAATTTAAACATAAAAACACAATAATTACATAATAAATAATCATTGTTTTATTTTTTAATAAATAATCATTTCATCACACCAAAACATAAAATAAAAACAAAAACTAAGATAACTATTGGGTTGCCTCCCAAGAAGCGCTATTGTTTTATGCCCCTAGGTAGGCATAATGCATATGATCAAGTGTTGTCATCTTTTCGAAGATGAACCATCATGATATGATCATATTCCCTCCTTTAACCAGCAAGATTTCTAATTGTTAAGAAAATAATAATTGAAAGGACTAAATTGCAAAACACATGGATCCAGGAGATCTACCCAAAGAGGAATATGGGGCTCTTATTTTGGTTTTTCATAAGTGATAGTCAACTCCTTACTGTATAAGTTCTGATAGAGGTATTTTCTTACTTATATTTCAAGCTCATAACCCGATCCAAGTTTTTGTATAGAAAATTTATCATTGTGTTCACAAATATTATCAACTAAGACATTAAGTGGAACCTTCTTTCTAAGATTCTCATCATAAGCAATATAGTCGATGGATCTTAGTTTTCTTATTTCTTCCATCTCATAAAGAATCCCTTCTACGGGTGGGCACTCACTATTAACCCTATAATGATAAAACATATCCCTAGACTCTTGCATGATATTACTAAATTATTGAACAATAAATATAGTGGCTACATGTTTGGCAGAAGCTTCATGAATATTAGAGAATTCTAGAAACAACCATTGTATGAAAGGATGTATGTGCACAAATTGACTTTCCAATTGTAGTATAAGCAAAGATATAGCATCCACATAACTTCTAGTTCTATAAACAATAGAACCTCCTATCAATGGTAATGATCCTGCACAAGTGAAAAAATCTTGAATCATAGTCTTTCCAATAATATTGCCACTAAGTATGTGTAGTTTCTTAGTTTGCATAATAGGTTCTACCTCGGAAGGATCATCATTCGCAAGATTATCAAGTTTTTTGTTAGCAACTTCATCAAAATTTATTTTTTGCATTCTCATCACAAGGTGAAGTTGGATAATCAAGGGCTTCCACACTAGAGGCGGAGGTATCACTAATTTAAAATTCGGACATAATAGCATCTTTCAAGCAAATGTGACAAGCAAAGAAAACAAAGGAGTAACAAGCAAAGATAAATATTTTTGATTTTTTGAGTTTTTTGGAAGTAGGAAAAATATAACAACAAATAAAAAGAAGAATAAGTGAATGATATTTTGTGTGAAGTTACTTGATAGTTGGTGATGATATTCCCTTGAAACGGCGCCACAAATCCTTCGTGATACTTGTGATCTGTGCAACACAATATGGGTAAGTATTTCCCTCAGTTAAGAAACCAAGCTTTATATTGAACCAATAGGAATATCAATCCTCAACCGTCTTCAGTGGTTGCACACAAAAGAGCAAACAACTTTCACCCAACGGGGATAAGAGGGTTGTTACTCCCCTTGATCTCATTATTTGCAAGCGAGTGCGATGTGTAGATAATCGTAGATAATTGTAACTTGCATATTAAAATAAAATAAAAATAATAACAGTGAAGAAATTATATTTTGTACTAATATATAAGTGAATAGACCCCGGGGGCATAGTGTTCTCTAGTGGCATCTCTATGAAAGCAACATATAGTGGGTAAGCAAATTACTATTCAGCCATTGACAGAACATTGGATAGTTAAGCAATTCTCATGGAAATGATAATGTGTATATAGGCATCACATACATAAGAAAATAGATTGAATCCTGCCTGCACCTACTACTATTACTCCACTTCAAGAGTACTTCTATGATTGCCTCTCTACATATTAAGTTCATGACAAATATAGTAATGCTTGAGGACATTGACATGATGTAAACAAAGTAAACTCAACCAATATGAATAAACTTCATCATTTTATCCTTAGTGGCAACAACACAAAGACGCAACCTGTCCTCTTCTGTCACTGGGATATAGAAACTCGACAGGTTGAACCCACTACAACGCACCCCTCCCACGAAAGAAATACCAAATTACTTGGCCAAAGCAATTCAATAGATTAGAGAGAACTACGAAGCAATGATTGTCATGAAAATAAGAATCATAAAACTCACATAAGACTCAAATAATTTTTATGAATAATCTGAACATAAATCCACAATTCATCGGATCCCAACAAACACACCATACAAAAGAATTACATCGTTTAGATCAAAAAGAAGATGTGATGATCATTGTATTGAAGATCAAGATCAAGAGAGAGAGAGAGAGATAGCCATCTAGGTACTAACAACGGACCCGTAGGTCTATGGTGAACTACTCACACACCATCATGAGGGCATCAAGGTTGATGAAGAGGCTCTCTTTGATCGACCCCCCTCCGGTAGTGTGCCGAAATGGAACTCCAGAAGGGATCGCCGTGGAACGGAGACTTGCAACAACGGAAAAAGTTGTTCTCTCTAATATTTATGGTTTTTGGAATATGTGAGAATTTATAGGACAGAGATTGGAGGACCTGGGGCCACCATGGAGGGACAAGCCATGAGGGCGTGCCCACCCCCTACATCGCCTTATTGGCTTGTGCCTCCCTCGTGAGGCTTCCATCCTCCTCCTAAAGATTCCAGTTCTTCTTTTGGTATAGAAAAAAATCATAAAAAAGTTTCGGAACAATTGGACTTCATTTGGCACAGTAAACCTAAAAACAAAAAAACACACAGAAAACAACTGGCACTAGGCATTGAGTCAATATGTTAGTGATCAAAAATAATATAAATTGGTAAATTATGATCCAAAAAGTATCCTAGGATGATAATATATTAGCATGGAACAATAAAAAATTATAAATACATTGGAGACGTATCACAGGCGTGTTGCATCATGGCAATTTAAACACCTCACATCCATGTTTTCATCTCAACTCGATCTCATCCATCTTCACCAACTTACCATCCAACATGCCGTGCAAGACAAGATGTAGTTCTACGACCCAACCTACCATCTCCCGGCCACCATGTCGGAGATGTTTTACCCCGTCGGGGTCATCATGGAGAACATCCTTGGCATGTGGGCCATCTCAAGGTGGAGGGGCTCGAGAGAGATGGCAAACTTCTTCCTCACTGTCGGCTACCGGTACCTACCATGTGTCTCTCTTGTGATGTTCCACGAGGAAGAGGTTCGTGGCATGGGAGCCATTGTGATTGGCCTCACTGCTCGCTTCATTAACTGCCTCAACTCCCACTTCCACGACAAAGTCTTCTGGTGTGGGTGCGAGTTCATTGCCTTCATCACCCACAACATATTCACCAACTTGGACAATGTCTTCCCCACCGCCAACGACATGCACACTCTCCCCTACAACACTGAGGAAGAGGAGTGAAATTGGTGGTGGAGGGGGCCGATCGTGCTATGTTATTTGTAAGGGCACTACTATAAGCCCTAACATTACTTTCTAGTTATGTAATGTGCGTTTTCCCTATATATCAAGGGATATCTATCTATGTATGTAATATATTAAATCTATTTCTAGATCTTGATGTCGTAATATTTCAATGTGCTGTCAAACAGTGTTGGAGCTACACAAAATGTACGACGGACCAGATAGTAAAAACAGTGTTACCAAACAACATTGCCAAACTAGAACTATGGGAAAAACTTCATGTCAAATCATACCAACTTAATGTAAATACATTAAAGTGCATGCAAACAACTCAAAACACAATCATATGATTTCATACATGTCTTATTTAAAGTAGTACAACAAATTCGGCGCGGCCCGCGACCCTACTCCCAAATACTAAACTAAATCTTCTGGTTTAGCCTGCGAGTGGCACGCAGCAAGAACGTCATCGAAGCTAAGGCCATCTCAGAAGTCACGTCGCGCGACATTGTTAAAGTGCGGCATTGCGACTGGGCTGTCGAAGCGCTGCATCCGCGCAGTGTGATCCTGCTCGAGGATCTGCGGCCATGTCGGTCTATTATGATTGTAGCGTGAATGAGCCCTCTTCTCCAGTGTTAGACATGTGCAAAAGCGACGGACAAGGCACATAAAGGGCACCGTATCGATGGTGGGGACAGACTCCACCAGAAGCCGTCCACTCAGAACCCATCTCGATGGCAGATGAGTGTTCGAAGGCGTGGGGACGTTGCAGATGGCGAGAAGGTTGGCTTCACAAAGAGTGATACTACACGACCACTCCATGGATGCTTAAGTGGAGGAGGGATAGGAGATGCTGGGGTTGGTGTTGTAGTGGCGCAAACAGTGGATAGGATTGTGGAGTTGGTCGGGGAAATGGGATGAGGATACATATATGGCACGAGAATGTGTGGGTTTGCGGTGTTAAGGTGCCCTCAATGGGCACAGCAACACAACACCCCATGTGTGACAGCGCAAGGAGAATGAGCACGCGACACTTATTTAGTTTTGCATGCCCATGGGTCCCACACGTCAGCCGCAGACTATGTAGGATCAACCCGTGATGCGAAATTAGTAATGCATGCGACCAGACGTGGGTCCCACGTGATTGTATGCATTGGGCGACGCGAATGAAAGAATCCTTACATGGTTGTCCCATGCATTAGCAATGGCTATGTGAATGCATGCGACCTTATATGTCGGCCCACGCGTCTGCAATGGCGATGCAAATGCATGTGCCTTACATGATGGTCCGATGCAACAACAATAGTGATGTGAATGCCGACCTTACATGGTGGTCCCACGCGTCAGCGACGGCGATGCGAGTGCATGCGCCTTACATGTCGGTCCCACGCGTCAGCACATGCGGTGCGATTGTCGACCTTACATTGTGGCCGCAAACGACGTCACCGACGCTGTGACAGTCAAAGGCTTTGACCCAACACCAAGACCCTGTTTGGCCTCTTTTGAGGTGTGGGAGAGTGGAGGAGGGGGAAAGTGAGCACGACAAAATGGTCGGGGCAAATAAGGAGAACTAAGGAACCAGGGGCACAAAAATAGAAATCCCCCTTTTCAAGGAGAAGGTGAAAGAGCATGGAGTCCCCATGTGTGTTTTGGTAACTGATGACATTTTCTATGTACTAGTGGTTTACTTGATTTATATTCGAAGGATTTGTCCATAGGCATTTCCTGAAGTTCATTTGTTAGTTTCAAGGAGTTTATGTGATGAACAAGGTGGTTTTCAAGGATTTATTCAATGATTGGTCATGTGAGAGTTGAGCTTATTCCAAGCATGTCTTGAACAAGAAGAAGATTGTGTGAACATTCATGTTTACCTTCAAGACATCATCTTTATGAATAGAATATAAGAGACAAAGTTGATCAAGAAATAATTACAAAGAGTGGATTCAAGTTGATCAACACACAGAGCATCGAAGATGTACCATGTGGGATCAAGTGATCTCAGAGTATGGTAAGCATTCTCCACTGTGCTTTGTGTACCAAGCCATGATCTATTTGTGTGGTAGTTCTATGAGGGGTTAGGTATTTTTTCATGGGCTTGCATCAAGAGGAAGATCTCATATAACCAATGGAGGATGACATCAAGTGGTGTTCGTCATCAAGGTTTTGTTGTGCAAGTTCAAATGGACCATCACAAAGAGATCATGCTTGAGGTTTGCCATCCTTTATGGTGATAATGGACATGTGAAGATGTGTCGAAGAGAAAGGCTCACCCATAGTAGAGTATGGGGGATCAATCTAGTAGTCTTCATCGAGCCAACACAATCAAGAAAGGTGATCCAAGTTTAGGAAGTCAAGATCGTCATCATCTAGCACAAGTGCGCTATGTGTAAGGAAAAAGTTTGCCCTTGATAGGTTTTCTATCTTACCGGTCTCATGGTGGTAGTTGGGAAACCGGGTTATATGATCGATTGTCATACTATCAAGGGGGCTCTCAATTGAGTAGCTTGATCGTATCATTTTTAGAGATCTCAAACCATTGCATCCTTACATCATCTCTCTTGGTTATTGTTTGGTTTTTGTCTGTGTGAGTTTAA